>NC_135808.1:37969266-38282113 GCF_964213995.1 Mustelus asterias
TGTGTGTGTGTGTCGAGTGAGATTTGTGTGTGTGTGTGTGTGTCGAGTGAGATTTGTGTGTGTGTCGAGTGAGATTTGTGTGTGTGTGTGTGTCGAGTGAGATCTGTCTGTGTCTGTGTCGAGTGAGATTTGTGTGTGTGTGTGTGTGTGTCGAGTGAGATTTGTGTGTGTGTCGAGTGAGATTTGTGTGTGTGTGGAGTGAGATTTGTGTGTGTGTGTGTGTGTCGAGTGAGATTTGTGTGTGTGTGTGTGTGTCGAGTGAGATTTGTGTGTGTGTCGAGTGAGATTTGTGTGTGTGTGTGTGTCGAGTGAGATCTGTCTGTGTCGAGTGAGATTTGTGTGTGTGTGTGTGTGTCGAGTGAGATTTGTGTGTGTGTCGAGTGAGATTTGTGTGTGTGTGGAGTGAGATTTGTGTGTGTGGAGTGCGATTTGTGTGTGTGGAGTGAGATTTGTGTGTGTCAAGGGAGAGTTGTGTGTGTGGAGTGAGATTTGTGTGTGTGGAGTGAGATTTGTGTGTGTGTGTGTGTGTGTGGAGTGAGATTTGTGTGTGTGTGTGTGTGTGTGTCGAGTGAGATGTCTGTGTGTTTGTGTGTGTGTGGAGTGAGATTTGTGTGAGTCGAGGGAGATTTGTGTGTGTGTGTGTGTGTGTCGAGTGAGATGTCTGTGTGTCTGTGTGTATGTGTGTGTGTGTGGAGTGAGATTTGTGTGTGTGTGTGTCGAGTGAGATTTGTGTGTGTGGAGGGAGATTTGTGTGTGTCGAGGGACATTTGTGTGTGTGTGTCGAGGGAGATTTGTGTGTGTGTGTGTGTGTGTGTGTGTGTGTGTGCGTGTGTGTGGAGTGAGATGTCTGTGTGTGTGTGTGTGTCGAGTGAGATTTGTGTGTGTGTGTGTCGAGTGAGATTTGTGTGTGTGTCGAGTGAGATTTGTGTGTGTGTGTCGAGGGAGATTTGTGTGTGTGTGTGTGGAGTGAGATGTCTGTGTGTGTGTGTGTGTCGAGTGAGATTTGTGTGTGTCGAGGGAGATTTGTGTGTGTGTGTGTCGAGGGAGATTTGTGTGTGTGTGTGTGTGTCGAGTGAGAGGTCTGTGTGTGTGTGTGTCGAGTGAGATTTGTGTGTGTGTGTGTGTGTCGAGTGAGATTTGTGTGTGTGTGTGTCGAGTGAGATTTGTGTGTGTCGAGTGAGATTTGTGTGTGTCGAGTGAGATTTGTGTGTGTTGAGGGAGATTTGTGTGTGTCGAGTGAGATTTGTGTGTGTGTGTTGAGTGAGATTTGTGTGTGTGTTGAGTGAGATTTGTGTGTGTGTCGAGTGAGATTTGTGTGTGTGTGTGTGTGTCGAGTGAGATTTGTGTGTGTGTGTGTGCCGAGTGAGATTTGTGTGTGTGTGTGTCGAGTGAGCTTTGTGTGTGTGTCGAGTGAGATTTGTGTGTGTCGAGTGAGATTTGTGTGTGTGTCGAGTGAGAGTTGTGTGAGTGCCGAGTGAGATTTGTGTGTGCCGAGTGAGATTTGTGTGTGTGTCGAGTGAGAGTTGTGTGTGTGTCGAGTGAGATCTGTCTTTGTCGAGTGAGATTTGTGTGTGTGTGTGTGTGTGTCGAGTGAGATTTGTGTGTGTGTGTGTCTGTGTGGAGTGAGATTTGTGTGTGTGTCGAGTGAGATTTGTGTGTGTGTCGAGTGAGAGTTGTGTGTGTGCCGAGTGAGATTTGTGTGTGTGTGTGTCGAGTGAGATTTCTGTGTGTGTGTGTTGAGTGAGATTTGTGTGTGTGTGTGTCGAGTGAGATTTCTGTGTGTGTGTGTCGAGTGAGATTTGTGTGTGTGTGTGTGTGTGTGTGTGTGTGTGTGTGTGTGGAGTAAGATGTCTGTGTGTGTGTGTCGAGTGAGATTTGTGTGTCGAGTGAGATTTGTGTGTGTGTGTGTCGAGTGAGATTTGTGTGTGTGTGTCGAGGGAGATTTGTGTGTGTGTGTGGAGTGAGATGTCTGTGTGTGTGTGTGTCGAGTGGGATTTGTGTGTGTGTGTCGAGTGAGATTTGTGTGTGTCGAGGGAGATTTGTGTGTGGGTGTGTCGAGGGAGATTTGTGTGTGTGTGTGTGTGTGTGTCGAGTGAGATGTCTGTGTGTCGAGTGAGATTTGTGTGTGTGTGTCGAGTGAGATTTGTCTGTGTCGAGTGAGATTTGTGTGTTGAGGGAGATTTGTGTGTGTCGAGTGAGATTTGTGTGTGTGTGTGTTGAGTGAGATTTGTGTGTGTGTGTGTGTCGAGTGAGATTTGTGTGTGTGTGTCGAGTGAGATTGTGTGCGTGTGTTGAGTGAGATTTGTGTGTGTTGAGTGAGATTTGTGTGCCTGTCGAGTGAGATTTGTTTGTGTGTGTCGAGTGAGATTTGTGTGTGTGTGTGTGTCGAGTGAGATTTGTGTGTGTGTGTGTGTCGAGTGAGATTTGTGTGTGTGTGTGTGTCGAGTGAGATTTGTGTGTGTGTGTCGAGTGAGATTTGTGTGTGTGTGTGTGTGTGTCGAGTGAGATTTGTGTGTGTGTCTGTGTGTCGAGTGAGATTTCTGTGTGTGTGTGTTGAGTGAGATTTGTGTGTGTGTGTGTCGAGTGAGATTTGTGTGTGTGTCGAGTGAGAGTTGTGTGTGTGCCGAGTGAGATTTGTGTGTGTGTCGAGTGAGATTTGTGTGTGTGTCGAGTGAGAGTTGTGTGTGGGTCGAGTGAGATCTGTCTGTGTCGAGTGAGATTTGTGTGTGTGTGTGTGTCGAGTGAGATTTGTGTGTGTGTGTGTGTGTGTCGAGTGAGATTTGTGTGTGTGTGTGTGGAGTGAGATTTGTGTGTGTGTGTCGATTGAGATTTGTGTGTGTGTGTGTGTGTGTGTCGAGTGAGATTTGTGTGTGTGTCGAGTGAGATTTGTGTGTGTGTCGAGTGAGAGCTGTGTGTGTGCCGAGTGAGATTTGTGTGTGTGTGTCGAGTGAGATTTCTGTGTGTGTGTGTTGAGTGAGATTTGTGTGTGTGTGTGTCGAGTGAGATTTCTGTGTGTGTGTGTCGAGTGTGATTTGTGTGTGTGTGTGTGGAGTGAGATTTGTGTGTGTGTGTGTGTCGAGTGAGATGTCTGTGTGTGTCGAGTGAGATTTGTGTGTGTGTCGAGTGAGATTTGTGTGTGTCGAGTGAGATTTGTGTGTGTTGAGGGAGATTTGTGTGTCGAGTGAGATTTGTGTGTGTGTGTGTTGAGTGAGGTTTGTGTGTGTGTTGAGTGAGATTTGTGTGTGTGTGTGTGTCGAGTGAGATTTGTGTGTGTGTGTCTAGTGAGATTGTGTGCGTGTGTTGAGTGAGATTTGTGTGTGTGTGTGTGTCGAGTGAGATTTGTGTGTGTGTGTGTGTGTCGGGTGAGATTTGTGTGTGTGTGTGTGTCGAGTGAGATTTGTGTGTGTGTCGAGTGAGATTTGTGTGTGTGTGTGTGTGTGTGTCGAGTGAGATCTGTCTGTGTGTGTGTCGAGTGAGATCTGTGTGTGTGTGTGTGTCGAGTGAGATTTGTGTGTGTGTCGAGTGAGATTTGTGTGTGTGTGTGGAGTGAGATTTGTGTGTGTGGAGTGAGATTTGTGTGTGTGCAGTGAGATTTGTGTGTGTCAAGGGAGAGTTGTGTGTGGAGTGAGATTTGTGTGTGTGGGGTGAGATTTGTGTGTGTGTGTGTGTGTCGAGTGAGATGTCTGTGTGTATGTGTGTGTGTGTGGAGTGAGATTTGTGTGTGTCGAGTGAGATTTGTGTGTGTCGAGGGAGATTTGTGTGTGTGTGTGTGCGTGTGTGTGGAGTGAGATGTGTGTGTGTGTGCGTGTGTGTGGAGTGAGATGTCTGTGTGTGTGTGTGTGTGTCGAGTGGGATTTGTGTGTGTGTGTGTCGAGTGAGATTTGTGTGTGTGTGTGTGTGTGTGTGTGGAGTGAGATGACTCTGTGTGTGTGTGTGTCGAGTGAGATTTGTGTGTGTGTGTCGAATGAGATTTGTGTGTGTCGAGGGAGATTTGTGTGTGTGTCGAGGGAGATTTGTGTGTGTGTGTCGAGTGAGATGTCTGTGTGTGTGTGTGTCGAGTGAGATTTGTGTGTGTGTGTGTCGAGTGAGATTTGTGTGTGTCGAGTGAGATTTGTGTGTGTTGAGGGAGATTTGGGTGTGTCGAGTGAGATTTGTGTGTGTGTGTGTTGAGTGAGATTTGTGTGTGTGTGTGTTGAGTGAGATTTGTGTGTGTGTGTGTTGAGTGAGATTTGTGTGCGTGTCGAGTGAGATTTGTGTGTGTCGAGTGAGATTTGTGTGTGTGTGTTGAGTGAGATTTGTGTGTGTGTGTGTCGAGTGAGATTTGTGTGCGTGTGTGTGTCGAGTGAGATTTATGTGTGTGTGTGTGTGTGTGTGTCGAGTGAGATTTGTGTGTGTGTCGAGTGAGATTTGTGTGTCTGTGTCTGTGTCGAGTGAGATTTGTGTGTGTGTGTGTGTGTGTCGAGTGAGGTTTCTGTGTGTGTGTGTGTGTGTGTGGAGTGAGATTTGTGTGTGTGTCGAGTGCGATTTGTGTGTGTGTGTCGATTGTGATTTGTGTGTGTGTGTGTGTGTGTGTGGAGTGAGATTTGTGTGTGTGTGGAGTGCGATTTGTGTGTGTGTGTCGATTGAGATTTGTGTGTGTGTGTGTGTGTGTGTGTGTGGAGTGAGATTTGTGTGTGTGTCGAGTGCGATTTGTGTGTGTGTCGAGTGAGATTTGTGTGTGTGTCGAGTGAGATTTGTGTGTGTGTGTCGAGTGAGATTTGTGTGTGTGTGTGTGTGTGTTGAGTGAGATTTGTGTGTGTGTGTGGAGTGAGGATTGTGTGTGTCGAGGGAGATTTGTGTGTGTCGAGGGACATTTGTGTGTGTGTGTCGAGGGAGATTTGTGTGTGTGTGTGTGTGTGTGTGTGTGTGTGTGGAGTGAGATGTCTGTATGTGTGTGTGTGTGTCGAGTGAGATTTGTGTGTTGAGTGAGGTTTGTGTGTGTGCGTCGAGTGAGATTTGTGTGTGTGTGTGTGTGTGTGGAGTGAGATGTCTGTGTGTGTGAGTGTGTCGAGTGGGATTTGTGTGTGTGTGTGTGTGTGGAGTGAGATGTCTGTGTGTGTGAGTGTGTCGAGTGAGATTTGTGTGTGTCGAGTGAGATTTGTGTGTGTCGAGTGAGATTTGTGTGTGTGTGTATCGAGGGAGATGTGTGTGTGTGTCGAGTGAGATGTCTGTGTGTGTCGAGTGAGATGTCTGTGTGTGTCGAGTGAGATTTGTGTGTGTGTGTCGAGTGAGATTTGTGTGTGTGTCGAGTGCGATTTGTGTGTGTGTCGAGTGAGATTTGTGTGTGTGTGTGTGTGTGTTGAGTGAGATTTGTGTGTGTGTGTGGAGTGAGGATTGTGTGTGTCGAGGGAGATTTGTGTGTGTCGAGGGACATTTGTGTGTGTGTGTCGAGGGAGATTTGTGTGTGTGTGTGTGTGTGTGTGTGTGTGTGGAGTGAGATGTCTGTGTGTGTGTGTGTGTGTCGAGTGAGATTTGTGTGTTGAGTGAGGTTTGTGTGAGTGTGTCGAGTGGGATTTGTGTGTGTGTGTCGAGTGAGATTTGTGTGTGTCGAGTGAGATTTGTGTGTGTCGAGTGAGATTTGTGTGTGTGTGTATCGAGGGAGATGTGTGTGTGTGTCGAGTGAGATGTCTGTGTGTGTCGAGTGAGATGTCTGTGTGTGTCGAGTGAGATTTGTGTGTGTGTGTCGAGTGAGATTTGTGTGTGTCGAGTGAGATTTGTGTGTGTCGAGGGAGATTTGTGTGTGTCGAGTGAGATTTGTGTGTGTGTGTGTTGAGTGAGATTTGTGTGTGTGTTGAGTGAGATTTGTGTGTGTGTGTGTCCAGTGAGATTGTGTGCGTGTGTTGAGTGAGATTTGTGTGTGTGTGTGTTGAGTGAGATTTGTGTGCGTGTCGAGTGAGATTTGTGTGTGTGTGTGTGTGCCGAGTGAGATTTGTGTGTGTGTGTGTGTCGAGTGAGATTTGTGTGTGTGTGTGTGTCGAGTGAGATTTGTGTGTGTGTGTGTGTGTGTGTGTGTGTGTCGAGTGAGATTTGTGTGTGTGTATGTGTCGAGTGAGATTTGTGTGTGTGTGTGTGTGTTGAGTGAGATTTGTGTGTGTGTGTGTGTCGAGTGAGATCTGTGTGTGTCTGTGTCGAGTGAGATTTGTGTGTGTGTGTGTCGAGTGAGATCTGTGTGTGTCTGTGTCGAGTGAGATTTGTGTGTGTGTGTGTGTGTGTCGAGTGAGATTTGTGTGTGTGTGTGTCGAGTGAGATTTGTGTGTGTGTGTGTGTGTCGAGTGAGATTTGTGTGTGTCTGTGTCGAGTGAGATTTGTGTGTGTGTGTGTGTGTCGAGTGAGATCTGTGTGTGTCTGTGTCGAGTGAGATTTGTGTGTGTGTGTGTCGATTGAGATTTGTGTGTCTGTGTGTGTCGAGTGAGATTTGTGTGTGTGTCGAGTGAGATTTGTCTGTGTGTCGAATGAGATTTCTGTGTGTGTCGAGTGAGATTTGTGTGTGTGTGTCGAGTGAGATTTGTGTGTGTGTGTGTGTCTGGAGTGAGATTTGTGTGTGTGTGTGGCGAGTGACATTTGTGTGTGTCGAGGGAGATTTGTGTGTGACGAGGGACATTTGTGTGTGTGTGTCGAGGGGGAATTGTGTGTGTGTGTGTGTGTGTGTGGAGTGAGATGTCTGTGTGTGTGTGTGTGTGTGTGTGTCGAGTGAGATTTGTGTGTGTGTGTCGAGTGAGATTTGTGTGTGTGTGTCGAGTGAGATTTGTGTGTGTGTGTGTCGAGTGAGATTTGTGTGTGTGTGTGTCGAGTGAGATTTGTGTGTGTCGAGTGAGATTTGTGTGTGTTGAGGGAGATTTGTGTGTGTCGAGTGAGATTTGTGTGTGTGTGTGTTGAGTGAGATTTGTGTGTGTGTTGAGTGAGATTTGTGTGTGTGTGTGTGTCGAGTGAGATTTGTGTGTGTGTGTCGAGTGAGATTGTGTGCCTGTGTTGAGTGAGATTTGTGTCTGTGTGTGTTGAGTGAAATTTGTGTGTGTGTGTGTGTGTCGAGTGAGATTTGTGTGTGTGTCGAGTGAGATTTGTGTGTGTGTGTGTGTCGAGTGAGATCTGTCTGTGTCTGTGTCGAGTGAGATTTGTGTGTGTGTGTGTGTGTCGAGTGAGATTTGTGTGTGTGTCGAGTGAGATTTGTGTGTGTGTGGAGTGAGATTTGTGTGTGTGGAGTGAGATTTGTGCGTGTGGAGTGAGATTTGTGTGTGTCAAGGGAGAGTTGTGTGTGTGGAGTGAGATTTGTGTGTGTGGAGTGAGATTTGTGTGTGTGTGTGTGTGTGTGTGGAGTGAGATTTGTGTGTGTGTGTGTGTGTGTCGAGTGAGATGTCTGTGTGTTTGTGTGTGTGTGGAGTGAGATTTGTGTGAGTCGAGGGAGATTTGTGTGTGTGTGTGTGTGTCGAGTGAGATGTCTGTGTGTCTGTGTGTATGTGTGTGTGTGTGGAGTGAGATTTGTGTGTGTGTGTGTCGAGTGAGATTTGTGTGTGTCGAGGGAGATTTGTGTGTGTCGTGGGACATTTGTGTGTGTGTGTCGAGGGAGATTTGTGTGTGTGTGTGTGTGTGTGTGTGCGTGTGTGTGGAGTGAGATGTCTGTGTGTGTGTGTGTGTCGAGTGAGATTTGTGTGTGTGTGTGTCGAGTGAGATTTGTGTGTGTGTCGAGTGAGATTTGTGTGTGTGTCGAGGGAGATTTGTGTGTGTGTGTGGAGTGAGATGTCTGTGTGTGTGTGTGTGTGTGTGTGTGTCGAGTGAGATTTGTGTGTGTCGAGGGAGATTTGTGTGTGTGTGTGTCGAGGGAGATTTGTGTGTGTGTGTGTCGAGTGAGAGGTCTGTGTGTGTGTGTGTCGAGTGAGATTTGTGTGTGTGTGTGTGTCGAGTGAGATTTGTGTGTGTGTGTGTCGTGTGAGATTTGTGTGTGTCGAGTGAGATTTGTGTGTGTCGAGTGAGATTTGTGTGTGTTGAGGGAGATTTGTGTGTGTCGAGTGAGATTTGTGTGTGTGTGTTGAGTGAGATTTGTGTGTGTGTTGAGTGAGATTTGTGTGTGTGTGTGTGTCGAGTGAGATTTGTGTGTGTGTGTGTGTGTCGAGTGAGATTTGTGTGTGTGTGTGTGTGCCGAGTGAGATTTGTGTGTGTGTGTGTGTCGAGTGAGCTTTGTGTGTGTGTCGAGTGAGATTTGTGTGTGTCGAGTGAGATTTGTGTGTGTGTCGAGTGAGAGTTGTGTGTGTGCCGAGTGAGATTTGTGTGTGCCGAGTGAGATTTGTGTGTGTGTCGAGTGAGAGTTGTGTGTGTGTCGAGTGAGATTTGTGTGTGTGTGTGTCGAGTGAGATTTCTGTGTGTGTGTGTTGAGTGAGATTTGTGTGTGTGTGTGTCGAGTGAGATTTCTGTGTGTGTATGTCGAGTGAGATTTGTGTGTGTGTGTGTGGAGTGAGATTTGTGTGTGTGTGTCGATTGAGATTTGTGTGTGTGTGTGTGTGTGTCGAGTGAGATTTGTGTGTGTGTCGAGTGAGATTTGTGTGTGTGTCGAGTGAGAGTTGTGTGTGTGCCGAGTGAGATTTGTGTGTGTGTGTGTCGAGTGAGATTTCTGTGTGTGTGTGTTGAGTGAGATTTGTGTGTGTGTGTGTCGAGTGAGATTTCTGTGTGTGTGTGTCGAGTGAGATTTGTGTGTGTGTGTGTGTGTGTGTGTGTGTGGAGTAAGATGTCTGTGTGTGTGTGTCGAGTGAGATTTGTGTGTCGAGTGAGATTTGTGTGTGTGTGTGTCGAGTGAGATTTGTGTGTGTGTGTCGAGGGAGATTTGTGTGTGTGTGTCGAGTGAGATGTCTGTGTGTGTGTGTGTCGAGTGAGATTTGTGTGTGTGTGTGTCGAGTGAGATTTCTGTGTGTCGAGTGAGATTTGTGTGTGTTGAGGGAGATTTGGGTGTGTCGAGTGAGATTTGTGTGTGTGTGTGTTGAGTGAGATTTGTGTGTGTGTGTGTTGAGTGAGATATGTGTGTGTGTGTGTTGAGTGAGATTTGTGTGCGTGTCGAGTGAGATTTGTGTGTGTCGAGTGAGATTTGTGTGTGTGTGTTGAGTGAGATTTGTGTGTGTGTGTGTCGAGTGAGATTTGTGTGCGTGTGTGTGTCGAGTGAGATTTATGTGTGTGTGTGTGTGTGTGTCGAGTGAGATTTGTGTGTGTGTCGAGTGAGATTTGTGTGTCTGTGTCTGTGTCGAGTGAGATTTGTGTGTGTGTGTGTGTGTGTCGAGTGAGGTTTGTGTGTGTGTGTGTGTGTGTGTGTGGAGTGAGATTTGTGTGTGTGTCGAGTGCGATTTGTGTGTGTGTGTCGATTGAGATTTGTGTGTGTGTGTGTGTGTGTGTGGAGTGAGATTTGTGTGTGTGTGGAGTGCGATTTGTGTGTGTGTGTCGATTGAGATTTGTGTGTGTGTGTGTGTGTGTGTGTGTGTGGAGTGAGATTTGTGTGTGTGTCGAGTGCGATTTGTGTGTGTGTCGAGTGAGATTTGTGTGTGTGTCGAGTGAGATTTGTGTGTGTGTGTCGAGTGAGATTTGTGTGTGTGTGTGTGTGTTGAGTGAGATTTGTGTGTGTCGAGGGAGATTTGTGTGTGTCGTGGGACATTTGTGTGTGTGTGTCGAGGGAGATTTGTGTGTGTGTGTGTGTGTGTGTGTGTGTGCGTGTGTGTGGAGTGAGATGTCTGTGTGTGTGTGTGTGTCGAGTGAGATTTGTGTGTGTGTGTGTCGAGTGAGATTTGTGTGTGTGTCGAGTGAGATTTGTGTGTGTGCCGAGGGAGATTTGTGTGTGTGTGTGGAGTGAGATGTCTGTGTGTGTGTGTGTGTGTGTGTGTGTCGAGTGAGATTTGTGTGTGTCGAGGGAGATTTGTGTGTGTGTGTGTCGAGGGAGATTTGTGTGTGTGTGTGTGTCGAGTGAGAGGTCTGTGTGTGTGTGTGTCGAGTGAGATTTGTGTGTGTGTGTGTGTCGAGTGAGATTTGTGTGTGTGTGTGTCGTGTGAGATTTGTGTGTGTCGAGTGAGATTTGTGTGTGTCGAGTGAGATTTGTGTGTGTTGAGGGAGATTTGTGTGTGTCGAGTGAGATTTGTGTGTGTGTGTTGAGTGAGATTTGTGTGTGTGTTGAGTGAGATTTGTGTGTGTGTGTGTGTCGAGTGAGATTTGTGTGTGTGTGTGTGTGCCGAGTGAGATTTGTGTGTGTGTGTGTGTCGAGTGAGCTTTGTGTGTGTGTCGAGTGAGATTTGTGTGTGTCGAGTGAGATTTGTGTGTGTGTCGAGTGAGAGTTGTGTGTGTGCCGAGTGAGATTTGTGTGTGCCGAGTGAGATTTGTGTGTGTGTCGAGTGAGAGTTGTGTGTGTGTCGAGTGAGATTTGTGTGTGTGTGTGTCGAGTGAGATTTCTGTGTGTGTGTGTTGAGTGAGATTTGTGTGTGTGTGTGTCGAGTGAGATTTCTGTGTGTGTATGTCGAGTGAGATTTGTGTGTGTGTGTGTGGAGTGAGATTTGTGTGTGTGTGTCGATTGAGATTTGTGTGTGTGTGTGTGTCGAGTGAGATTTGTGTGTGTGTCGAGTGAGATTTGTGTGTGTGTCGAGTGAGAGTTGTGTGTGTGCCGAGTGAGATTTGTGTGTGTGTGTGTCGAGTGAGATTTCTGTGTGTGTGTGTTGAGTGAGATTTGTGTGTGTGTGTGTCGAGTGAGATTTCTGTGTGTGTGTGTCGAGTGAGATTTGTGTGTGTGTGTGTGTGTGTGTGTGTGTGGAGTAAGATGTCTGTGTGTGTGTGTCGAGTGAGATTTGTGTGTCGAGTGAGATTTGTGTGTGTGTGTGTCGAGTGAGATTTGTGTGTGTGTGTCGAGGGAGATTTGTGTGTGTGTGTCGAGTGAGATGTCTGTGTGTGTGTGTGTCGAGTGAGATTTGTGTGTGTGTGTGTCGAGTGAGATTTGTGTGTGTCGAGTGAGATTTGTGTGTGTTGAGGGAGATTTGGGTGTGTCGAGTGAGATTTGTGTGTGTGTGTGTTGAGTGAGATTTGTGTGTGTGTGTGTTGAGTGAGATATGTGTGTGTGTGTGTTGAGTGAGATTTGTGTGCGTGTCGAGTGAGATTTGTGTGTGTCGAGTGAGATTTGTGTGTGTGTGTTGAGTGAGATTTGTGTGTGTGTGTGTCGAGTGAGATTTGTGTGCGTGTGTGTGTCGAGTGAGATTTATGTGTGTGTGTGTGTGTGTGTCGAGTGAGATTTGTGTGTGTGTCGAGTGAGATTTGTGTGTCTGTGTCTGTGTCGAGTGAGATTTGTGTGTGTGTGTGTGTGTGTCGAGTGAGGTTTGTGTGTGTGTGTGTGTGTGTGTGTGGAGTGAGATTTGTGTGTGTGTCGAGTGCGATTTGTGTGTGTGTGTCGATTGAGATTTGTGTGTGTGTGTGTGCGTGTGTGGAGTGAGATTTGTGTGTGTGTGGAGTGCGATTTGTGTGTGTGTGTCGATTGAGATTTGTGTGTGTGTGTGTGTGTGTGGAGTGAGATTTGTGTGTGTGTCGAGTGCGATTTGTGTGTGTGTCGAGTGAGATTTGTGTGTGTGTCGAGTGAGATTTGTGTGTGTGTGTCGAGTGAGATTTGTGTGTGTGTGTGTGTGTTGCGTGAGATTTGTGTGTGTGTGTGGAGTGAGGATTGTGTGTGTCGAGGGAGATTTGTGTGTGTCGAGGGACATTTGTGTGTGTGTGTCGAGGGAGATTTGTGTGTGTGTGTGTGTGTGTGTGTGTGTGGAGTGAGATGTCTGTATGTGTGTGTGTGTGTCGAGTGAGATTTGTGTGTTGAGTGAGGTTTGTGTGTGTGCGTCGAGTGAGATTTGTGTGTGTGTGTGTGTGTGTGGAGTGAGATATCTGTGTGTGTGAGTGTGTCGAGTGGGATTTGTGTGTGTGTGTGTGTGTGGAGTGAGATGTCTGTGTGTGTGAGTGTGTCGAGTGAGATTTGTGTGTGTCGAGTGAGATTTGTGTGTGTCGAGTGAGATTTGTGTGTGTGTGTATCGAGGGAGATGTGTGTGTGTGTCGAGTGAGATGTCTGTGTGTGTCGAGTGAGATGTCTGTGTGTGTCGAGTGAGATTTGTGTGTGTGTGTCGAGTGAGATTTGTGTGTGTGTCGAGTGCGATTTGTGTGTGTGTCGAGTGAGATTTGTGTGTGTGTGTGTGTGTGTTGAGTGAGATTTGTGTGTGTGTGTGGAGTGAGGATTGTGTGTGTCGAGGGAGATTTGTGTGTGTCGAGGGACATTTGTGTGTGTGTGTCGAGGGAGATTTGTGTGTGTGTGTGTGTGTGTGTGTGTGGAGTGAGATGTCTGTGTGTGTGTGTGTGTGTCGAGTGAGATTTGTGTGTTGAGTGAGGTTTGTGTGAGTGTGTCGAGTGGGATTTGTGTGTGTGTGTCGAGTGAGATTTGTGTGTGTCGAGTGAGATTTGTGTGTGTCGAGTGAGATTTGTGTGTGTGTGTATCGAGGGAGATGTGTGTGTGTGTCGAGTGAGATGTCTGTGTGTGTCGAGTGAGATGTCTGTGTGTGTCGAGTGAGATTTGTGTGTGTGTGTCGAGTGAGATTTGTGTGTGTCGAGTGAGATTTGTGTGTGTTGAGGGAGATTTGTGTGTGTCGAGTGAGATTTGTGTGTGTGTGTGTTGAGTGAGATTTGTGTGTGTGTTGAGTGAGATTTGTGTGTGTGTGTGTGTCCAGTGAGATTGTGTGCGTGTGTTGAGTGAGATTTGTGTGTGTGTGTGTTGAGTGAGATTTGTGTGCGTGTCGAGTGAGATTTGTGTGTGTGTGTGTGTGCCGAGTGAGATTTGTGTGTGTGTGTGTGTCGAGTGAGATTTGTGTGTGTGTGTGTGTCGAGTGAGATTTGTGTGTGTGTGTGTGTGTCGAGTGAGATTTGTGTGTGTGTATGTGTCGAGTGAGATTTGTGTGTGTGTGTGTGTTGAGTGAGATTTGTGTGTGTGTGTGTGTCGAGTGAGATCTGTGTGTGTCTGTGTCGAGTGAGATTTGTGTGTGTGTGTGTCGAGTGAGATCTGTGTGTGTCTGTGTCGAGTGAGATTTGTGTGTGTGTGTGTGTGTGTCGAGTGAGATTTGTGTGTGTGTGTGTCGAGTGAGATTTGTGTGTGTGTGTGTGTGTCGAGTGAGATTTGTGTCTGTCTGTGTCGAGTGAGATTTGTGTGTGTGTGTGTGTGTGTCGAGTGAGATCTGTGTGTGTCTGTGTCGAGTGAGATTTGTGTGTGTGTGTGTCGATTGAGATTTGTGTGTCTGTGTGTATCGAGTGAGATTTGTGTGTGTGTCGAGTGAGATTTGTCTGTGTGTCGAATGAGATTTCTGTGTGTGTCGAGTGAGATTTGTGTGTGTGTGTCGAGTGAGATTTGTGTGTGTGTGTGTGTCTGGAGTGAGATTTGTGTGTGTGTGTGGCGAGTGACATTTGTGTGTGTCGAGGGAGATTTGTGTGTGACGAGGGACATTTGTGTGTGTGTGTCGAGGGGGAATTGTGTGTGTGTGTGTGTGTGTGTGGAGTGAGATGTCTGTGTGTGTGTGTGTGTCGAGTGAGATTTGTGTGTGTGTGTCGAGTGAGATTTGTGTGTGTGTGTCGAGTGAGATTTGTGTGTGTGTGTGTCGAGTGAGATTTGTGTGTGTGTGTGTCGAGTGAGATTTGTGTGTGTCGAGTGAGATTTGTGTGTGTTGAGGGAGATTTGTGTGTGTCGAGTGAGATTTGTGTGTGTGTGTGTTGAGTGAGATTTGTGTGTGTGTTGAGTGAGATTTGTGTGTGTGTGTGTGTGTCGAGTGAGATTTGTGTGTGTGTGTCGAGTGAGATTGTGTGCCTGTGTTGAGTGAGATTTGTGTGTGTGTGTGTTGAGTGAGATTTGTGTGCGTGTCGAGTGAGATTTGTGTGTGTGTGTGTGTCGAGTGAGATTTGTGTGTGTGTGTGTGTGTCGAGTGAGATTTGTGTGTGTGTGTGTGTGTCGAGTGAGATTTGTGTGTGTGTCGAGTGAGATTTGTGTGTGTGTGTGTGTCGAGTGAGATCTGTCTGTGTCTGTGTCGAGTGAGATTTGTGTGTGTGTGTGTGTGTGTCGAGTGAGATTTGTGTGTGTGTCGAGTGAGATTTGTGTGTGTGTGGAGTGAGATTTGTGTGTGTGGAGTGAGATTTGTGCGTGTGGAGTGAGATTTGTGTGTGTCAAGGGAGAGTTGTGTGTGTGGAGTGAGATTTGTGTGTGTGGAGTGAGATTTGTGTGTGTGTGTGTGTGTGTGTGGAGTGAGATTTGTGTGTGTGTGTGTGTGTGTCGAGTGAGATGTCTGTGTGTTTGTGTGTGTGTGGAGTGAGATTTGTGTGAGTCGAGGGAGATTTGTGTGTGTGTGTGTGTGTGTCGAGTGAGATGTCTGTGTGTCTGTGTGTATGTGTGTGTGTGTGGAGTGAGATTTGTGTGTGTGTGTGTCGAGTGAGATTTGTGTGTGTCGAGGGAGATTTGTGTGTGTCGTGGGACATTTGTGTGTGTGTGTCGAGGGAGATTTGTGTGTGTGTGTGTGTGTGTGTGTGTGTGCGTGTGTGTGGAGTGAGATGTCTGTGTGTGTGTCTGTGTCGAGTGAGATTTGTGTGTGTGTGTGTCGAGTGAGATTTGTGTGTGTGTCGAGTGAGATTTGTGTGTGTGTCGAGGGAGATTTGTGTGTGTGTGTGGAGTGAGATGTCTGTGTGTGTGTGTGTGTGTGTGTCGAGTGAGATTTGTGTGTGTCGAGGGAGATTTGTGTGTGTGTGTGTCGAGGGAGATTTGTGTGTGTGTGTGTGTCGAGTGAGAGGTCTGTGTGTGTGTGTGTCGAGTGAGATTTGTGTGTGTGTGTGTGTCGAGTGAGATTTGTGTGTGTGTGTGTCGAGTGAGATTTGTGTGTGTCGAGTGAGATTTGTGTGTGTCGAGTGAGATTTGTGTGTGTTGAGGGAGATTTGTGTGTGTCGAGTGAGATTTGTGTGTGTGTGTTGAGTGAGATTTGTGTGTGTGTTGAGTGAGATTTGTGTGTGTCGAGTGAGATTTGTGTGTGTGTCGAGTGAGAGTTGTGTGTGTGCCGAGTGAGATTTGTGTGTGCCGAGTGAGATTTGTGTGTGTGTCGAGTGAGAGTTGTGTGTGTGTCGAGTGAGATTTGTGTGTGTGTGTGTCGAGTGAGATTTGTGTGTGTCGAGTGAGATTTGTGTGTGTCGAGTGAGATTTGTGTGTGTTGAGGGAGATTTGTGTGTGTCGAGTGAGATTTGTGTGTGTGTGTTGAGTGAGATTTGTGTGTGTGTTGAGTGAGATTTGTGTGTGTGTGTGTGTCGAGTGAGATTTGTGTGTGTGTGTGTGTGTCGAGTGAGATTTGTGTGTGTGTGTGTGCCGAGTGAGATTTGTGTGTGTGTGTGTCGAGTGAGCTTTGTGTGTGTGTCGAGTGAGATTTGTGTGTGTCGAGTGAGATTTGTGTGTGTGTCGAGTGAGAGTTGTGTGTGTGCCGAGTGAGATTTGTGTGTGCCGAGTGAGATTTGTGTGTGTGTCGAGTGAGAGTTGTGTGTGTGTCGAGTGAGATTTGTGTGTGTGTGTGTCGAGTGAGATTTGTGTGTGTGTGTGTTGAGTGAGATTTGTGTGTGTGTGTGTCGAGTGAGATTTCTGTGTGTGTATGTCGAGTGAGATTTGTGTGTGTGTGTGTGGAGTGAGATTTGTGTGTGTGTGTCGATTGAGATTTGTGTGTGTGTGTGTGTGTGTCGAGTGAGATTTGTGTGTGTGTCGAGTGAGATTTGTGTGTGTGTCGAGTGAGAGTTGTGTATGTGCCGAGTGAGATTTGTGTGTGTGTGTGTCGAGTGAGATTTCTGTGTGTGTGTGTTGAGTGAGATTTGTGTGTGTGTGTGTCGAGTGAGATTTCTGTGTGTGTGTGTCGAGTGAGATTTGTGTGTGTGTGTGTGTGTGTGTGTGTGTGTGTGTGTGTGGAGTAAGATGTCTGTGTGTGTGTGTCGAGTGAGATTTGTGTGTCGAGTGAGATTTGTGTGTGTGTGTGTCGAGTGAGATTTGTGTGTGTGTGTCGAGGGAGATTTGTGTGTGTGTGTGGAGTGAGATGTCTGTGTGTGTGTGTGTCGAGTGGGATTTGTGTGTGTGTGTCGAGTGAGATTTGTGTGTGTCGAGGGAGATTTGTGTGTGGGTGTGTCGAGGGAGATTTGTGTGTGTGTGTGTGTGTGTCGAGTGAGATGTCTGTGTGTGTCGAGTGAGATTTGTGTGTGTGTGTCGAGTGAGATTTGTCTGTGTCGAGTGAGATTTGTGTGTTGAGGGAGATTTGTGTGTGTCGAGTGAGATTTGTGTGTGTGTGTGTTGAGTGAGATTTGTGTGTGTGTGTCGAGTGAGATTTGTGTGTGTGTGTCTCGTGAGATTGTGTGCGTGTGTTGAGTGAGATTTGTGTGTGTTGAGTGAGATTTGTCTGCCTGTCGAGTGAGATTTGTTTGTGTGTGTCGAGTGAGATTTGTGTGTGTGTGTGTGTCGAGTGAGATTTGTGTGTGTGTGTGTGTCGAGTGAGATTTGTGTGTGTGTGTGTGGCGAGTGAGATTTGTGTGTGTGGGTCGAGTGAGATTTGTGTGTGTGTGTGTGTGTGTGTCGAGTGAGATTTGTGTGTGTGTCGAGTGAGATTTGTGTGTGTGTCGAGTGAGAGCTGTGTGTGTGCCGAGTGAGATTTGTGTGTGTGTGTGTCGAGTGAGATTTCTGTGTGTGTGTGTTGAGTGAGATTTGTGTGTGTGTGTGTCGAGTGAGATTTCTGTGTGTGTGTGTCGAGTGAGATTTGTGTGTGTGTGTGTGGAGTGAGATTTGTGTGTGTGTGTGTGTCGAGTGAGCTGTCTGTGTGTGTCGAGTGAGATTTGTGTGTGTGTCGAGTGAGATTTGTGTGTGTCGAGTGAGATTTGTGTGTGTTGAGGGAGATTTGTGTGTCGAGTGAGATTTGTGTGTGTGTGTGTTGAGTGAGATTTGTGTGTGTGTTGAGTGAGATTTGTGTGTGTGTGTGTGTCGAGTGAGATTTGTGTGTGTGTGTCTAGTGAGATTGTGTGCGTGTGTTGAGTGAGATTTGTGTGTGTGTGTGTGTCGAGTGAGATTTGTGTGTGTGTGTGTGTGTCGAGTGAGATTTGTGTGTGTGTGTGTGTCGAGTGAGATTTGTGTGTGTGTCGAGTGAGATTTGTGTGTGTGTGTGTGTGTCTGTCGAGTGAGATCTGTCTGTGTGTGTGTCGAGTGAGATCTGTGTGTGTGTGTGTGTCGAGTGAGATTTGTGTGTGTGTCGAGTGAGATTTGTGTGTGTGTGTGGAGTGAGATTTGTGTGTGTGGAGTGAGATTTGTGTGTGTGCAGTGAGATTTGTGTGTGTCAAGGGAGAGTTGTGTGTGGAGTGAGATTTGTGTGTGTGGGGTGAGATTTGTGTGTGTGTGTGTGTGTCGAGTGAGATGTCTGTGTGTATGTGTGTGTGTGTGGAGTGAGATTTGTGTGTGTCGAGTGAGATTTGTGTGTGTCGAGGGAGATTTGTGTGTGTGTGTGTGCGTGTGTGTGGAGTGAGATGTGTGTGTGTGTGCGTGTGTGTGGAGTGAGATGTCTGTGTGTGTGTGTGTCGAGTGGGATTTGTGTGTGTGTGTGTCGAGTGAGATTTGTGTGTGTGTGTGTGTGTGTGTGTGTGTGGAGTGAGATGACTCTGTGTGTGTGTGTGTCGAGTGAGATTTGTGTGTGTGTGTCGAATGAGATTTGTGTGTGTCGAGGGAGATTTGTGTGTGTGTCGAGGGTGATTTGTGTGTGTGTGTCGAGTGAGATGTCTGTGTGTGTGTGTGTCGAGTGAGATTTGTGTGTGTGTGTGTCGAGTGAGATTTGTGTGTGTCGAGTGAGATTTGTGTGTGTTGAGGGAGATTTGGGTGTGTCGAGTGAGATTTGTGTGTGTGTGTGTTGAGTGAGATTTGTGTGTGTGTGTGTTGAGTGAGATTTGTGTGTGTGTGTGTTGAGTGAGATTTGTGTGCGTGTCGAGTGAGATTTGTGTGTGTCGAGTGAGATTTGTGTGTGTGTGTTGAGTGAGATTTGTGTGTGTGTGTGTCGAGTGAGATTTGTGTGCGTGTGTGTGTCGAGTGAGATTTATGTGTGTGTGTGTGTGTGGGTCGAGTGAGATTTGTGTGTGTGTCGAGTGAGATTTGTGTGTCTGTGTCTGTGTCGAGTGAGATTTGTGTGTGTGTGTGTGTGTGTCGAGTGAGGTTTGTGTGTGTGTGTGTGTGTGTGTGGAGTGAGATTTGTGTGTGTGTCGAGTGCGATTTGTGTGTGTGTGTCGATTGAGATTTGTGTGTGTGTGTGTGTGTGTGTGGAGTGAGATTTGTGTGTGTGTGGAGTGCGATTTGTGTGTGTGTGTCGATTGAGATTTGTGTGTGTGTGTGTGTGTGTGTGGAGTGAGATTTGTGTGTGTGTCGAGTGCGATTTGTGTGTGTGTCGAGTGAGATTTGTGTGTGTGTCGAGTGAGATTTGTGTGTGTGTGTCGAGTGAGATTTGTGTGTGTGTGTGTGTGTTGAGTGAGATTTGTGTGTGTGTGTGGAGTGAGGATTGTGTGTGTCGAGGGAGATTTGTGTGTGTCGAGGGACATTTGTGTGTGTGTGTCGAGGGAGATTTGTGTGTGTGTGTGTGTGTGTGTGTGGAGTGAGATGTCTGTATGTGTGTGTGTGTGTCGAGTGAGATTTGTGTGTTGAGTGAGGTTTGTGTGTGTGCGTCGAGTGAGATTTGTGTGTGTGTGTGTGTGTGTGGAGTGAGATGTCTGTGTGTGTGAGTGTGTCGAGTGGGATTTGTGTGTGTGTGTGTGTGTGGAGTGAGATGTCTGTGTGTGTGAGTGTGTCGAGTGAGATTTGTGTGTGTCGAGTGAGATTTGTGTGTGTCGAGTGAGATTTGTGTGTGTGTGTATCGAGGGAGATGTGTGTGTGTGTCGAGTGAGATGTCTGTGTGTGTCGAGTGAGATGTCTGTGTGTGTCGAGTGAGATTTGTGTGTGTCTGTCGAGTGAGATTTGTGTGTGTGTCGAGTGCGATTTGTGTGTGTGTCGAGTGAGATTTGTGTGTGTGTGTGTGTGTGTGTTGAGTGAGATTTGTGTGTGTGTGTGGAGTGAGGATTGTGTGTGTCGAGGGAGATTTGTGTGTGTCGAGGGACATTTGTGTGTGTGTGTCGAGGGAGATTTGTGTGTGTGTGTGTGTGTGTGTGTGTGTGTGGAGTGAGATGTCTGTGTGTGTGTGTGTGTGTGTCGAGTGAGATTTGTGTGTTGAGTGAGGTTTGTGTGAGTGTGTCGAGTGGGATTTGTGTGTGTGTGTTGAGTGAGATTTGTGTGTGTCGAGTGAGATTTGTGTGTGTCGAGTGAGATTTGTGTGTGTGTGTATCGAGGGAGATGTGTGTGTGTGTCGAGTGAGATGTCTGTGTGTGTCGAGTGAGATGTCTGTGTGTGTCGAGTGAGATTTGTGTGTGTGTGTCGAGTGAGATTTGTGTGTGTCGAGTGAGATTTGTGTGTGTTGAGGGAGATTTGTGTGTGTCGAGTGAGATTTGTGTGTGTGTGTGTTGAGTGAGATTTGTGTGTGTGTTGAGTGAGATTTGTGTGTGTGTGTGTCCAGTGAGATTGTGTGCGTGTGTTGAGTGAGATTTGTGTGTGTGTGTGTTGAGTGAGATTTGTGTGCGTGTCGAGTGAGATTTGTGTGTGTGTGTGTGTGCCGATTGAGATTTGTGTGTGTGTGTGTGTCGAGTGAGATTTGTGTGTGTGTGTGTGTCGAGTGAGATTTGTGTGTGTGTGTGTGTGTGTGTGTCGAGTGAGATTTGTGTGTGTGTATGTGTCGAGTGAGATTTGTGTGTGTGTGTGTGTGTTGAGTGAGATTTGTGTGTGTGTGTGTGTCGAGTGAGATCTGTGTGTGTCTGTGTCGAGTGAGATTTGTGTGTGTGTGTGTCGAGTGAGATCTGTGTGTGTCTGTGTCGAGTGAGATTTGTGTGTGTGTGTGTGTGTGTCGAGTGAGATTTGTGTGTGTGTGTGTCGAGTGAGATTTGTGTGTGTGTGTGTGTGTCGAGTGAGATTTGTGTGTGTCTGTGTCGAGTGAGATTTGTGTGTGTGTGTGTGTGTGTCGAGTGAGATCTGTGTGTGTCTGTGTCGAGTGAGATTTGTGTGTGTGTGTGTCGATTGAGATTTGTGTGTCTGTGTGTGTCGAGTGAGATTTGTGTGTGTGTCGAGTGAGATTTGTCTGTGTGTCGAATGAGATTTCTGTGTGTGTCGAGTGAGATTTGTGTGTGTGTGTCGAGTGAGATTTGTGTGTGTGTGTGTGTCTGGAGTGAGATTTGTGTGTGTGTGTGGCGAGTGACATTTGTGTGTGTCGAGGGAGATTTGTGTGTGACGAGGGACATTTGTGTGTGTGTGTCGAGGGGGAATTGTGTGTGTGTGTGTGTGTGTGTGGAGTGAGATGTCTGTGTGTGTGTGTGTGTGTCGAGTGAGATTTGTGTGTGTGTGTCGAGTGAGATTTGTGTGTGTGTGTCGAGTGAGATTTGTGTGTGTGTGTGTCGAGTGAGATTTGTGTGTGTGTGTGTCGAGTGAGATTTGTGTGTGTCGAGTGAGATTTGTGTGTGTTGAGGGAGATTTGTGTGTGTCGAGTGAGATTTGTGTGTGTGTGTGTTGAGTGAGATTTGTGTGTGTGTTGAGTGAGATTTGTGTGTGTGTGTGTGTCGAGTGAGATTTGTGTGTGTGTCGAGTGAGATTGTGTGCCTGTGTTGAGTGAGATTTGTGTGTGTGTGTGTTGAGTGAGATTTGTGTGCGTGTCGAGTGAGATTTGTGTGTGTGTGTGTGTCGAGTGAGATTTGTGTGTGTGTGTGTGTGTCGAGTGAGATTTGTGTGTGTGTGTGTGTGTCGAGTGAGATTTGTGTGTGTGTCGAGTGAGATTTGTGTGTGTGTGTGTGTCGAGTGAGATCTGTCTGTGTCTGTGTCAAGTGAGATTTGTGTGTGTGTGTGTGTGTCGAGTGAGATTTGTGTGTGTGTCGAGTGAGATTTGTGTGTGTGTGGAGTGAGATTTGTGTGTGTGGAGTGAGATTTGTGCGTGTGGAGTGAGATTTGTGTGTGTCAAGGGAGAGTTGTGTGTGTGGAGTGAGATTTGTGTGTGTGGAGTGAGATTTGTGTGTGTGTGTGTGTGTGTGTGGAGTGAGATTTGTGTGTGTGTGTGTGTGTGTCGAGTGAGATGTCTGTGTGTTTGTGTGTGTGTGGAGTGAGATTTGTGTGAGTCGAGGGAGATTTGTGTGTGTGTGTGTGTGTCAAGTGAGATGTCTGTGTGTCTGTGTGTATGTGTGTGTGTGTGGAGTGAGATTTGTGTGTGTGTGTGTCGAGTGAGATTTGTGTGTGTCGAGGGAGATTTGTGTGTGTCGAGGGACATTTGTGTGTGTGTGTCGAGGGAGATTTGTGTGTGTGTGTGTGTGTGTGTGTGTGTGTGCGTGTGTGTGGAGTGAGATGTCTGTGTGTGTGTGTGTGTCGAGTGAGATTTGTGTGTGTGTGTGTCGAGTGAGATTTGTGTGTGTGTCGAGTGAGATTTGTGTGTGTGTCGAGGGAGATTTGTGTGTGTGTGTGTGGAGTGAGATGTCTGTGTGTGTGTGTGTGTGTGTGTGTCGAGTGAGATTTGTGTGTGTCGAGGGAGATTTGTGTGTGTGTGTGTCGAGGGAGATTTGTGTGTGTGTGTGTGTCGAGTGAGAGGTCTGTGTGTGTGTGTGTCGAGTGAGATTTGTGTGTGTGTGTGTGTCGAGTGAGATTTGTGTGTGTGTGTGTCGTGTGAGATTTG
The DNA here is from genome assembly GCF_964213995.1 of Mustelus asterias. NCBI lineage: Eukaryota > Metazoa > Chordata > Chondrichthyes > Carcharhiniformes > Triakidae > Mustelus > Mustelus asterias. The sequence continues at coordinate 37,991,091 of NC_135808.1, forward strand.
TGTGTGTCGAGTGAGATTTGTGTGTGTCGAGTGAGATTTGTGTGTGTTGAGGGAGATTTGTGTGTGTCGAGTGAGATTTGTGTGTGTGTGTTGAGTGAGATTTGTGTGTGTGTTGAGTGAGATTTGTGTGTGTGTGTGTGTCGAGTGAGATTTGTGTGTGTGTGTGTGTGTCGAGTGAGATTTGTGTGTGTGTGTGTGCCGAGTGAGATTTGTGTGTGTGTGTGTGTGTGTCGAGTGAGCTTTGTGTGTGTGTCGAGTGAGATTTGTGTGTGTCGAGTGAGATTTGTGTGTGTGTCGAGTGAGAGTTGTGTGTGTGCCGAGTGAGATTTGTGTGTGCCGAGTGAGATTTGTGTGTGTGTCGAGTGAGAGTTGTGTGTGTGTCGAGTGAGATTTGTGTGTGTGTGTGTCGAGTGAGATTTCTGTGTGTGTGTGTTGAGTGAGATTTGTGTGTGTGTGTGTCGAGTGAGATTTCTGTGTGTGTGTGTCGAGTGAGATTTGTGTGTGTGTGTGTGGAGTGAGATTTGTGTGTGTGTGTCGATTGAGATTTGTGTGTGTGTGTGTGTGTGTCGAGTGAGATTTGTGTGTGTGTCGAGTGAGATTTGTGTGTGTGTCGAGTGAGAGTTGTGTGTGTGCCGAGTGAGATTTGTGTGTGTGTGTGTCGAGTGAGATTTCTGTGTGTGTGTGTTGAGTGAGATTTGTGTGTGTGTGTGTCGAGTGAGATTTCTGTGTGTGTGTGTCGAGTGAGATTTGTGTGTGTGTGTGTGTGTGTGTGTGTGGAGTAAGATGTCTGTGTGTGTGTGTCGAGTGAGATTTGTGTGTCGAGTGAGATTTGTGTGTGTGTGTGTCGAGTGAGATTTGTGTGTGTGTGTCGAGGGAGATTTGTGTGTGTGTGTGGAGTGAGATGTCTGTGTGTGTGTGTGTCGAGTGGGATTTGTGTGTGTGTGTCGAGTGAGATTTGTGTGTGTCGAGGGAGATTTGTGTGTGGGTGTGTCGAGGGAGATTTGTGTGTGTGTGTGTGTGTGTCGAGTGAGATGTCTGTGTGTGTCGAGTGAGATTTGTGTGTGTGTGTCGAGTGAGATTTGTCTGTGTCGAGTGAGATTTGTGTGTTGAGGGAGATTTGTGTGTGTCGAGTGAGATTTGTGTGTGTGTGTGTTGAGTGAGATTTGTGTGTGTGTGTGTGTCGAGTGAGATTTGTGTGTGTGTGTCTCGTGAGATTGTGTGCGTGTGTTGAGTGAGATTTGTGTGTGTTGAGTGAGATTTGTCTGCCTGTCGAGTGAGATTTGTTTGTGTGTGTCGAGTGAGATTTGTGTGTGTGTGTGTGTCGAGTGAGATTTGTGTGTGTGTGTGTGTCGAGTGAGATTTGTGTGTGTGTGTGTGTCGAGTGAGATTTGTGTGTGTGGGTCGAGTGAGATTTGTGTGTGTGTGTGTGTGTGTCGAGTGAGATTTGTGTGTGTGTCTGTGTGTCGAGTGAGATTTGTGTGTGTGTGTGTTGAGTGAGATTTGTGTGTGTGTGTGTCGAGTGAGATTTGTGTGTGTGTCGAGTGAGAGTTGTGTGTGTGCCGAGTGAGATTTGTGTGTGTCGAGTGAGATTTGTGTGTGTGTCGAGTGAGAGTTGTGTGTGTGTCGAGTGAGATCTGTCTGTGTCGAGTGAGATTTGTGTGTGTGTGTGTGTGTGTGTCGAGTGAGATGTGTGTGTGTGTGTGTGTGTCGAGTGAGATTTGTGTGTGTGTGTGTGGAGTGAGATTTGTGTGTGTGTGTCGATTGAGATTTGTGTGTGTGTGTGTGTCGAGTGAGATTTGTGTGTGTGTGTCTCGTGAGATTGTGTGCGTGTGTTGAGTGAGATTTGTGTGTGTTGAGTGAGATTTGTCTGCCTGTCGAGTGAGATTTGTTTGTGTGTGTCGAGTGAGATTTGTGTGTGTGTGTGTGTCGAGTGAGATTTGTGTGTGTGTGTGTGTCGAGTGAGATTTGTGTGTGTGTGTGTGTCGAGTGAGATTTGTGTGTGTGGGTCGAGTGAGATTTGTGTGTGTGTGTGTGTGTGTCGAGTGAGATTTGTGTGTGTGTCTGTGTGTCGAGTGAGATTTGTGTGTGTGTGTGTTGAGTGAGATTTGTGTGTGTGTGTGTCGAGTGAGATTTGTGTGTGTGTCGAGTGAGAGTTGTGTGTGTGCCGAGTGAGATTTGTGTGTGTCGAGTGAGATTTGTGTGTGTGTCGAGTGAGAGTTGTGTGTGTGTCGAGTGAGATCTGTCTGTGTCGAGTGAGATTTGTGTGTGTGTGTGTGTGTGTGTCGAGTGAGATGTGTGTGTGTGTGTGTGTGTCGAGTGAGATTTGTGTGTGTGTGTGTGGAGTGAGATTTGTGTGTGTGTGTCGATTGAGATTTGTGTGTGTGTGTGTGTGTGTCGAGTGAGATTTGTGTGTGTGTCGAGTGAGATTTGTGTGTGTGTCGAGTGAGAGCTGTGTGTGTGCCGAGTGAGATTTGTGTGTGTGTGTGTCGAGTGAGATTTCTGTGTGTGTGTGTTGAGTGAGATTTGTGTGTGTGTGTGTCGAGTGAGATTTCTGTGTGTGTGTGTCGAGTGAGATTTGTGTGTGTGTGTGTGGAGTGAGATTTGTGTGTGTGTGTGTCGAGTGAGATTTGTGCGTGTCGAGGGAGATTTGTGTGTGTCGAGGGACATTTGTGTGTGCGTGTCGAGGGAGATTTGTGTGTGTGTGTGTGTGTGTGTGGAGTGAGATGTCAGTGTGTGTGTGTCGAGTGAGATTTGTGTGTGTGTGTGTGTGTGTGGAGTGAGATGTCTGTGTGTGTGTGTCGAGTGAGATTTGTGTGTCGAGTGAGATTTGTGTGTGTGTGCGTCGAGGGAGATTTGTGTGTGTGTGGAGTGAGATGTCTGTGTGTGTGTGTGTCGAGTGGGATTTGTGTGTGTGTGTCGAGTGAGATTTGTGTGTGTCGAGGGAGATTTGTGTGTGGGTGTGTCGAGGGAGATTTGTGTGTGTGTGTGTGTGTGTGTCGAGTGAGATGTCTGTGTGTGTCGAGTGAGATTTGTGTGTGTGTGTCGAGTGAGATTTGTCTGTGTCGAGTGAGATTTGTGTGTTGAGGGAGATTTGTGTGTGTCGAGTGAGATTTGTGTGTGTGTGTGTTGAGTGAGATTTGTGTGTGTGTTGAGTGAGATTTGTGTGTGTGTGTGTGTCGAGTGAGATTTGTGTGTGTGTGTCCAGTGAGATTGTGTGCGTGTGTTGAGTGAGATTTGTGTGTGTTGAGTGAGATTTGTGTGCGTGTCGAGTGAGATTTGTTTGTGTGTGTCGAGTGAGATTTGTGTGTGTGTGTGTGTCGAGTGAGATGTCTGTGTGTTTGTCTGTGTGTGGAGTGAGATTTGTGTGAGTCGAGGGAGATTTGTGTGTGTGTGTGTGTGTCGAGTGAGATGTCTGTGTGTCTGTGTGTATGTGTGTGTGTGTGTGGAGTGAGATTTGTGTGTGTGTGTGTCGAGTGAGATTTGTGTGTGTCGAGGGAGATTTGTGTGTGTCGAGGGACATTTGTGTGTGTGTGTCGAGGGAGATTTGTGTGTGTGTGTGTGTGTGTGCGTGTGTGTGGAGTGAGATGTCTGTGTGTGTGTGTGTGTCGAGTGAGATTTGTGTGTGTGTGTGTCGAGTGAGATTTGTGTGTGTGTGTGTCGAGTGAGATTTGTGTGTGTGTCGAGTGAGATTTGTGTGTGTGTGTGTGTGTGTGGAGTGAGATGTCTGTGTGTGTGTGTGTGTGTGTGTGTGTCGAGTGAGATTTGTGTGTGTCGAGGGAGATTTGTGTGTGTGTGTGTGTCGAGTGAGATGTCTGTGTGTGTGTGTGTCGAGTGAGATTTGTGTGTGTGTGTGTGTCGAGTGAGATTTGTGTGTGTGTGTGTCGAGTGAGATTTGTGTGTGTCGAGTGAGATTTGTGTGTGTCGAGTGAGATTTGTGTGTGTTGAGGGAGATTTGTGTGTGTCGAGTGAGATTTGTGTGTGTGTGTTGAGTGAGATTTGTGTGTGTGTTGAGTGAGATTTGTGTGTGTGTGTGTGTGTCGAGTGAGATTTGTGTGTGTGTGTGTGCCGAGTGAGATTTGTGTGTGTGTGTGTGTGTGTCGAGTGAGCTTTGTGTGTGTTTGATGTGAGATTTGTGTGTGTCGAGTGAGATTTGTGTGTGTGTCGAGTGAGAGTTGTGTGTGTGCCGAGTGAGAATTGTGTGTGTCGAGTGAGATTTGTGTGTGTGTCGAGTGAGAGTTGTGTGTGTGTCGAGTGAGATCTGTCTGTGTCAAGTGAGATTTGTGTGTGTGTGTGTGTGTGTGTGTCGAGTGAGATTTGTGTGTGTGTGTGTGTGTGTCGAGTGAGATTTGTGTGTGTGTGTGTGGAGTGAGATTTCTGTGTGTGTGTCGATTGAGATTTGTGTGTGTGTGTGTGTGTGTCGAGTGAGATTTGTGTGTGTGTCGAGTGAGATTTGTGTGTGTGTCGAGTGAGAGTTGTGTGTGTGCCGAGTGAGATTTGTGTGTGTGTGTGTCGAGTGAGATTTCTGTGTGTGTGTGTTGAGTGAGATTTGTGTGTGTGTGTGTCGAGTGAGATTTCTGTGTGTGTGTGTCGAGTGAGATTTGTGTGTGTGTGTGTGGAGTGAGATTTGTGTGTGTGTGTGTGTCGAGTGAGATTTGTGTGTGTCGAGGGAAATTTGTGTGTGTCGAGGGACATTTGTGTGTGTGTGTCGAGGGAGATTTGTGTGTGTGTGTGTGTGTGGAGTGAGATGTCAGTGTGTGTGTGTGTCGAGTGAGATGTGTGTGTGTGTGTGTGTGTGTGTGTGTGGAGTGAGATGTCTGTGTGTGTGTGTCGAGTGAGATTTGTGTGTCGAGTGAGATTTGTGTGTGTGTGTGTCGAGTGAGATTTGTGTGTGTGTGTCGAGGGAGATTTGTGTGTGTGTGTGGAGTGAGATGTCTGTGTGTGTGTGTGTCGAGTGGGATTTGTGTGTGTGTCGAGTGAGATTTGTGTGTGTCGAGGGAGATTTGTGTGTGGGTGTGTCGAGGGAGATTTGTGTGTGTGTGTGTGTGTGTCGAGTGAGATGTCTGTGTGTGTCGAGTGAGATTTGTGTGTGTGTGTCGAGTGAGATTTGTGTGTTGAGGGAGATTTGTGTGTGTCGAGTGAGATTTGTGTGTGTGTGTGTTGAGTGAGATTTGTGTGTGTGTTGAGTGAGATTTGTGTGTGTGTGTGTGTCGAGTGAGATTTGTGTGTGTGTGTCTAGTGAGATTGTGTGCGTGTGTTGAGTGAGATTTGTGTGTGTTGAGTGAGATTTGTGTGCGTGTCGAGTGAGATTTGTTTGTGTGTGTCGAGTGAGATTTGTGTGTGTGTGTCGAGTGAGATTTGTGTGTGTGTGTGTGTCGAGTGAGATTTGTGTGTGTGTGTGTGTCGAGTGAGATTTGTGTGTGTGTGTCGAGTGAGATTTGTGTGTGTGTGTGTGTCGAGTGAGATTTGTGTGTGTGTCTGTGTGTCGAGTGAGATTTGTGTGTGTGTGTGTTGAGTGAGATTTGTGTGTGTGTGTCGAGTGAGATTTGTGTGTGTGTCGAGTGAGAGTTGTGTGTGTGCCGAGTGAGATTTGTGTGTGTCGAGTGAGATTTGTGTGTGTGTCGAGTGAGAGTTGTGTGTGTGTCGAGAGAGATCTGTCTGTGTCGAGTGAGATTTGTGTGTGTGTGTGTGTGTGTGTCGAGTGAGATTTGTGTGTGTGTGTGTGTGTGTGTCGAGTGAGATTTGTGTGTGTGTGTGTGGAGTGAGATTTGTGTGTGTGTGTCGAGTGAGATTTGTGTGTGTGTCGAGTGAGATTTGTGTGTGTGTCGAGTGAGAGCTGTGTGTGTGCCGAGTGAGATTTGTGTGTGTGTGTGTCGAGTGAGATTTGTGTGTGTGTGTGTTGAGTGAGATTTGTGTGTGTGTGTCGAGTGAGATTTCTGTGTGTGTGTGTCGAGTGAGATTTGTGTGTGTGTGTGTGGAGTGAGATTTGTGTGTGTGTGTGTGTCGAGTGAGATTTGTGTGCGTGTCGAGGGAGATTTGTGTGTGTCGAGGGACATTTGTGTGTGTGTGTCGAGGGAGATTTGTGTGTGTGTGTGTGTGTGTGGAGTGAGATGTCAGTGTGTGTGTGTGTGTCGAGTGAGTTTTGTGTGTGTGTGTGTGTGTGTGTGTGGAGTGAGATGTCTGTGTGCGTGTGTCGAGTGAGATTTGTGTGTCGAGTGAGATTTGTGTGTGTGTGTGTCGAGTGAGATTTGTGTGTGTGTGTCGAGGGAGATTTGTGTGTGTGTGTGGAGTGAGATGTCTGTGTGTGTGTGTGTCGAGTGGGATTTGTGTGTGTGTGTCGAGTGAGATTTGTGTGTGTCGAGGGAGATTTGTGTGTGGGTGTGTCGAGGGAGATTTGTGTGTGTGTGTGTGTGTGTGTGTCGAGTGAGATGTCTGTGTGTGTCGAGTGAGATTTGTGTGTGTGTGTCGAGTGAGATTTGTCTGTGTCGAGTGAGATTTGTGTGTTGAGGGAGATTTGTGTGTGTCGAGTGAGATTTGTGTGTGTGTGTGTTGAGTGAGATTTGTGTGTGTGTTGAGTGAGAGTTGTGTGTGTGTGTGTGTCGAGTGAGATTTGTGTGTGTGTGTCTAGTGAGATTGTGTGCGTGTGTTGAGTGAGATTTGTGTGTGTTGAGTGAGATTTGTGTGCGTGTCGAGTGAGATTTGTTTGTGTGTGTCGAGTGAGATTTGTGTGTGTGTGTGTGTCGAGTGAGATTTGTGTGTGTGTGTGTGTCGAGTGAGATTTGTGTGTGTGTGTGTGTCGAGTGAGATTTGTGTGTGTGTGTCGAGTGAGATTTGTGTGTGTGTGTGTGTCGAGTGAGATTTGTGTGTGTGTCTGTGTGTCGAGTGAGATTTGTGTGTGTGTGTGTTGAGTGAGATTTGTGTGTGTGTGTGTCGAGTGAGATTTGTGTGTGTGTCGAGTGAGATTTGTGTGTGTGTCGAGTGAGATTTGTGTGTGTGTCGAGTGAGATTTGTGTGTGTGTGTGTCGAGTGAGATTTGTGTGTGTGTGTGTGTGTTGAGTGAGATTTGTGTGTGTGTGTGTGTGTGTGTGGAGTGAGATTTGTGTGTATGTGTGTCGAGTGAGATTTGTGTGTGTGTCAAGGGAGATTTGTGGGTGTCGAGGGACATTTGTGTGTGTGTGTCGAGGGAGATTTGTGTGTGTGTCTCGAGTGAGATTTGTGTGTGTGTGTGTCGAGTGAGATTTGTGTGTGTGTGTCGAGTGAGATGTCTGTGTGTGTGTGTGTGTGTGTGTCGAGTGAGATTTGTGTGTGTGTCTCGAGTGAGATTTGTGTGTGATGTGTGTCAAGTGAGATTTGTGTGTGTGTGTGTGTGTGTGTGTGTGTGGAGTGAGATGTGTGTGTGTGTGTGTGTGTCGAGTGAGATTTGTGTGTGTGTCTCGAGTGAGATTTGTGTGTGATGTGTGTCGAGTGAGATTTGTGTGTGTGTGTGTGTGTGTGTGGAGTGAGATGTGTGTGTGTGTGTGTTTCGAGTGAGATTTGTGTGTGTGTGTCGAGTGAGATTTGTGTGTGTGTGTCGAGTGAGATTTGTGTGTGTGTGTGTGTGTGTGTGTGGAGTGAGATGTCTCTGTGTGTGTGTGTGTCGAGTGAGATTTGTGTGTGTCGAGGGATATTTGTGTGTGTGTGTGTCGAGGGAGATTTGTGTACGTGTGTGTGTGTGTCGAGTGAGATGTCTGTGTGTGTTGAGTGAGATTTGTGTGTGTGTGTGTGTGTGTCGAGTGGGATTTGTGTGCGTGTGTCGAGTGAGATTTGTGTGTGTCGAGGGAGATTTGTGTGTGGGTGTGTCGAGGGAGATTTGTGTGTGTGTGTGTCGAGTGAGATTTGTGTGTGTGTGTGTCGAGTGAGATTTGTGTGTGTGTGTGTCGAGTGAGATTTGTGTGTGTGTGTGTGTCGAGTGAGATTTGTGTGTGTCGAGTGAGATTTGTGTGTGTTGAGGGAGATTTGTGTGTCGAGTGAGATTTGTGTGTGTTGAGTGAGATTTGTGTGTGTGTTGAGTGAGATTTGTGTGTGTGTGTGTGTCTAGTGAGATTGTGTGCGTGTGTTGAGTGAGATTTGTGTGTGTGTGTGTTGAGTGACATTTGTGTGCGTGTCGAGTGAGATTTGTGTGTGTGTGTGTGTGTGTCGAGTGAGATTTGTGTGCGTGTGTGTGTCGAGTGAGATTTGTGTGTGTCGAGTGAGATTTGTGTGTGTCGAGTGAGATTTGTGTGTGTGTGTCGAGGGAGATTTGTGTGTGTGTCTCGAGTGAGATTTGTGTATGTGTGTCGAGTGAGATTTGTGTGTGTGTCAAGGGAGATTTGTGGGTGTCGAGGGACATTTGTGTGTGTGTGTGTGTGGAGTGAGATGTCTGTGTGTGTGTGTGTGTGTCGAGGGAGATTTGTGTGTGTGTCTCGAGTGAGAGTTGAGTGTGTGTGTGTCGAGTGAGATTTGTGTGTGTGTGTCGAGGGAGATTTGTGTGTGTGTGTGTGTGTGTGTGTGGAGTGAGATGTCTGTGTGTGTGTGTGTGTCGAGTGAGATTTGTGTGTGTGTGTCGAGTGAGATGTCTGTGTGTGTGTCGAGTGCGATTTGTGTGTGTGTCTCGAGTGAGATTTCTGTGTGATGTGTGTCGAGTGAGATTTGTGTGTGTGTGTGTGTGTGGAGTGAGATGTCTGTGTGTGTGTGCCGAGTGAGATTTGTGTGTGTGTGTGTGGAGTGAGATTTGTGTGTGTGTGTCGATTGAGATTTGTGTGTGTGTGTGTGTGTGTGTCGAGTGAGATTTGTGTGTGTGTCGAGTGAGATTTGTGTGTGTGTCGAGTGAGAGTTGTGTGTGTGCCGAGTGAGATTTGTGTGTGTGTGTGTCGAGTGAGATTTCTGTGTGTGTGTGTTGAGTGAGATTTGTGTGTGTGTGTGTCGAGTGAGATTTCTGTGTGTGTGTGTCGAGTGAGATTTGTGTGTGTGTGTGTGTGGAGTGAGATTTGTGTGTGTGTGTGTGTCGAGTGAGATTTGTGTGTGTCGAGGGAGATTTGTGTGTGTCGAGGGACATTTGTGTGTGTGTGTCGAGGGAGATTTGTGTGTGTGTGTGTGTGGAGTGAGATGTCAGTGTGTGTGTGTGTGTGTCGAGTGAGATTTGTGTGTGTGTGTGTGTGTGTGTGTGTGGAGTGAGATGTCTGTGTGTGTGTGTCGAGTGAGATTTGTGTGTGTGTGTGTCGAGTGAGACTTGTGTGTGTGTCGAGTGAGATTTGTGTGTGCCTGTGTCGAGTGAGATTTGTGTGTGTGTGTGTGTGTGTGTGTGTGTGTGTGTGTGTCGAGTGAGATCTGTGTGTGTCTGTGTCGAGTGAGATTTGTGTGTGTGTGTGTCGATTGAGATTTGTGTGTCTGTGTGTGTCGAGTGAGATTTGTGTGTGTGTCGAGTGAGATATGTCTGTGTGTCGAATGAGATTTGTGTGTGTGTGTCGAGTGAGATTTGTGTGTGTGTGTCGAGTGAGATTTGTGTGTGTGTGTGTGTTGAGTGAGATTTGTGTGTGTGTGTGTGTCTGGAGTGAGATTTGTGTGTGTGTGTGGCGAGTGACATTTGTGTGTGTCGAGGGAGATTTGTGTGTGACGAGGGACATTTGTGTGTGTGTGTCGAGGGGGAATTGTGTGTGTGTCGAGGGGGAATTGTGTGTGTGTGTGTGTGGAGTGAGATGTCTGTGTGTGTGTGTCGAGTGAGATTTGTGTGTGTGTGTCGAGTGAGATTTGTGTGTGTGTGTCGAGTGAGATTTGTGTGTGTGTGTCGAGTGAGATTTGTGTGTGTGTGTGTCGAGTGAGATTTGTGTGTGTGTGTGTCGAGTGAGATTTGTGTGTGTCGAGTGAGATTTGTGTGTGTTGAGGGAGATTTGTGTGTGTCGAGTGAGATTTGTGTGTGTGTGTCGAGGGAGATTTGTGTGTGTGTGTGGAGTGAGATGTCTGTGTGTGTGTGTGTCGAGTGGGATTTGTGTGTGTGTGTCGAGTGAGATTTGTGTGTGTCGAGGGAGATTTGTGTGTGGGTGTGTCGAGGGAGATTTGTGTGTGTGTGTGTGTGTGTCGAGTGAGATGTCTGTGTGTGTCGAGTGAGATTTGTGTGTGTGTGTCGAGTGAGATTTGTCTGTGTCGAGTGAGATTTGTGTGTTGAGGGAGATTTGTGTGTGTCGAGTGAGATTTGTGTGTGTGTGTGTTGAGTGAGATTTGTGTGTGTGTGTGTGTCGAGTGAGATTTGTGTGTGTGTGTCTCGTGAGATTGTGTGCGTGTGTTGAGTGAGATTTGTGTGTGTTGAGTGAGATTTGTCTGCCTGTCGAGTGAGATTTGTTTGTGTGTGTCGAGTGAGATTTGTGTGTGTGTGTGTGTCGAGTGAGATTTGTGTGTGTGTGTGTGTCGAGTGAGATTTGTGTGTGTGTGTGTGTCGAGTGAGATTTGTGTGTGTGGGTCGAGTGAGATTTGTGTGTGTGTGTGTGTGTGTCGAGTGAGATTTGTGTGTGTGTCTGTGTGTCGAGTGAGATTTGTGTGTGTGTGTGTTGAGTGAGATTTGTGTGTGTGTGTGTCGAGTGAGATTTGTGTGTGTGTCGAGTGAGAGTTGTGTGTGTGCCGAGTGAGATTTGTGTGTGTCGAGTGAGATTTGTGTGTGTGTCGAGTGAGAGTTGTGTGTGTGTCGAGTGAGATCTGTCTGTGTCGAGTGAGATTTGTGTGTGTGTGTGTGTGTGTGTCGAGTGAGATGTGTGTGTGTGTGTGTGTGTCGAGTGAGATTTGTGTGTGTGTGTGTGGAGTGAGATTTGTGTGTGTGTGTCGATTGAGATTTGTGTGTGTGTGTGTGTGTGTCGAGTGAGATTTGTGTGTGTGTCGAGTGAGATTTGTGTGTGTGTCGAGTGAGAGCTGTGTGTGTGCCGAGTGAGATTTGTGTGTGTGTGTGTCGAGTGAGATTTCTGTGTGTGTGTGTTGAGTGAGATTTGTGTGTGTGTGTGTCGAGTGAGATTTCTGTGTGTGTGTGTCGAGTGAGATTTGTGTGTGTGTGTGTGGAGTGAGATTTGTGTGTGTGTGTGTCGAGTGAGATTTGTGCGTGTCGAGGGAGATTTGTGTGTGTCGAGGGACATTTGTGTGTGCGTGTCGAGGGAGATTTGTGTGTGTGTGTGTGTGTGTGTGGAGTGAGATGTCAGTGTGTGTGTGTCGAGTGAGATTTGTGTGTGTGTGTGTGTGTGTGGAGTGAGATGTCTGTGTGTGTGTGTCGAGTGAGATTTGTGTGTCGAGTGAGATTTGTGTGTGTGTGCGTCGAGGGAGATTTGTGTGTGTGTGGAGTGAGATGTCTGTGTGTGTGTGTGTCGAGTGGGATTTGTGTGTGTGTGTCGAGTGAGATTTGTGTGTGTCGAGGGAGATTTGTGTGTGGGTGTGTCGAGGGAGATTTGTGTGTGTGTGTGTGTGTGTGTCGAGTGAGATGTCTGTGTGTGTCGAGTGAGATTTGTGTGTGTGTGTCGAGTGAGATTTGTGTGTGTGTGTGTGTGTGTGTGTGTGTGTGTGCGTGTGTGTGGAGTGAGATGTCTGTGTGTGTGTGTGTGTCGAGTGAGATTTGTGTGTGTGTGTGTCGAGTGAGATTTGTGTGTGTGTCGAGTGAGATTTGTGTGTGTGTCGAGGGAGATTTGTGTGTGTGTGTGTGGAGTGAGATGTCTGTGTGTGTGTGTGTGTGTGTGTGTCGAGTGAGATTTGTGTGTGTCGAGGGAGATTTGTGTGTGTGTGTGTCGAGGGAGATTTGTGTGTGTGTGTGTGTCGAGTGAGAGGTCTGTGTGTGTGTGTGTCGAGTGAGATTTGTGTGTGTGTGTGTGTCGAGTGAGATTTGTGTGTGTGTGTGTGTCGAGTGAGATTTGTGTGTGTCGAGTGAGATTTGTGTGTGTCGAGTGAGATTTGTGTGTGTTGAGGGAGATTTGTGTGTGTCGAGTGAGATTTGTGTGTGTGTGTTGAGTGAGATTTGTGTGTGTGTTGAGTGAGATTTGTGTGTGTGTGTGTGTCGAGTGAGATTTGTGTGTGTGTGTGTGTGTCGAGTGAGATTTGTGTGTGTGTGTGTGCCGAGTGAGATTTGTGTGTGTGTGTGTGTGTGTCGAGTGAGCTTTGTGTGTGTGTCGAGTGAGATTTGTGTGTGTCGAGTGAGATTTGTGTGTGTGTCGAGTGAGAGTTGTGTGTGTGCCGAGTGAGATTTGTGTGTGCCGAGTGAGATTTGTGTGTGTGTCGAGTGAGAGTTGTGTGTGTGTCGAGTGAGATTTGTGTGTGTGTGTGTCGAGTGAGATTTCTGTGTGTGTGTGTTGAGTGAGATTTGTGTGTGTGTGTGTCGAGTGAGATTTCTGTGTGTGTGTGTCGAGTGAGATTTGTGTGTGTGTGTGTGGAGTGAGATTTGTGTGTGTGTGTCGATTGAGATTTGTGTGTGTGTGTGTGTGTGTCGAGTGAGATTTGTGTGTGTGTCGAGTGAGATTTGTGTGTGTGTCGAGTGAGAGTTGTGTGTGTGCCGAGTGAGATTTGTGTGTGTGTGTGTCGAGTGAGATTTCTGTGTGTGTGTGTTGAGTGAGATTTGTGTGTGTGTGTGTCGAGTGAGATTTCTGTGTGTGTGTGTCGAGTGAGATTTGTGTGTGTGTGTGTGTGTGTGTGTGTGGAGTAAGATGTCTGTGTGTGTGTGTCGAGTGAGATTTGTGTGTCGAGTGAGATTTGTGTGTGTGTGTGTCGAGTGAGATTTGTGTGTGTGTGTCGAGGGAGATTTGTGTGTGTGTGTGGAGTGAGATGTCTGTGTGTGTGTGTGTCGAGTGGGATTTGTGTGTGTGTGTCGAGTGAGATTTGTGTGTGTCGAGGGAGATTTGTGTGTGGGTGTGTCGAGGGAGATTTGTGTGTGTGTGTGTGTGTGTCGAGTGAGATGTCTGTGTGTGTCGAGTGAGATTTGTGTGTGTGTGTCGAGTGAGATTTGTCTGTGTCGAGTGAGATTTGTGTGTTGAGGGAGATTTGTGTGTGTCGAGTGAGATTTGTGTGTGTGTGTGTCGAGTGAGATTTGTGTGTGTGTGTCTCGTGAGATTGTGTGCGTGTGTTGAGTGAGATTTGTGTGTGTTGAGTGAGATTTGTCTGCCTGTCGAGTGAGATTTGTTTGTGTGTGTCGAGTGAGATTTGTGTGTGTGTGTGTGTCGAGTGAGATTTGTGTGTGTGTGTGTGTCGAGTGAGATTTGTGTGTGTGTGTGTGTCGAGTGAGATTTGTGTGTGTGGGTCGAGTGAGATTTGTGTGTGTGTGTGTGTGTGTCGAGTGAGATTTGTGTGTGTGTCTGTGTGTCGAGTGAGATTTGTGTGTGTGTGTGTGTTGAGTGAGATTTGTGTGTGTGTGTGTCGAGTGAGATTTGTGTGTGTGTCGAGTGAGAGTTGTGTGTGTGCCGAGTGAGATTTGTGTGTGTCGAGTGAGATTTGTGTGTGTGTCGAGTGAGAGTTGTGTGTGTGTCGAGTGAGATCTGTCTGTGTCGAGTGAGATTTGTGTGTGTGTGTGTGTGTGTGTCGAGTGAGATGTGTGTGTGTGTGTGTGTGTCGAGTGAGATTTGTGTGTGTGTGTGTGTGGAGTGAGATTTGTGTGTGTGTGTCGATTGAGATTTGTGTGTGTGTGTGTGTGTGTCGAGTGAGATTTGTGTGTGTGTCGAGTGAGATTTGTGTGTGTGTCGAGTGAGAGCTGTGTGTGTGCCGAGTGAGATTTGTGTGTGTGTGTGTCGAGTGAGATTTCTGTGTGTGTGTGTTGAGTGAGATTTGTGTGTGTGTGTGTCGAGTGAGATTTCTGTGTGTGTGTGTCGAGTGAGATTTGTGTGTGTGTGTGTGGAGTGAGATTTGTGTGTGTGTGTGTCGAGTGAGATTTGTGCGTGTCGAGGGAGATTTGTGTGTGTGTGTGTGTGTGTGTGGAGTGAGATGTCAGTGTGTGTGTGTCGAGTGAGATTTGTGTGTGTGTGTGTGTGTGTGTGGAGTGAGATGTCTGTGTGTGTGTGTCGAGTGAGATTTGTGTGTCGAGTGAGATTTGTGTGTGTGTGCGTCGAGGGAGATTTGTGTGTGTGTGGAGTGAGATGTCTGTGTGTGTGTGTGTCGAGTGGGATTTGTGTGTGTGTGTCGAGTGAGATTTGTGTGTGTCGAGGGAGATTTGTGTGTGGGTGTGTCGAGGGAGATTTGTGTGTGTGTGTGTGTGTGTGTGTGTCGAGTGAGATGTCTGTGTGTGTCGAGTGAGATTTGTGTGTGTGTGTCGAGTGAGATTTGTCTGTGTCGAGTGAGATTTGTGTGTTGAGGGAGATTTGTGTGTGTCGAGTGAGATTTGTGTGTGTGTGTGTTGAGTGAGATTTGTGTGTGTGTTGAGTGAGATTTGTGTGTGTGTGTGTGTCGAGTGAGATTTGTGTGTGTGTGTCCAGTGAGATTGTGTGCGTGTGTTGAGTGAGATTTGTGTGTGTTGAGTGAGATTTGTGTGCGTGTCGAGTGAGATTTGTTTGTGTGTGTCGAGTGAGATTTGTGTGTGTGTGTGTGTCGAGTGAGATGTCTGTGTGTTTGTCTGTGTGTGGAGTGAGATTTGTGTGAGTCGAGGGAGATTTGTGTGTGTGTGTGTGTGTCGAGTGAGATGTCTGTGTGTCTGTGTGTATGTGTGTGTGTGTGTGGAGTGAGATTTGTGTGTGTGTGTGTCGAGTGAGATTTGTGTGTGTCGAGGGAGATTTGTGTGTGTCGAGGGACATTTGTGTGTGTGTGTCGAGGGAGATTTGTGTGTGTGTGTCGAGGGAGATTTGTGTGTGTGTGTGTGTGTGTGCGTGTGTGTGGAGTGAGATGTCTGTGTGTGTGTGTGTGTCGAGTGAGATTTGTGTGTGTGTGTGTCGAGTGAGATTTGTGTGTGTGTGTGTCGAGTGAGATTTGTGTGTGTGTCGAGTGAGATTTGTGTGTGTGTGTGTGTGTGTGGAGTGAGATGTCTGTGTGTGTGTGTGTGTGTGTGTCGAGTGAGATTTGTGTGTGTCGAGGGAGATTTGTGTGTGTGTGTGTGTCGAGTGAGATGTCTGTGTGTGTGTGTGTCGAGTGAGATTTGTGTGTGTGTGTGTGTCGAGTGAGATTTGTGTGTGTGTGTGTCGAGTGAGATTTGTGTGTGTCGAGTGAGATTTGTGTGTGTCGAGTGAGATTTGTGTGTGTTGAGGGAGATTTGTGTGTGTCGAGTGAGATTTGTGTGTGTGTGTTGAGTGAGATTTGTGTGTGTGTTGAGTGAGATTTGTGTGTGTGTGTGTGTGTCGAGTGAGATTTGTGTGTGTGTGTGTGCCGAGTGAGATTTGTGTGTGTGTGTGTGTGTGTCGAGTGAGCTTTGTGTGTGTTTGATGTGAGATTTGTGTGTGTCGAGTGAGATTTGTGTGTGTGTCGAGTGAGAGTTGTGTGTGTGCCGAGTGAGAATTGTGTGTGTCGAGTGAGATTTGTGTGTGTGTCGAGTGAGAGTTGTGTGTGTGTCGAGTGAGATCTGTCTGTGTCAAGTGAGATTTGTGTGTGTGTGTGTGTGTGTGTGTCGAGTGAGATTTGTGTGTGTGTGTGTGTCGAGTGAGATTTGTGTGTGTGTGTGTGGAGTGAGATTTGTGTGTGTGTGTCGATTGAGATTTGTGTGTGTGTGTGTGTGTGTCGAGTGAGATTTGTGTGTGTGTCGAGTGAGATTTGTGTGTGTGTCGAGTGAGAGTTGTGTGTGTGCCGAGTGAGATTTGTGTGTGTGTGTGTCGAGTGAGATTTCTGTGTGTGTGTGTTGAGTGAGATTTGTGTGTGTGTGTGTCGAGTGAGATTTCTGTGTGTGTGTGTCGAGTGAGATTTGTGTGTGTGTGTGTGGAGTGAGATTTGTGTGTGTGTGTGTGTCGAGTGAGATTTGTGTGTGTCGAGGGAAATTTGTGTGTGTCGAGGGACATTTGTGTGTGTGTGTCGAGGGAGATTTGTGTGTGTGTGTGTGTGTGGAGTGAGATGTCAGTGTGTGTGTGTGTCGAGTGAGATTTGTGTGTGTGTGTGTGTGTGTGTGTGTGTGTGTGGAGTGAGATGTCTGTGTGTGTGTGTCGAGTGAGATTTGTGTGTCGAGTGAGATTTGTGTGTGTGTGTGTCGAGTGAGATTTGTGTGTGTGTGTCGAGGGAGATTTGTGTGTGTGTGTGGAGTGAGATGTCTGTGTGTGTGTGTGTCGAGTGGGATTTGTGTGTGTGTCGAGTGAGATTTGTGTGTGTCGAGGGAGATTTGTGTGTGGGTGTGTCGAGGGAGATTTGTGTGTGTGTGTGTGTGTGTCGAGTGAGATGTCTGTGTGTGTCGAGTGAGATTTGTGTGTGTGTGTCGAGTGAGATTTGTGTGTTGAGGGAGATTTGTGTGTGTCGAGTGAGATTTGTGTGTGTGTGTGTTGAGTGAGATTTGTGTGTGTGTTGAGTGAGATTTGTGTGTGTGTGTGTGTCGAGTGAGATTTGTGTGTGTGTGTCTAGTGAGATTGTGTGCGTGTGTTGAGTGAGATTTGTGTGTGTTGAGTGAGATTTGTGTGCGTGTCGAGTGAGATTTGTTTGTGTGTGTCGAGTGAGATTTGTGTGTGTGTGTGTGTCGAGTGAGATTTGTGTGTGTGTGTGTGTCGAGTGAGATTTGTGTGTGTGTGTGTGTCGAGTGAGATTTGTGTGTGTGTGTCGAGTGAGATTTGTGTGTGTGTGTGTGTCGAGTGAGATTTGTGTGTGTGTCTGTGTGTCGAGTGAGATTTGTGTGTGTGTGTGTTGAGTGAGATTTGTGTGTGTGTGTCGAGTGAGATTTGTGTGTGTGTCGAGTGAGAGTTGTGTGTGTGCCGAGTGAGATTTGTGTGTGTCGAGTGAGATTTGTGTGTGTGTCGAGTGAGAGTTGTGTGTGTGTCGAGAGAGATCTGTCTGTGTCGAGTGAGATTTGTGTGTGTGTGTGTGTGTGTGTCGAGTGAGATTTGTGTGTGTGTGTGTGTGTGTGTGTCGAGTGAGATTTGTGTGTGTGTGTGTGGAGTGAGATTTGTGTGTGTGTGTCGATTGAGATTTGTGTGTGTGTGTGTCGAGTGAGATTTGTGTGTGTGTCGAGTGAGATTTGTGTGTGTGTCGAGTGAGAGCTGTGTGTGTGCCGAGTGAGATTTGTGTGTGTGTGTGTCGAGTGAGATTTGTGTGTGTGTGTGTTGAGTGAGATTTGTGTGTGTGTGTCGAGTGAGATTTCTGTGTGTGTGTGTCGAGTGAGATTTGTGTGTGTGTGTGTGGAGTGAGATTTGTGTGTGTGTGTGTGTCGAGTGAGATTTGTGTGCGTGTCGAGGGAGATTTGTGTGTGTCGAGGGACATTTGTGTGTGTGTGTCGAGGGAGATTTGTGTGTGTGTGTGTGTGTGTGGAGTGAGATGTCAGTGTGTGTGTGTGTGTCGAGTGAGTTTTGTGTGTGTGTGTGTGTGTGTGTGTGGAGTGAGATGTCTGTGTGCGTGTGTCGAGTGAGATTTGTGTGTCGAGTGAGATTTGTGTGTGTGTGTGTCGAGTGAGATTTGTGTGTGTGTGTCGAGGGAGATTTGTGTGTGTGTGTGGAGTGAGATGTCTGTGTGTGTGTGTGTCGAGTGGGATTTGTGTGTGTGTGTCGAGTGAGATTTGTGTGTGTCGAGGGAGATTTGTGTGTGGGTGTGTCGAGGGAGATTTGTGTGTGTGTGTGTGTGTGTCGAGTGAGATGTCTGTGTGTGTCGAGTGAGATTTGTGTGTGTGTGTCGAGTGAGATTTGTCTGTGTCGAGTGAGATTTGTGTGTTGAGGGAGATTTGTGTGTGTCGAGTGAGATTTGTGTGTGTGTGTGTTGAGTGAGATTTGTGTGTGTGTTGAGTGAGAGTTGTGTGTGTGTGTGTGTCGAGTGAGATTTGTGTGTGTGTGTCTAGTGAGATTGTGTGCGTGTGTTGAGTGAGATTTGTGTGTGTTGAGTGAGATTTGTGTGCGTGTCGAGTGAGATTTGTTTGTGTGTGTCGAGTGAGATTTGTGTGTGTGTGTGTGTCGAGTGAGATTTGTGTGTGTGTGTGTGTCGAGTGAGATTTGTGTGTGTGTGTCGAGTGAGATTTGTGTGTGTGTGTGTGTCGAGTGAGATTTGTGTGTGTGTCTGTGTGTCGAGTGAGATTTGTGTGTGTGTGTGTTGAGTGAGATTTGTGTGTGTGTGTGTCGAGTGAGATTTGTGTGTGTGTCGAGTGAGATTTGTGTGTGTGTCGAGTGAGATTTGTGTGTGTGTCGAGTGAGATTTGTGTGTGTGTGTGTCGAGTGAGATTTGTGTGTGTGTGTGTGTGTTGAGTGTGATTTGTGTGTGTGTGTGTGTGTGTGTGGAGTGAGATTTGTGTGTATGTGTGTCGAGTGAGATTTGTGTGTGTGTCAAGGGAGATTTGTGGGTGTCGAGGGACATTTGTGTGTGTGTGTCGAGGGAGATTTGTGTGTGTGTCTCGAGTGAGATTTGTGTGTGTGTGTGTCGAGTGAGATTTGTGTGTGTGTGTCGAGTGAGATGTCTGTGTGTGTGTGTGTGTGTGTGTCGAGTGAGATTTGTGTGTGTGTCTCGAGTGAGATTTGTGTGTGATGTGTGTCAAGTGAGATTTGTGTGTGTGTGTGTGTGTGGAGTGAGATGTGTGTGTGTGTGTGTGTGTGTCGAGTGAGATTTGTGTGTGTGTCTCGAGTGAGATTTGTGTGTGATGTGTGTCGAGTGAGATTTGTGTGTGTGTGTGTGTGTGTGTGGAGTGAGATGTGTGTGTGTGTGTGTTTCGAGTGAGATTTGTGTGTGTGTGTCGAGTGAGATTTGTGTGTGTGTGTCGAGTGAGATTTGTGTGTGTGTGTGTGTGTGTGTGTGGAGTGAGATGTCTCTGTGTGTGTGTGTGTCGAGTGAGATTTGTGTGTGTCGAGGGATATTTGTGTGTGTGTGTGTCGAGGGAGATTTGTGTACGTGTGTGTGTGTGTCGAGTGAGATGTCTGTGTGTGTTGAGTGAGATTTGTGTGTGTGTGTGTGTGTGTCGAGTGGGATTTGTGTGCGTGTGTCGAGTGAGATTTGTGTGTGTCGAGGGAGATTTGTGTGTGGGTGTGTCGAGGGAGATTTGTGTGTGTGTGTGTCGAGTGAGATTTGTGTGTGTGTGTGTCGAGTGAGATTTGTGTGTGTGTGTGTCGAGTGAGATTTGTGTGTGTGTGTGTGTCGAGTGAGATTTGTGTGTGTCGAGTGAGATTTGTGTGTGTTGAGGGAGATTTGTGTGTCGAGTGAGATTTGTGTGTGTTGAGTGAGATTTGTGTGTGTGTTGAGTGAGATTTGTGTGTGTGTGTGTGTCTAGTGAGATTGTGTGCGTGTGTTGAGTGAGATTTGTGTGTGTGTGTGTTGAGTGACATTTGTGTGCGTGTCGAGTGAGATTTGTGTGTGTGTGTGTGTGTGTCGAGTGAGATTTGTGTGCGTGTGTGTGTCGAGTGAGATTTGTGTGTGTCGAGTGAGATTTGTGTGTGTCGAGTGAGATTTGTGTGTGTGTGTCGAGGGAGATTTGTGTGTGTGTCTCGAGTGAGATTTGTGTATGTGTGTCGAGTGAGATTTGTGTGTGTGTCAAGGGAGATTTGTGGGTGTCGAGGGACATTTGTGTGTGTGTGTGTGTGTGTGGAGTGAGATGTCTGTGTGTGTGTGTGTGTGTCGAGGGAGATTTGTGTGTGTGTCTCGAGTGAGAGTTGAGTGTGTGTGTGTCGAGTGAGATTTGTGTGTGTGTGTCGAGGGAGATTTGTGTGTGTGTGTGTGTGTGTGGAGTGAGATGTCTGTGTGTGTGTGTGTGTCGAGTGAGATTTGTGTGTGTGTGTCGAGTGAGATGTCTGTGTGTGTGTCGAGTGCGATTTGTGTGTGTGTCTCGAGTGAGATTTCTGTGTGATGTGTGTCGAGTGAGATTTGTGTGTGTGTGTGTGTGTGGAGTGAGATGTCTGTGTGTGTGTGCCGAGTGAGATTTGTGTGTGTGTGTGTGGAGTGAGATTTGTGTGTGTGTGTCGATTGAGATTTGTGTGTGTGTGTGTGTGTGTGTGTCGAGTGAGATTTGTGTGTGTGTCGAGTGAGATTTGTGTGTGTGTCGAGTGAGAGTTGTGTGTGTGCCGAGTGAGATTTGTGTGTGTGTGTGTCGAGTGAGATTTCTGTGTGTGTGTGTTGAGTGAGATTTGTGTGTGTGTGTGTCGAGTGAGATTTCTGTGTGTGTGTGTCGAGTGAGATTTGTGTGTGTGTGTGTGTGGTGTGAGATTTGTGTGTGTGTGTGTGTCGAGTGAGATTTGTGTGTGTCGAGGGAGATTTGTGTGTGTCGAGGGACATTTGTGTGTGTGTGTCGAGGGAGATTTGTGTGTGTGTGTGTGTGGAGTGAGATGTCAGTGTGTGTGTGTGTGTGTCGAGTGAGATTTGTGTGTGTGTGTGTGTGTGTGTGTGTGGAGTGAGATGTCTGTGTGTGTGTGTCGAGTGAGATTTGTGTGTGTGTGTGTCGAGTGAGACTTGTGTGTGTGTCGAGTGAGATTTGTGTGTGCCTGTGTCGAGTGAGATTTGTGTGTGTGTGTGTGTGTGTGTGTGTGTGTGTGTGTCGAGTGAGATCTGTGTGTGTCTGTGTCGAGTGAGATTTGTGTGTGTGTGTGTCGATTGAGATTTGTGTGTCTGTGTGTGTCGAGTGAGATTTGTGTGTGTGTCGAGTGAGATTTGTCTGTGTGTCGAATGAGATTTGTGTGTGTGTGTCGAGTGAGATTTGTGTGTGTGTGTCGAGTGAGATTTGTGTGTGTGTGTGTGTTGAGTGAGATTTGTGTGTGTGTGTGTGTCTGGAGTGAGATTTGTGTGTGTGTGTGGCGAGTGACATTTGTGTGTGTCGAGGGAGATTTGTGTGTGACGAGGGACATTTGTGTGTGTGTGTCGAGGGGGAATTGTGTGTGTGTCGAGGGGGAATTGTGTGTGTGTGTGTGTGGAGTGAGATGTCTGTGTGTGTGTGTGGAGTGAGATTTGTGTGTGTGTGTCGAGTGAGATTTGTGTGTGTGTGTCGAGTGAGATTTGTGTGTGTGTGTCGAGTGAGATTTGTGTGTGTGTGTGTCGAGTGAGATTTGTGTGTGTGTGTGTCGAGTGAGATTTGTGTGTGTCGAGTGAGATTTGTGTGTGTTGAGGGAGATTTGTGTGTGTCGAGTGAGATTTGTGTGTGTGTGTGTGTTGAGTGAGATTTGTGTGTGTGTTGAGTGAGATTTGTGTGTGTGTTGAGTGAGATTTGTGTGTGTGTGTGTGTCGAGTGAGATTTGTGTGTGTGTGTCGAGTGAGATTGTGTGCCTGTGTTGAGTGAGATTTGTGTGTGTGTGTGTTGAGTGAGATTTGTGTGCGTGTCGAGTGAGATTTGTGTGTGTGTGTGTGTCGAGTGAGATTTGTGTGTGTGTGTGTGTCGAGTGAGATTTGTGTGTGTGTGTGTCGAGTGAGATTTGTGTGTGTGTCGAGTGAGATTTGTGTGTGTGTGTGTGTGTCGAGTGAGATCTGTCTGTGTCTGTGTCGAGTGAGATTTGTGTGTGTGTGTGTGTGTCGAGTGAGATTTGTGTGTGTGTCGAGTGAGATTTGTGTGTGTGTGGAGTGAGATTTGTGTGTGTGGAGTGAGATTTGTGTGTGTGGAGTGAGATTTGTGTGTGTCAAGGGAGAGTTGTGTGTGTGGAGTGAGATTTGTGTGTGTGGAGTGAGATTTGTGTGTGTGTGTGGAGTGAGATTTGTGTGTGTGTGTGTGTGTGTCGAGTGAGATGTCTGTGTGTTTGTGTGTGTGTGGAGTGAGATTTGTGTGAGTCGAGGGAGATTTGTGTGTGTGTGTGTGTGTCGAGTGAGATGTCTGTGTGTATGTGTGTGTGTGTGGAGTGAGATTTGTGTGTGTGTGTGTCGAGTGAGATTTGTGTGTGTCGAGGGAGATTTGTGTGTGTCGAGGGACATTTGTGTGTGTGTGTCGAGGGAGATTTGTGTGTGTGTGTGTGTGTGTGTGTGTGTGCGTGTGTGTGGAGTGAGATGTCTGTGTGTGTGTGTGTGTGTGCCGAGTGAGATTTGTGTGTGTGTGTGTCGAATGAGATTTGTGTGTGTGTCGAGTGAGATTTGTGTGTGTGTCGAGGGAGATTTGTGTGTGTGTATGTGTGTGTGGAGTGAGATGTCTGTGTGTGTGTGTGTGTGTGTCGAGTGAGATTTGTGTGTGTGTATCGAATGAGATTTGTGTGTGTGTGTCGAGGGAGATTTGTGTGTGTGTGTGTCGAGGGAGATTTGTGTGTGTGTGTGTGTCGAGTGAGAGGTCTGTGTGTGTGTGTGTCGAGTGAGATTTGTGTGTGTGTGTGTGTGTCGAGTGAGATTTGTGTGTGTGTGTGTCGAGTGAGATTTGTGTGTGTTGAGGGAGATTTGTGTGTGTCGAGTGAGATTTGTGTGTGTGTGTTGAGTGAGATTTGTGTGTGTGTTGAGTGAGATTTGTGTGTGTGTGTGTGTCGAGTGAGATTTGTGTGTGTGTGTGTGTGTCGAGTGAGATTTGTGTGTGTGTGTGTGCCGAGTGAGATTTGTGTGTGTGTGTGTGTGTCGAGTGAGCTTTGTGTGTGTGTCGAGTGAGATTTGTGTGTGTCGAGTGAGATTTGTGTGTGTGCCGAGTGAGATTTGTGTGTGTCGAGTGAGATTTGTGTGTGTGTCGAGTGAGAGTTGTGTGTGTGTCGAGTGAGATCTGTCTGTGTCGAGTGAGATTTGTGTGTGTGTGTGTGTCGAGTGAGATTTGTGTGTGTGTGTGTGTCGAGTGAGATTTGGGTGTGTGTGTGTGTGTGTCGAGTGAGATTTGTGTGTGTGTGTGTCGAGTGAGATTTGTGTGTGTGTGGAGTGAGATTTGTGTGTGTGTGTCGATTGAGATTTGTGTGTGTGTCGAGTGAGATTTGTGTGTGTGTCGAGTGAGAGTTGTGTGTGTGCCGAGTGAGATTTGTGTGTGTGTGTGTCGAGTGAGATTTCTGTGTGTGTGTGTGTGTCTGTGTTGAGTGCGATTTGTGTGTGTGTGTGTGTGGAGTGAGATTTGTGTGTGTGTGTGTGTCGAGTGAGATTTGTGTGTGTCGAGGGAGATTTGTGTGTGTCGAGGGACATTTGTGTGTGTATGTCGAGGGAGATTTGTGTGTGTGTGTGTGTGTGTGTGTGTGTGTGGAGTGAGATGTCAGTGTGTGTGTGTGTGTGTCGAGTGAGATTTGTGTGTCGAGTGAGATTTGTGTGTGTGTGTGTGTGTCGAGTGAGATTTGTGTGTGTGTGTCGAGGGAGATTTGTGTGTGTGTGTGGAGTGAGATGTCTGTGTGTGTGTGTGTCGAGTGGGATTTGTGTGCGTGTGTCGAGTGAGATTTGTGTGTGTCGAGGGAGATTTGTGTGTGGGTGTGTCGAGGGAGATTTGTGTGTGTGTGTGTGTGTGTCGAGTGAGATGTCTGTGTGTGTCGAGTGAGATTTGTATGTGTGTCGAGTGAGATTTGTCTGTGTCGAGTGAGATTTGTGTGTTGAGGGAGATTTGTGTGTGTCGAGTGAGATTTGTGTGTGTGTGTGTTGAGTGAGATTTGTGTGTGTGTTGAGTGAGATTTGTGTGTGTGTTGAGTGAGATTTGTGTGTGTTGAGTGAGATTTGTGTGCGTGTCGAGTGAGATTTGTTTGTGTGTGTGTGTCGAGTGAGATTTGTGTGTGTGTGTCGAGTGAGATTTGTGTGTGTGTGTGTGTCGAGTGAGATTTGTGTGTGTGTGTCGAGTGAGATTTGTGTGTGTGTGTGTGTCGAGTGAGATTTGTGTGTGTGTGTGTGTCGAGTGAGATTTGTGTGTGTGTGTGTGTCGAGTGAGGTTTGTGTGTGTGTGTCGAGTGAGATTTGTGTGTGTGTGTGTGTGTCGAGTGAGATTTGTGTGTGTGTCTGTGTGTCGAGTGAGATTTGTGTGTGTGTGTGTCGAGTGAGATTTGTGTGTGTGTCGAGTGAGATTTGTGTGTGTGTCGAGTGAGATTTGTGTGTGTGTCGAGTGAGATTTGTGTGTGTGTGTGTCGAGTGAGATTTGTGTGTGTGTGTGTGTGTTGAGTGAGATTTGTGTGTGTGTGTGTGGAGTGAGATTTGTGTGTGTGTGTGTCGAGTGAGATTTGTGTGTGTCGAGGGAGATTTGTGTGTGTCGAGGGACATTTGTGTGTGTGTGTCGAGGGAGATTTGTGTGTGTGTGTGTGTGTGTGCGTGTGTGTGGAGTGAGATGTCTGTGTGTGTGTGTGTGTCGAGTGAGATTTGTGTGTGTGTGTGTCGAGTGAGATTTGTGTGTGTGTGTGTCGAGTGAGATTTGTGTGTGTGTCGAGTGAGATTTGTGTGTGTGTGTGTGTGTGTGGAGTGAGATGTCTGTGTGTGTGTGTGTGTGTGTGTCGAGTGAGATTTGTGTGTGTCGAGGGAGATTTGTGTGTGTGTGTGTGTCGAGTGAGATGTCTGTGTGTGTGTGTGTCGAGTGAGATTTGTGTGTGTGTGTGTGTCGAGTGAGATTTGTGTGTGTGTGTGTCGAGTGAGATTTGTGTGTGTCGAGTGAGATTTGTGTGTGTCGAGTGAGATTTGTGTGTGTTGAGGGAGATTTGTGTGTGTCGAGTGAGATTTGTGTGTGTGTGTTGAGTGAGATTTGTGTGTGTGTTGAGTGAGATTTGTGTGTGTGTGTGTGTGTCGAGTGAGATTTGTGTGTGTGTGTGTGCCGAGTGAGATTTGTGTGTGTGTGTGTGTGTGTGTCGAGTGAGCTTTGTGTGTGTTTGATGTGAGATTTGTGTGTGTCGAGTGAGATTTGTGTGTGTGTCGAGTGAGAGTTGTGTGTGTGCCGAGTGAGAATTGTGTGTGTCGAGTGAGATTTGTGTGTGTGTCGAGTGAGAGTTGTGTGTGTGTCGAGTGAGATCTGTCTGTGTCAAGTGAGATTTGTGTGTGTGTGTGTGTGTGTGTGTCGAGTGAGATTTGTGTGTGTGTGTGTGTGTGTCGAGTGAGATTTGTGTGTGTGTGTGTGGAGTGAGATTTGTGTGTGTGTGTCGATTGAGATTTGTGTGTGTGTGTGTGTGTGTCGAGTGAGATTTGTGTGTGTGTCGAGTGAGATTTGTGTGTGTGTCGAGTGAGAGTTGTGTGTGTGCCGAGTGAGATTTGTGTGTGTGTGTGTCGAGTGAGATTTCTGTGTGTGTGTGTTGAGTGAGATTTGTGTGTGTGTGTGTCGAGTGAGATTTCTGTGTGTGTGTGTCGAGTGAGATTTGTGTGTGTGTGTGTGGAGTGAGATTTGTGTGTGTGTGTGTGTCGAGTGAGATTTGTGTGTGTCGAGGGAAATTTGTGTGTGTCGAGGGACATTTGTGTGTGTGTGTCGAGGGAGATTTGTGTGTGTGTGTGTGTGTGGAGTGAGATGTCAGTGTGTGTGTGTGTCGAGTGAGATTTGTGTGTGTGTGTGTGTGTGTGTGTGTGTGTGTGGAGTGAGATGTCTGTGTGTGTGTGTCGAGTGAGATTTGTGTGTCGAGTGAGATTTGTGTGTGTGTGTGTCGAGTGAGATTTGTGTGTGTGTGTCGAGGGAGATTTGTGTGTGTGTGTGGAGTGAGATGTCTGTGTGTGTGTGTGTCGAGTGGGATTTGTGTGTGTGTCGAGTGAGATTTGTGTGTGTCGAGGGAGATTTGTGTGTGGGTGTGTCGAGGGAGATTTGTGTGTGTGTGTGTGTGTGTGTCGAGTGAGATGTCTGTGTGTGTCGAGTGAGATTTGTGTGTGTGTGTCGAGTGAGATTTGTGTGTTGAGGGAGATTTGTGTGTGTCGAGTGAGATTTGTGTGTGTGTGTGTTGAGTGAGATTTGTGTGTGTGTTGAGTGAGATTTGTGTGTGTGTGTGTGTCGAGTGAGATTTGTGTGTGTGTGTCTAGTGAGATTGTGTGCGTGTGTTGAGTGAGATTTGTGTGTGTTGAGTGAGATTTGTGTGTGTTGAGTGAGATTTGTGTGCGTGTCGAGTGAGATTTGTTTGTGTGTGTCGAGTGAGATTTGTGTGTGTGTGTGTGTCGAGTGAGATTTGTGTGTGTGTGTGTGTCGAGTGAGATTTGTGTGTGTGTGTGTGTCGAGTGAGATTTGTGTGTGTGTGTCGAGTGAGATTTGTGTGTGTGTGTGTGTCGAGTGAGATTTGTGTGTGTGTCTGTGTGTCGAGTGAGATTTGTGTGTGTGTCGAGTGAGAGTTGTGTGTGTGCCGAGTGAGATTTGTGTGTGTCGAGTGAGATTTGTGTGTGTGTCGAGTGAGAGTTGTGTGTGTGTCGAGAGAGATCTGTCTGTGTCGAGTGAGATTTGTGTGTGTGTGTGTGTGTGTGTCGAGTGAGATTTGTGTGTGTGTGTGTGTGTGTGTGTCGAGTGAGATTTGTGTGTGTGTGTGTGGAGTGAGATTTGTGTGTGTGTGTCGATTGAGATTTGTGTGTGTGTGTGTCGAGTGAGATTTGTGTGTGTGTCGAGTGAGATTTGTGTGTGTGTCGAGTGAGAGCTGTGTGTGTGCCGAGTGAGATTTGTGTGTGTGTGTGTCGAGTGAGATTTGTGTGTGTGTGTGTTGAGTGAGATTTGTGTGTGTGTGTCGAGTGAGATTTCTGTGTGTGTGTGTCGAGTGAGATTTGTGTGTGTGTGTGTGGAGTGAGATTTGTGTGTGTGTGTGTGTCGAGTGAGATTTGTGTGCGTGTCGAGGGAGATTTGTGTGTGTCGAGGGACATTTGTGTGTGTGTGTCGAGGGAGATTTGTGTGTGTGTGTGTGTGTGGAGTGAGATGTCAGTGTGTGTGTGTGTGTCGAGTGAGTTTTGTGTGTGTGTGTGTGTGTGTGGAGTGAGATGTCTGTGTGCGTGTGTCGAGTGAGATTTGTGTGTCGAGTGAGATTTGTGTGTGTGTGTGTCGAGTGAGATTTGTGTGTGTGTGTCGAGGGAGATTTGTGTGTGTGTGTGGAGTGAGATGTCTGTGTGTGTGTGTGTCGAGTGGGATTTGTGTGTGTGTGTCGAGTGAGATTTGTGTGTGTCGAGGGAGATTTGTGTGTGGGTGTGTCGAGGGAGATTTGTGTGTGTGTGTGTGTGTGTCGAGTGAGATGTC
The DNA here is from genome assembly GCF_964213995.1 of Mustelus asterias. NCBI lineage: Eukaryota > Metazoa > Chordata > Chondrichthyes > Carcharhiniformes > Triakidae > Mustelus > Mustelus asterias. Next base: position 38,018,143 of record NC_135808.1, read on the forward strand.
TGTGTGTGTCGAGTGAGATTTGTGTGTGTGTGTCGAGTGAGATTTGTCTGTGTCGAGTGAGATTTGTGTGTTGAGGGAGATTTGTGTGTGTCGAGTGAGATTTGTGTGTGTGTGTGTTGAGTGAGATTTGTGTGTGTGTTGAGTGAGAGTTGTGTGTGTGTGTGTGTCGAGTGAGATTTGTGTGTGTGTGTCTAGTGAGATTGTGTGCGTGTGTTGAGTGAGATTTGTGTGTGTTGAGTGAGATTTGTGTGCGTGTCGAGTGAGATTTGTTTGTGTGTGTCGAGTGAGATTTGTGTGTGTGTGTGTGTCGAGTGAGATTTGTGTGTGTGTGTGTGTCGAGTGAGATTTGTGTGTGTGTGTGTGTCGAGTGAGATTTGTGTGTGTGTGTCGAGTGAGATTTGTGTGTGTGTGTGTGTCGAGTGAGATTTGTGTGTGTGTCTGTGTGTCGAGTGAGATTTGTGTGTGTGTGTGTTGAGTGAGATTTGTGTGTGTGTGTCGAGTGAGATTTGTGTGTGTGTCGAGTGAGATTTGTGTGTGTGTCGAGTGAGATTTGTGTGTGTGTCGAGTGAGATTTGTGTGTGTGTGTGTCGAGTGAGATTTGTGTGTGTGTGTGTGTGTTGAGTGAGATTTGTGTGTGTGTGTGTGTGTGTGGAGTGAGATTTGTGTGTATGTGTGTCGAGTGAGATTTGTGTGTGTGTCAAGGGAGATTTGTGGGTGTCGAGGGACATTTGTGTGTGTGTGTCGAGGGAGATTTGTGTGTGTGTCTCGAGTGAGATTTGTGTGTGTGTGTGTCGAGTGAGATTTGTGTGTGTGTGTCGAGTGAGATGTCTGTGTGTGTGTGTGTGTGTGTGTCGAGTGAGATTTGTGTGTGTGTCTCGAGTGAGATTTGTGTGTGATGTGTGTCAAGTGAGATTTGTGTGTGTGTGTGTGTGTGTGTGTGTGTGTGTGTGGAGTGAGATGTGTGTGTGTGTGTGTGTCGAGTGAGATTTGTGTGTGTGTCTCGAGTGAGATTTGTGTGTGATGTGTGTCGAGTGAGATTTGTGTGTGTGTGTGTGTGTGTGTGGAGTGAGATGTGTGTGTGTGTGTGTTTCGAGTGAGATTTGTGTGTGTGTGTCGAGTGAGATTTGTGTGTGTGTGTCGAGTGAGATTTGTGTGTGTGTGTGTGTGTGTGTGGAGTGAGATGTCTCTGTGTGTGTGTGTGTCGAGTGAGATTTGTGTGTGTCGAGGGATATTTGTGTGTGTGTGTGTCGAGGGAGATTTGTGTACGTGTGTGTGTGTGTCGAGTGAGATGTCTGTGTGTGTTGAGTGAGATTTGTGTGTGTGTGTGTGTGTGTCGAGTGGGATTTGTGTGCGTGTGTCGAGTGAGATTTGTGTGTGTCGAGGGAGATTTGTGTGTGGGTGTGTCGAGGGAGATTTGTGTGTGTGTGTGTCGAGTGAGATTTGTGTGTGTGTGTGTCGAGTGAGATTTGTGTGTGTGTGTGTCGAGTGAGATTTGTGTGTGTGTGTGTGTCGAGTGAGATTTGTGTGTGTCGAGTGAGATTTGTGTGTGTTGAGGGAGATTTGTGTGTCGAGTGAGATTTGCGTGTGTTGAGTGAGATTTGTGTGTGTGTTGAGTGAGATTTGTGTGTGTGTGTGTGTCTAGTGAGATTGTGTGCGTGTGTTGAGTGAGATTTGTGTGTGTGTGTGTTGAGTGACATTTGTGTGCGTGTCGTGTGAGATTTGTGTGTGTGTGTGTGTGTGTCTAGTGAGATTTGTGTGCGTGTGTGTGTCGAGTGAGATTTGTGTGTGTCGAGTGAGATTTGTGTGTGTCGAGTGAGATTTGTGTGTGTGTGTCGAGGGAGATTTGTGTGTGTGTCTCGAGTGAGATTTGTGTATGTGTGTCGAGTGAGATTTGTGTGTGTGTCAAGGGAGATTTGTGGGTGTCGAGGGACATTTGTGTGTGTGTGTGTGTGTGTGGAGTGAGATGTCTGTGTGTGTGTGTGTGTGTCGAGGGAGATTTGTGTGTGTGTCTCGAGTGAGAGTTGAGTGTGTGTGTGTCGAGTGAGATTTGTGTGTGTGTGTCGAGGGAGATTTGTGTGTGTGTGTGTGTGTGTGTGTGTGTGGAGTGAGATGTCTGTGTGTGTGTGTGTGTCGAGTGAGATTTGTGTGTGTGTGTCGAGTGAGATGTCTGTGTGTGTGTCGAGTGCGATTTGTGTGTGTGTCTCGAGTGAGATTTCTGTGTGATGTGTGTCGAGTGAGATTTGTGTGTGTGTGTGTGTGTGGAGTGAGATGTCTGTGTGTGTGTGCCGAGTGAGATTTGTGTGTGTGTGTGTGGAGTGAGATTTGTGTGTGTGTGTCGATTGAGATTTGTGTGTGTGTGTGTGTGTGTGTCGAGTGAGATTTGTGTGTGTGTCGAGTGAGATTTGTGTGTGTGTCGAGTGAGAGTTGTGTGTGTGCCGAGTGAGATTTGTGTGTGTGTGTGTCGAGTGAGATTTCTGTGTGTGTGTGTTGAGTGAGATTTGTGTGTGTGTGTGTCGAGTGAGATTTCTGTGTGTGTGTGTCGAGTGAGATTTGTGTGTGTGTGTGTGTGGAGTGAGATTTGTGTGTGTGTGTGTGTCGAGTGAGATTTGTGTGTGTCGAGGGAGATTTGTGTGTGTCGAGGGACATTTGTGTGTGTGTGTCGAGGGAGATTTGTGTGTGTGTGTGTGTGGAGTGAGATGTCAGTGTGTGTGTGTGTGTGTCGAGTGAGATTTGTGTGTGTGTGTGTGTGTGTGTGTGTGGAGTGAGATGTCTGTGTGTGTGTGTCGAGTGAGATTTGTGTGTGTGTGTGTCGAGTGAGACTTGTGTGTGTGTCGAGTGAGATTTGTGTGTGCCTGTGTCGAGTGAGATTTGTGTGTGTGTGTGTGTGTGTGTGTGTGTGTGTGTGTCGAGTGAGATCTGTGTGTGTCTGTGTCGAGTGAGATTTGTGTGTGTGTGTGTCGATTGAGATTTGTGTGTCTGTGTGTGTCGAGTGAGATTTGTGTGTGTGTCGAGTGAGATTTGTCTGTGTGTCGAATGAGATTTGTGTGTGTGTGTCGAGTGAGATTTGTGTGTGTGTGTGTCGAGTGAGATTTGTGTGTGTGTGTGTGTTGAGTGAGATTTGTGTGTGTGTGTGTGTCTGGAGTGAGATTTGTGTGTGTGTGTGGCGAGTGACATTTGTGTGTGTCGAGGGAGATTTGTGTGTGACGAGGGACATTTGTGTGTGTGTGTCGAGGGGGAATTGTGTGTGTGTCGAGGGGGAATTGTGTGTGTGTGTGTGTGTGGAGTGAGATGTCTGTGTGTGTGTGTCGAGTGAGATTTGTGTGTGTGTGTCGAGTGAGATTTGTGTGTGTGTGTCGAGTGAGATTTGTGTGTGTGTGTCGAGTGAGATTTGTGTGTGTGTGTGTCGAGTGAGACTTGTGTGTGTGTGTGTCGAGTGAGATTTGTGTGTGTCGAGTGAGATTTGTGTGTGTTGAGGGAGATTTGTGTGTGTCGAGTGAGATTTGTGTGTGTGTGTGTGTTGAGTGAGATTTGTGTGTGTGTTGAGTGAGATTTGTGTGTGTGTGTGTGTCGAGTGAGATTTGTGTGTGTGTGTCGAGTGAGATTGTGTGCCTGTGTTGAGTGAGATTTGTGTGTGTGTGTGTTGAGTGAGATTTGTGTGCGTGTCGAGTGAGATTTGTGTGTGTGTGTGTGTCGAGTGAGATTTGTGTGTGTGTGTGTGTCGAGTGAGATTTGTGTGTGTGTGTGTCGAGTGAGATTTGTGTGTGTGTCGAGTGAGATTTGTGTGTGTGTGTGTGTGTCGAGTGAGATCTGTCTGTGTCTGTGTCGAGTGAGATTTGTGTGTGTGTGTGTGTGTCGAGTGAGATTTGTGTGTGTGTCGAGTGAGATTTGTGTGTGTGTGGAGTGAGATTTGTGTGTGTGGAGTGAGATTTGTGTGTGTGGAGTGAGATTTGTGTGTGTCAAGGGAGAGTTGTGTGTGTGGAGTGAGATTTGTGTGTGTGGAGTGAGATTTGTGTGTGTGTGTGGAGTGAGATTTGTGTGTGTGTGTGTGTGTGTCGAGTGAGATGTCTGTGTGTTTGTGTGTGTGTGGAGTGAGATTTGTGTGAGTCGAGGGAGATTTGTGTGTGTGTGTGTGTGTCGAGTGAGATGTCTGTGTGTATGTGTGTGTGTGTGGAGTGAGATTTGTGTGTGTGTGTGTCGAGTGAGATTTGTGTGTGTCGAGGGAGATTTGTGTGTGTCGAGGGACATTTGTGTGTGTGTGTCGAGGGAGATTTGTGTGTGTGTGTGTGTGTGTGTGTGCGTGTGTGTGGAGTGAGATGTCTGTGTGTGTGTGTGTGTGCCGAGTGAGATTTGTGTGTGTGTGTGTCGAATGAGATTTGTGTGTGTGTCGAGTGAGATTTGTGTGTGTGTCGAGGGAGATTTGTGTGTGTGTATGTGTGTGTGGAGTGAGATGTCTGTGTGTGTGTGTGTGTGTGTCGAGTGAGATTTGTGTGTGTGTATCGAATGAGATTTGTGTGTGTGTGTCGAGGGAGATTTGTGTGTGTGTGTGTCGAGGGAGATTTGTGTGTGTGTGTGTGTCGAGTGAGAGGTCTGTGTGTGTGTGTGTCGAGTGAGATTTGTGTGTGTGTGTGTGTCGAGTGAGATTTGTGTGTGTGTGTGTCGAGTGAGATTTGTGTGTGTTGAGGGAGATTTGTGTGTGTCGAGTGAGATTTGTGTGTGTGTGTTGAGTGAGATTTGTGTGTGTGTTGAGTGAGATTTGTGTGTGTGTGTGTGTCGAGTGAGATTTGTGTGTGTGTGTGTGTGTCGAGTGAGATTTGTGTGTGTGTGTGTGCCGAGTGAGATTTGTGTGTGTGTGTGTGTGTCGAGTGAGCTTTGTGTGTGTGTTGAGTGAGATTTGTGTGTGTCGAGTGAGATTTGTGTGTGTGCCGAGTGAGATTTGTGTGTGTCGAGTGAGATTTGTGTGTGTGTCGAGTGAGAGTTGTGTGTGTGTCGAGTGAGATCTGTCTGTGTCGAGTGAGATTTGTGTGTGTGTGTGTGTCGAGTGAGATTTGTGTGTGTGTGTGTGTCGAGTGAGATTTGGGTGTGTGTGTGTGTGTGTCGAGTGAGATTTGTGTGTGTGTGTGTCGAGTGAGATTTGTGTGTGTGTGGAGTGAGATTTGTGTGTGTGTGTCGATTGAGATTTGTGTGTGTGTCGAGTGAGATTTGTGTGTGTGTCGAGTGAGAGTTGTGTGTGTGCCGAGTGAGATTTGTGTGTGTGTGTGTCGAGTGAGATTTCTGTGTGTGTGTGTGTGTCTGTGTTGAGTGCGATTTGTGTGTGTGTGTGTGTGGAGTGAGATTTGTGTGTGTGTGTGTGTCGAGTGAGATTTGTGTGTGTCGAGGGAGATTTGTGTGTGTCGAGGGACATTTGTGTGTGTATGTCGAGGGAGATTTGTGTGTGTGTGTGTGTGTGTGTGTGTGTGTGGAGTGAGATGTCAGTGTGTGTGTGTGTGTGTCGAGTGAGATTTGTGTGTCGAGTGAGATTTGTGTGTGTGTGTGTGTGTCGAGTGAGATTTGTGTGTGTGTGTCGAGGGAGATTTGTGTGTGTGTGTGGAGTGAGATGTCTGTGTGTGTGTGTGTCGAGTGGGATTTGTGTGCGTGTGTCGAGTGAGATTTGTGTGTGTCGAGGGAGATTTGTGTGTGGGTGTGTCGAGGGAGATTTGTGTGTGTGTGTGTGTGTGTCGAGTGAGATGTCTGTGTGTGTCGAGTGAGATTTGTATGTGTGTCGAGTGAGATTTGTCTGTGTCGAGTGAGATTTGTGTGTTGAGGGAGATTTGTGTGTGTCGAGTGAGATTTGTGTGTGTGTGTGTTGAGTGAGATTTGTGTGTGTGTTGAGTGAGATTTGTGTGTGTGTTGAGTGAGATTTGTGTGTGTTGAGTGAGATTTGTGTGCGTGTCGAGTGAGATTTGTTTGTGTGTGTGTGTCGAGTGAGATTTGTGTGTGTGTGTCGAGTGAGATTTGTGTGTGTGTGTGTGTCGAGTGAGATTTGTGTGTGTGTGTCGAGTGAGATTTGTGTGTGTGTGTGTGTCGAGTGAGATTTGTGTGTGTGTGTGTGTCGAGTGAGATTTGTGTGTGTGTGTGTGTCGAGTGAGGTTTGTTTGTGTGTGTCGAGTGAGATTTGTGTGTGTGTGTGTGTGTCGAGTGAGATTTGTGTGTGTGTCTGTGTGTCGAGTGAGATTTGTGTGTGTGTGTGTCGAGTGAGATTTGTGTGTGTGTCGAGTGAGATTTGTGTGTGTGTCGAGTGAGATTTGTGTGTGTGTCGAGTGAGATTTGTGTGTGTGTGTGTCGAGTGAGATTTGTGTGTGTGTGTGTGTGTTGAGTGAGATTTGTGTGTGTGTGTGTGTGTGGAGTGAGATTTGTGTGTATGTGTGTCGAGTGAGATTTGTGTGTGTGTCAAGGGGGATTTGTGGGTGTCGAGGGACATTTGTGTGTGTGTGTCGAGGGAGATTTGTGTGTGTGTCTCGAGTGAGATTTGTGTGTGTGTGTGTCGAGTGAGATTTGTGTGTGTGTGTCGAGTGAGATGTCTGTGTGTGTGTGTGTGTGTGTGTGTGTCGAGTGAGATTTGTGTGTGTGTCTCGAGTGAGATTTGTGTGTGATGTGTGTCGAGTGAGATTTGTGTGTGTGTGTGTGTGTGTGTGTGGAGTGAGATGTGTGTGTGTGTGTGTGTGTCTCGAGTGAGATTTGTGTGTGATGTGTGTCGAGTGAGATTTGTGTGTGTGTGTGTGTGGAGTGAGATGTCTCTGTGTGTGTGTGTGTCGAGTGAGATTTGTGTGTGTCGAGGGATATTTGTGTGTGTGTGTGTCGAGGGAGATTTGTGTACGTGTGTGTGTGTGTCGAGTGAGATGTCTGTGTGTGTGTGTTGAGTGAGATTTGTGTGTGTGTGTGTGGAGTGAGATTTGTGTGTGTGTGTGGCGAGTGACATTTGTGTGTGTCGAGGGAGATTTGTGTGTGACGAGGGACATTTGGGTGTGTGTGTCGAGGGAGATTTGTGCGTGTTTGTGTGTGTGTGTGTGTGTGTGTGTGGAGTGAGATGTCTGTATGTGTGTGTGTGTCGAGTGAGATTTGTGTGTGTGTGTCGAGTGAGATTTTTGTGTGTGTGTGTCGAGTGAGATTTGTGTGTGTGTGTGTCGAGTGAGATTTGTGTGTGTGTGTGTGTCGAGTGAGATTTGTGTGTGTCGAGTGAGATTTGTGTGTGTTGAGGGAGATTTGTGTGTGTCGAGTGAGATTTGTGTGTGTGTGTGTTGAGTGAGATTTGTGTGTGTGTTGAGTGAGATTTGTGTGTGTGTGTGTGTCGAGTGAGATTTGTGTGTGTGTGTGTGTCGAGTGAGATTTGTCTGTGTGTGTGTGTCGAGTGAGATTTGTGTGTGTGTGTGTGTGTCGAGTGAGATTTGTGTGTGTGTGTGTCGAGTGAGATTTGTGTGTGTGTGTGTCGAGTGAGATTTCTGTGTGTGTGTGTTGAGTGAGATTTGTGTGTGTGTGTCTAGTGGGATTGTGTGCCTGTGTTGAGTGAGATTTGTGTGTGTGTGTGTTGAGTGAGATTTATGTGTGTGTCGAGTGACATTTGTGTGTGTGTCGAGTGAGATTTGAGTGTGTGTGTGTGTCGAGTGAGAGTTGTGTGTGTGTGTGTGTCGAGTGTGATTTGTCTGTGTGTGTGTCGAGTGAGATTTGTGTGTGTGTGTGTCGAGTGAGATTTGTGTGTGTGTGTGTCGAGTGAGATTTGTGTGTGTGTGTGTCGAGTGAGATTTCTGTGTGTGTGTGTTGAGTGCGATTTGTGTGTGTGTGTGTGTCGAGTGAGATTTGTGTGTGTGTGTGTCGAGTGAGGTTTGTGTGTGTCGAGGGACATTTGCGTGTGTGTGTCGAGGGAGATTTGTGTGTGTGTGTGTGTGTGTGAGTGGAGTGAGATGTCTGTGTGTGTGTGTGTTGAGTGAGATTTGTGTGTGTGTGTGTGTGTGTGTGTGTGGAGTGAGATGTCTGTGTGTGTGTGTCGAGTGAGATTTGTGTGTCGAGTGAGATTTGTGTGTGTGTGTGTCGAGTGAGATTTGTGTGCTTGTGTCGAGGGAGATTTGTGTGTGTGTGTCTGTGTGTGTGCAGTGAGATGTCTGTGTGTGTGAGTGTGTCGAGTGGGATTTGTGTGCGTGTGTCGAGTGAGATTTGTGTGTGTCGAGGGAGATTTGTGTGTGTGTGTGTCGAGTGAGATTTGTGTGTGTGTGTGTCGAGTGAGATTTGTGTGTGTGTGTGTCGAGTGAGATTTGTGTGTGTGTGTGTCGAGTGAGATTTGTGTGTGTGTGTGTGTGAGTGAGATTTGTGTGTGTCGAGTGAGATTTGTGTGTGTGTTGAGGGAGATTTGTGTGTCGAGTGAGATTTGTGTGTGTGTGTGTTGAGTGAGATTTGTGTGTGTGTTGAGTGAGATTTGTGTGTGTGTGTGTGTCGAGTGAGATTTGTGTGTGTGTGTCTAGTGAGATTGTGTGCGTGTGTTGAGTGAGATTTGTGTGTGTGTGTGTTGAGTGACATTTGTGTGCGTGTCGAGTGAGATTTGTGTGTGTGTGTGTTGAGTGAGATTTGTGTGTGTGTTGAGTGAGATTTGTGTGTGTGTGTGTCGAGTGAGATTTGTGTGTGTGTGTGTTGAGTGAGATTTGTGTGTGTGTTGAGTGAGATTTGTGTGTGTGTGTGTGTCGAGTGAGATTTGTGTGTGTGTGTCTAGTGAGATTGTGTGCGTGTGTTGAGTGAGATTTGTGTGTGTGTGTGTTGAGTGACATTTGTGTGCGTGTCGAGTGAGATTTGTGTGTCGAGTGAGATTTGTGTGTGTCGAGTGAGATTTGTGTGTGTGTGTCGAGGGAGATTTGTGTGTGTGTGTCGAGTGAGATTTGTGTGTGTGTGTCGAGTGAGATTTGTGTGTGTGTCAAGGGAGATTTGTGGGTGTCGAGGGACTTTTGTGTGTGTGTGTCGAGGGAGATTTGTGTGTGTGTGTGTGTGTGGAGTGAGATGTCTGTGTGTGTGTGTGTGTCGAGTGAGATTTGTGTGTGTGTGTCGAGTGAGATGTCTGTGTGTGTGTGTGTGTGTGTGTCGAGTGAGATTTGTGTGTGTGTCTCGAGTGAGATTTGTGTGTGATGTGTGTCGAGTGAGATTTGTGTGTGTGTGTGTGTGTGGAGTGAGATGTCTGTGTGTGTGTGTGTGTGTGTGGAGTGAGATGTCTGTGTGTGTGTGTGTCGAGTGAGATTTGTGTGTGTGTGTCGAGTGAGATTTGTGTGTGTCGAGGGAGATTTGTGTGTGTGTGTGTCGAGGGAGATTTGTGTACGTGTGTGTGTGTGTCGAGTGAGATGTCTGTGTGTGTGTGTTGAGTGAGATTTGTGTGTGTGTGTGTGTGTGGAGTGAGATTTGTGTGTGTGTGTGGCGAGTGACATTTGTGTGTGTCGAGGGAGATTTGTGTGTGACGAGGGACATTTGGGTGTGTGTGTCGAGGGAGATTTGTGCGTGTGTGTGTGTGTGTGGAGTGAGATGTCTGTGTGTGTGTGTGTGTCGAGTGAGATTTGTGTGTGTGTGTCGAGTGAGATTTGTGTGTGTGTGTGTCGAGTGAGATTTGTGTGTGTGTGTGTTGAGTGAGATTTGTGTGTGTGTTGAGTGAGATTTGTGTGTGTGTGTGTGTCGAGTGAGATTTGTGTGTGTGTGTCTAGTGAGATTGTGTGCCTGTGTTGAGTGAGATTTGTGTGTGTGTGTGTTGAGTGAGATTTGTGTGCGTGTCGAGTGAGAGTTGTGTGTGTGTGTCGAGTGAGATTTGTGTGTGTGTCGAGTGAGATTTGTGTGTGTGTCGAGTGAGATTTGTGTGTGTGTGTGTGTGTCGAGTGAGATTTGTGTGTGTGTGTGTGTCGAGTGAGATTTGTCTGTGTGTGTGTGTCGAGTGAGATTTGTGTGTGTGTGTGTCGAGTGAGATTTGTGTGTGTGTGTGTCGAGTGAGATTTGTGTGTGTGTGTGTCGACTGAGATTTGTGTGTGTGTGTCGAGTGAGATTTGTGTGTGTCGAGGGACATGTGCGTGTGTGTGTCGAGGGAGATTTGTGTGTGTGTGTGTGTGTGTGTGAGTGGAGTGAGATGTCTGTGTGTGTGTGTGTGTGGAGTGAGATGTCTGTGTGTGTGTGTCGAGTGAGATTTGTGTGTGTGTGGGTCGAGTGAGATTTGTGTGTGTGTGTGTGTCGAGTGAGATTTGTGTGTTGAGGGAGATTTGTGTGTCGAGTGAGATTTGTGTGTGTGTGTGTTGAGTGAGATTTGTGTGTGTGTTGAGTGAGATTTGTGTGTGTGTGTGTGTCGAGTGAGATTTGTGTGTGTGTGTCTAGTGAGATTGTGTGCGTGTGTTGAGTGAGATTTGTGTGTGTGTGTGTTGAGTGAGATTTGTGTGTGTGTGTGTGTGTGTGGAGTGAGATGTCTGTGTGTGTGTGTCGAGTGAGATTTGTGTGTCGAGTGAGATTTGTGTGTGTGTGTGTCGAGTGAGATTTGTGTGCATGTGTCGAGGGAGATTTGTGTGTGTGTGTCTGTGTGTGTGCAGTGAGATGTCTGTGTGTGTGAGTGTGTCGAGTGGGATTTGTGTGCGTGTGTCGAGTGAGATTTGTGTGTGTCGAGGGAGATTTGTGTGTGTGTGTGTCGAGTGAGATTTGTGTGTGTGTGTGTCGAGTGAGATTTGTGTGTGTGTGTGTCGAGTGAGATTTGTGTGTGTGTGTGTCGAGTGAGATTTGTGTGTGTGTGTGTGTCGAGTGAGATTTGTGTGTGTCGAGTGAGATTTGTGTGTGTTGAGGGAGATTTGTGTGTCGAGTGAGATTTGTGTGTGTGTGTGTTGAGTGAGATTTGTGTGTGTGTTGAGTGAGATTTGTGTGTGTGTGTGTGTCGAGTGAGATTTGTGTGTGTGTGTCTAGTGAGATTGTGTGCGTGTGTTGAGTGAGATTTGTGTGTGTGTGTGTTGAGTGACATTTGTGTGCGTGTCGAGTGAGATTTGTGTGTGTGTGTGTTGAGTGAGATTTGTGTGTGTGTTGAGTGAGATTTGTGTGTGTGTGTGTCGAGTGAGATTTGTGTGTGTGTGTGTTGAGTGAGATTTGTGTGTGTGTTGAGTGAGATTTGTGTGTGTGTGTGTGTCGAGTGAGATTTGTGTGTGTGTGTCTAGTGAGATTGTGTGCGTGTGTTGAGTGAGATTTGTGTGTGTGTGTGTTGAGTGACATTTGTGTGCATGTCGAGTGAGATTTGTGTGTGTGTGTGTGTGTGTCGAGTGAGATTTGTGTGTGTCGAGTGAGATTTGTGTGTGTGTGACGAGGGAGATTTGTGTGTGTGTGTCGAGTGAGATTTGTGTGTGTGTGTCGAGTGAGATTTGTGTGTGTGTCAAGGGAGATTTGTGGGTGTCGAGGGACATTTGTGTGTGTGTGTCGAGGGAGATTTGTGTGTGTGTGTGTGTGTGTGTGTGGAGTGAGATGTCTGTGTGTGTGTGTGTGTCGAGTGAGATTTGTGTGTGTGTGTCGAGTGAGATGTCTGTGTGTGTGTGTGTGTGTGTGTCGAGTGAGATTTGTGTGTGTGTCCCGAGTGAGATTTGTGTGTGATGTGTGTCGAGTGAGATTTGTGTGTGTGTGTGTGTGTGTGTGGAGTGAGATGTCTGTGTGTGTGTGTGTGTGGAGTGAGATGTCTGTGTGTGTGTGTGTGTCGAGTGAGATTTGTGTGTGTGTGTCGAGTGAGATTTGTGTGTGTCGAGGGAGATTTGTGCGTGTGTGTGTCGAGGGAGATTTGTGTACGTGTGTGTGTGTGTCGAGTGAGATGTCTGTGTGTGTGTGTTGAGTGAGATTTGTGTGTGTGTGTGTGTGTGGAGTGAGATTTGTGTGTGTGTGTGGCGAGTGACATTTGTGTGTGTCGAGGGAGATTTGTGTGTGACGAGGGACATTTGGGTGTGTGTGTCGAGGGAGATTTGTGCGTGTGTGTGTGTGTGTGGAGTGAGATGTCTGTGTGTGTGTGTGTGTCGAGTGAGATTTGTGTGTGTGTGTCGAGTGAGATTTGTGTGTGTGTGTGTCGAGTGAGATTTGTGTGTGTGTGTGTTGAGTGAGATTTGTGTGTGTGTTGAGTGAGATTTGTGTGTGTGTGTGTGTCGAGTGAGATTTGTGTGTGTGTGTCTAGTGAGATTGTGTGCCTGTGTTGAGTGAGATTTGTGTGTGTGTGTGTTGAGTGAGATTTGTGTGCGTGTCGAGTGAGATTTGTGTGTGTGTGTGTCGAGTGAGATTTGTGTGTGTGTCGAGTGAGATTTGTGTGTGTGTCGAGTGAGATTTGTGTGTGTGTGTGTCTCGAGTGAGATTTGTGTGTGTGTGTGTGTCGAGTGAGATTTGTCTGTGTGTGTGTGTCGAGTGAGATTTGTGTGTGTGTGTGTCGAGAGAGATTTGTGTGTGTGTGTGTCGAGTGAGATTTGTGTGTGTGTGTGTCGACTGAGATTTGTGTGTGTGTGTCGAGTGAGATTTGTGTGTGTCGAGGGACATGTGCGTGTGTGTGTCGAGGGAGATTTGTGTGTGTGTGTGTGAGTGGAGTGAGATGTCTGTGTGTGTGTGTGTGTGTGGAGTGAGATGTCTGTGTGTGTGTGTCGAGTGAGATTTGTGTGTGTGTGGGTCGAGTGAGATTTGTGTGTGTGTGTGTGTCGAGTGAGATTTGTGTGTGTCGAGTGAGATTTGTGTGTGTTGAGGGAGATTTGTGTGTCGAGTGAGATTTGTGTGTGTGTGTGTTGAGTGAGATTTGTGTGTGTGTTGAGTGAGATTTGTGTGTGTGTGTGTGTCGAGTGAGATTTGTGTGTGTGTGTCTAGTGAGATTGTGTGCGTGTGTTGAGTGAGATTTGTGTGTGTGTGTGTTGAGTGACATTTGTGTGCGTGTCGAGTGAGATTTGTGTGTGTGTGCCGAGTGAGATTTGTGTGTGTGTGTGTGTGTGTCGAGTGAGATTTGTGTGTGTGTGTGTGTCGAGTGAGATTTGTGTGTGTGTCAAGGGAGATTTGTGGGTGTCGAGGGACATTTGTGTGTGTGTGTCGAGGGAGATTTGTGTGTGTGTCTCGAGTGAGATTTGTGTGTGTGTCGAGTGAGATTTGTGTGTGTGTGTCGAGGGAGATTTGTGTGTGTGTCTCGAGTGAGATTTGTGTGTGATGTGTGTCGAGTGAGATTTGTGTGTGTGTGTGTGTGTGTGTGGAGTGAGATGTCTGTGTGTGTGTCGAGTGAGATTTGTGTGTGTCGAGGGAGATTTGTGTGTGTGTGTGTCGAGGGAGATTTGTGTACGTGTGTGTGTGTGTCGAGTGAGATGTCTGTGTGTGTGTGTTGAGTGAGATTTGTGTGTGTGTGTGTGTGTGGAGTGAGATTTGTGTGTGTGTGTGGCGAGTGACATTTGTGTGTGTCGAGGGAGATTTGTGTGTGACGAGGGACATTTGGGTGTGTGTGTCGAGGGAGATTTGTGCGTGTGTGTGTGTGTGTGTGTGCGTGGAGTGAGATGTCTGTGTGTGTGTGTGTGTCGAGTGAGATTTGTGTGTGTGTGTGTCGAGTGAGATTTGTGTGTGTGTGTGTGTGTGGAGTGAGATGTCTGTGTGTGTGTGTGGAGTGAGATGTCTGTGTGTGTGTGTGGCGTGAGATGTCTGTGTGTGTGTGTCGAGTGAGATTTGTGTGTGTGTCGAGTGAGATTTGTGTGTGTGTGTGTCGAGTGAGATTTGTGTGTGTGTGTGTCGAGAGAGATTTGTGTGTGTGTGTGTTGAGTGAGATTTGTGTGTGTGTTGAGTGAGATTTGTGTGTGTGTGTGTGTCGAGTGAGATTTGTGTGTGTGTGTCTAGTGAGATTGTGTGCCTGTGTTGAGTGAGATTTGTGTGTGTGTGTTGAGTGAGATTTGTGTGCGTGTCGAGTGAGATTTGTGTGTGTGTGTCGAGTGACATTTGTGTGTGTGTCGAGTGAGATTTGTGTGTGTGTGTGTGTCGACTGAGATTTGTGTGTGTGTGTGTGTCGAGTGAGATTTGTGTGTGTGTGTGTGTCGAGTGAGATTTGTCTGTGTGTGTGTGTCGAGTGAGATTTGTGTGTGTGTGTGTCGAGTGAGATTTGTGTGTGTGTGTGTCGAGTGAGATTTCTGTGTGTGTGTGTTGAGTGAGATTTGTGTGTGTGTGTGTGAGTGGAGTGAGATGTCTGTGTGCGTGTGTGTCTGTGTTGAGTGAGATTTGTGTGTGTGTGTGTGTGTGTGTGTGGAGTGAGATGTCTGTGTGTGTGTGTCGAGTGAGATTTGTGTGTGTGTGTGTCGAGTGAGATTTGTGTGCATGTGTCGAGGGAGATTTGTGTGTGTGTGTGTGTGTGTGGAGTGAGATGTCTGTATGTGTGAGTGTGTCGAGTGGGATTTGTGTGCATGTGTCGAGTGAGATTTGTGTGTGTCGAGGGAGATTTGTGTGTGGGTGTGTCGAGGGAGATTTGTGTGTGTGTGTGTCGAGTGAGATGTCTGTGTGTGTCGAGTGAGATTTGTGTGTGTGGGTCGAGTGAGATTTGTGTGTGTCGAGTGAGATTTGTGTGTGTTGAGGGAGATTTGTGTGTCGAGTGAGATTTGTGTGTGTGTGTGTTGAGTGAGATTTGTGTGTGTGTTGAGTGAGATTTATGTGTGTGTGTGTGTCGAGTGAGATTTGTGTGTGTGTGTCTAGTGAGATTGTGTGCGTGTGTTGAGTGAGATTTGTGTGTGTGTGTTGAGTGACATTTGTGTGCGTGTCGAGTGAGATTTGTGTGTGTGTGTGTGTCGAGTGAGATTTGTGTGTGTGTGTGTTGAGTGAGATTTGTGTGCGTGTGTGTGTCGAGTGAGATTTGTGTGTGTCGAGTGAGATTTATGTGTGTGTGTGTGTGTCGAGTGAGATTTGTGTGTCTGTGTGTGTTGAGTGAGATTTGTGTGTGTGTGTGTGTCGAGTGAGATCTGTGTGTGTCTGTGTCGAGTGAGATTTGTGTGTGTGTGTGTGTCGAGTGAGATCTGTGTGTGTCTGTGTCGAGTGAGATTTGTGTGTGTGTGTGTGTCGAGTGAGATTTGTGTGTGTGTGTCGAGTGAGATTTGTGTGTGTGTGTCGAGTGAGATTTGTGTGTGTGTGTGTTGAGTGAGATTTGTGTGTGTGTGTGTCGAGTGAGATTTGTGTGTGTGTGTGTCGAGTGAGATTTGTGTGTGTGTCGAGTGAGATTTGTGTGTGTGTGGAGCGAGATTTGTGTGTGTGGGTCGATAGAGATTTGTGTGTGTGTGTGTGTGTCGAGTGAGATTTGTGTGTGTGTCGAGTGAGATTTGTGTGTGTGTCGAGTGAGATTTGTGTGTGTGTTGAGTGAGATTTGTGTGTGTGTGTGTCGAGTGAGATTTGTGTGTGTGTGTGTGTTGAGTGAGATTTGTGTGTGTGTGTGTGTGTGTGTGTGTGTGTGTGTGTGTGTGTGGAGTGAGATTTGTGAGTGTGTGTGTCGAGTGACATTTGTGTGTGTCGAGGGAGATTTGTGTGTGTCGAGGGACATTTGTGTGTGTGTGTCGAGGGAGATTTGTGTGTGTGTGTGTGTGTGTGTCGACTCAGATTTGTGTGTGTGTGTGTTGAGTGAGATTTGTGTGTGTGTGTGTCGAGTGAGATTTGTGTGTGTGTCGAGTGAGATTTGTGTGTGTGTCGAGTGAGATTTGTGTGTGTGTCGAGTGAGATTTGTGTGTGTGTCGAGTGAGATTTGTGTGTGTGTGTGTCGAGTGAGATTTGTGTGTGTGTGTTGAGAGAGATTTGTGTGTGTGTGTGTGTGTCGAGTGAGATTTGTGTGTGTGTGTGTGTCGAGTGAGATTTGTGTGTGTGTGTGTGTCGAGTGAGATTTGTGTGTGTGTGTCGAGTGAGATTTGTGTGTGTGTGTGTGAGTCGAGTGAGATTTGTGTGTGTGTCTGTGTGTCGAGTGAGATTTGTGTGTGTGTGTGTGTTGAGTGAGATTTGTGTGTGTGTGTGTCGAGTGAGATTTGTGTGTGTGTCGAGTGAGATTTGTGTGTGTGTCGAGTGAGATTTGTGTGTGTGTCGAGTGAGATTTGTGTGTGTGTGTGTCGAGTGAGATTTGTGTGTGTGTGTGTGTGTGGAGTGAGATTTGTGTGTATGTGTGTCGAGTGAGATTTGTGTGTGTGTCAAGGGAGATTTGTGGGTGTCGAGGGACATTTGTGTGTGTGTGTCGAGGGAGATTTGTGTGTGTGTCTCGAGTGAGATTTGTGTGTGTGTGTGTCAAGTGAGATTTGTGTGTGTGTGTCGAGGGAGATTTGTGTGTGTGTGTGTGTGTGTGTGTGTGTGTGTGGAGTGAGATGTCTCTGTGTGTGTGTGTGTCGAGTGAGATTTGTGTGTGTGTGTCGAGTGAGATGGCTGTGTGTGTGTGTGTGTGTCGAGTGAGATTTGTGTGTGTGTCTCGAGTGAGATTTGTGTGTGATGTGTGTCGAGTGAGATTTGTGTGTGTGTGTGTGGAGTGAGATGTCTGTGTGTGTGTGTGTGTCGAGTGAGATTTGTGTGTGTGTCGAGTGAGATTTGTGTGTGTCGAGGGAGATTTGTGTGTGTGTGTGTGTCGAGGGAGATTTGTGTACGTGTGTGTGTGTGTCGAGTGAGATGTCTGTGTGTGTGTGTGTTGAGTGACATTTGTGTGTGTGTGTGGAGTGAGATTTGTGTGTGTGTGTGGCGAGTGACATTTGAGTGTGTCGAGGGAGATTTGTGTGTGACGAGGGACATTTGGGTGTGTGTGTCAAGGGAGATTTGTGCGTGTGTGTGTGTGTGTGTGTGGAGTGAGATGTCTGTGTGTGTGTGTGTGTCGAGTGAGATTTGTGTGTGTGTATGTCGAGTGAGATTTGTGTGTGTGTGTGTCGAGTGAGATTTGTGTGTGTGTGTGTCGAGTGAGATTTGTGTGTGTGTGTGTGTCGAGTGAGATTTGTGTGTGTTGAGGGAGATTTGTGTGTGTCGAGTGAGATTTGTGTGTGTGTCGAGTGAGATTTGTGTGTGTGTGTGTTGAGTGAGATTTGTGTGTGTGTGTGTCGAGTGAGATTTGTGTGTGTGTGTGTCGAGTGAGATTTGTGTGTGTGTCGAGTGAGATTTGTGTGTGTGTGGAGCGAGATTTGTGTGTGTGGGTCGATAGAGATTTGTGTGTGTGTGTGTGTGTCGAGTGAGATTTGTGTGTGTGTCGAGTGAGATTTGTGTGTGTGTCGAGTGAGATTTGTGTGTGTGTTGAGTGAGATTTGTGTGTGTGTGTGTCGAGTGAGATTTGTGTGTGTGTGTGTGTTGAGTGAGATTTGTGTGTGTGTGTGTGTGTGTGTGTGGAGTGAGATTTGTGAGTGTGTGTGTCGAGTGACATTTGTGTGTGTCGAGGGAGATTTGTGTGTGTCGAGGGACATTTGTGTGTGTGTGTCGAGGGAGATTTGTGTGTGTGTGTGTGTGTGTGTCGACTCAGATTTGTGTGTGTGTGTGTTGAGTGAGATTTGTGTGTGTGTGTGTCGAGTGAGATTTGTGTGTGTGTCGAGTGAGATTTGTGTGTGTGTCGAGTGAGATTTGTGTGTGTGTCGAGTGAGATTTGTGTGTGTGTCGAGTGAGATTTGTGTGTGTGTGTGTCGAGTGAGATTTGTGTGTGTGTGTTGAGAGAGATTTGTGTGTGTGTGTGTGTGTCGAGTGAGATTTGTGTGTGTGTGTGTGTCGAGTGAGATTTGTGTGTGTGTGTGTGTCGAGTGAGATTTGTGTGTGTGTGTCGAGTGAGATTTGTGTGTGTGTGTGTGAGTCGAGTGAGATTTGTGTGTGTGTCTGTGTGTCGAGTGAGATTTGTGTGTGTGTGTGTGTTGAGTGAGATTTGTGTGTGTGTGTGTCGAGTGAGATTTGTGTGTGTGTCGAGTGAGATTTGTGTGTGTGTCGAGTGAGATTTGTGTGTGTGTCGAGTGAGATTTGTGTGTGTGTGTGTCGAGTGAGATTTGTGTGTGTGTGTGTGTGTGGAGTGAGATTTGTGTGTATGTGTGTCGAGTGAGATTTGTGTGTGTGTCAAGGGAGATTTGTGGGTGTCGAGGGACATTTGTGTGTGTGTGTCGAGGGAGATTTGTGTGTGTGTCTCGAGTGAGATTTGTGTGTGTGTGTGTCAAGTGAGATTTGTGTGTGTGTGTCGAGGGAGATTTGTGTGTGTGTGTGTGTGTGTGTGTGTGGAGTGAGATGTCTCTGTGTGTGTGTGTGTCGAGTGAGATTTGTGTGTGTGTGTCGAGTGAGATGGCTGTGTGTGTGTGTGTGTGTCGAGTGAGATTTGTGTGTGTGTCTCGAGTGAGATTTGTGTGTGATGTGTGTCGAGTGAGATTTGTGTGTGTGTGTGTGGAGTGAGATGTCTGTGTGTGTGTGTGTGTCGAGTGAGATTTGTGTGTGTGTCGAGTGAGATTTGTGTGTGTCGAGGGAGATTTGTGTGTGTGTGTGTCGAGGGAGATTTGTGTACGTGTGTGTGTGTGTCGAGTGAGATGTCTGTGTGTGTGTGTGTTGAGTGACATTTGTGTGTGTGTGTGGAGTGAGATTTGTGTGTGTGTGTGGCGAGTGACATTTGAGTGTGTCGAGGGAGATTTGTGTGTGACGAGGGACATTTGGGTGTGTGTGTCAAGGGAGATTTGTGCGTGTGTGTGTGTGTGTGTGTGTGGAGTGAGATGTCTGTGTGTGTGTGTGTGTCGAGTGAGATTTGTGTGTGTGTGTGTCGAGTGAGATTTGTGTGTGTGTGTGTCGAGTGAGATTTGTGTGTGTGTGTGTCGAGTGAGATTTGTGTGTGTGTGTGTGTCGAGTGAGATTTGTGTGTGTTGAGGGAGATTTGTGTGTGTCGAGTGAGATTTGTGTGTGTGTCGAGTGAGATTTGTGTGTGTGTGTGTTGAGTGAGTTTTGTGTGTTTGTTGAGTGAGATTTGTGTGTGTGTGTGTGTCAAGTGAGATTTGTGTGTGTGTGTGTCTAGTGAGATTGTGTGCCTGTGTTGAATGAGATTTGTGTGTGTGTGTGTTGAGTGAGATTTGTGTGCGTGTCGAGTGAGATTTGTGTGTGTGTGTGTGTCGAGTGAGATTTGTGTGTGTGTCGAGTGAGATTTGTGTGTGTGTGTGTGTCGAGTGAGATTTGTGTGTGTGTGTGTGTCGAGTGAGATTTGTGTGTGTGTGTGTCGAGTGAGATTTGTGTGTGTGTGTGTCGAGTGAGATTTCTGTGTCTGTGTGTTGAGTGAGATTTGTGTGTGTGTGTGTGTGTGTCGAGTGAGATTTGTGTGTGTGTGTGTCGAGTGAGATTTGTGTGTGTCGAGGGACATTTGCGTGTGTGTGTCGAGGGAGATTTGTGTGTGTGTTTGTGTGTGTGTGAGTGGAGTGAGATATCTGTGTGTGTGTGTGTGTGTGTTGAGTGAGATTTGTGTGTGTGTGTGGAGTGAGATGTCTGTGTGTGTGTGTCGAGTGAGATTTGTGTGTCGAGTGAGATTTGTGTGTGTGTCGAGTGGGATTTGTGTGCGTGTGTCGAGTGAGATTTGTGTGTGGGTGTGTGTGTCGAGTGAGATTTCTGTGTGTGTGTGTTGAGTGAGATTTGTGTGTGTGTGTGTGTCGAGTGAGATTTGTGTGTGTGTGTGTGTCGAGGGACATTTGTGTGTGTGTGTCGAGGGAGATGTGTGTGTGTGTGTGAGTGGAGTGAGATGTCTGTGTGTGTGTGTTGAGTGAGATTTGTGTGTGTGTGTGTGTGTGTGTGGAGTGAGATGTCTGTGTGTGTGTGTGGAGTGAGATGTCTGTGTGTGTGTGCCGAGTGAGATTTGTATGTGTGTGTGTGTCGAGTGAGATTTGTGTGTGTCGAGTGAGATTTGTGTGTGTGTGTGTGTGTCGAGTGAGATTTGTGTGTGTGTGTTGAGTGAGATTTGTGTGTGTCGAGTGAGATTTGTGTGTGTGTGTGTGTGTCGAGTGAGATTTGTGTGTGTGTGTGTGTTGAGTGAGATTTGTGTGTGTGTGCGTGTCGAGTGAGATCTGTGTGTGTCTGTGTCGAGTGAGATTTGTGTGTGTGTGTGTGTCGAGTGAGATCTGTGTGTGTCTGTGTCGAGTGAGATTTGTGTGTGTGTGTGTGTCGAGTGAGATTTGTGTGTGTGTGTGTGTGTGTCGAGTGAGATTTGTGTGTGTGTGTGTGTGTGTCGAGTGAGATTTGTGTGTGTGTGTGTTGAGGGAGATTTGTGTGTGTGTGTGTCGAGTGAGATTTGTGTGTGTGTGTGTCGAGTGAGATTTGTGTGTGTCGAGTGAGATTTGTGTGTGTGTGTGTTGACTGAGATTTGTGTGTGTGTGTGTCGAGTGAGATTTGTGTGTGTGTGTGTTGAGTGAGATTTGTGTGTGTGTGTCGAGTGAGATTTGTGTGTGTGTGTGTCGAGTGAGATTTGTGTGTGTGCGTGTCGAGTGAGATTTGTGTGTGTCGAGTGAGATTTGTGTGTGTGTGTGTGTCGAGTGAGATTTGTGTGTGTGTGTGTTGAGTGAGATTTGTGTGTGTGTGCGTGTCGAGTGAGATCTGTGTGTGTCTGTGTCGAGTGAGATTTGTGTGTGTGTGTGTGTGTCGAGTGAGATCTGTGTGTGTCTGTGTCGAGTGAGATTTGTGTGTGTGTGTGTGTCGAGTGAGATTTGTGTGTGTGTGTGTGTGTGTGTCGAGTGAGATTTGTGTGTGTGTGTGTGTGTGTTGAGTGAGATTTGTGTGTGTGTGTGTTGAGTGAGATTTGTGTGTGTGTGTGTCGAGTGAGATTTGTGTGTGTGTGTGTCGAGTGAGATTTGTGTGTGTGTGTGTCGAGTGAGATTTGTGTGTGTGTGGAGCGAGATTTGTGTGTGTGGGTCGATTGAGATTTGTGTGTGTGTGTGTGTCGAGTGAGATTTGTGTGTGTGTGTGTGTCGAGTGAGATTTGTGTGTGTGTGTGTGTGTCGAGTGAGATTTGTGTGTGTGTGGAGCGAGATTTGTGTGTGTGGGTCGATTGAGATTTGTGTGTGTGTGTGTGTCGAGTGAGATTTGTGTGTGTGTCGAGTGAGATTTGTGTGTGTCTCGAGTGAGATTGGTGTGTGTGTCGAGTGAGATTTGTATGTGTGTGTGTCGAGTGAGATTTGTGTGTGTGTGTGTGTTGAGTGAGATTTGTGTGTGTGTGTGTGTGTGTGGAGTGAGATTTGTGTGTGTGTGAGTCGAGTGACATTTGTGTGTGTCGAGGGAGATTTGTGTGTGTCGAGGGACATTTGTGTGTGTGTGTCGAGGGAGATTTGTGTGTGTGTGTGTGTGTGTGTCGACTGAGATTTGTGTGTGTGTGTGTTGATTGAGATTTGTGTGTGTGTGTGTCGAGTGAGATTTGTGTGTGTGTCGAGTGAGATTTGTGTGTGTGTCGAGTGAGATTTGTGTGTGTGTCGAGTGAGATTTGTGTGTGTGTGTGTGGAGTGAGATTTGTGTGTATGTGTGTCGAGTGAGATTTGTGTGTGTGTCGAGGGAGATTTGTGTGTGTGTGTCGAGGGAGATTTGTGTGTGTGTGTGTGGAGCGAGATGTCTGTGTGTGTGTGTCAAGTGAGATTTGTGTGTGTGTGTCGAGTGAGATGTCTGTGTGTGTGTGTGTGTGTCGAGTGAGATTTGTGTGTGTGTGTGTGTTGAGTGAGATTTGTGTGTGTGTGTGTGTGTGTGGAGTGAGATTTGTGAGTGTGTGTGTCGAGTGACATTTGTGTGTGTCGAGGGAGATTTGTGTGTGTGTGTCGAGGGACATTTGTGTGTGTGTGTGTGTGTGTGTGTGTGTGTGTGTGTGGACTCAGATTTGTGTGTGTGTGTGTGTTGAGTGAGATTTGTGTGTGTGTCGAGTGAGATTTGTGTGTGTCGAGTGAGATTTGTGTGTGTGTGTGTCGAGTGAGATTTGTGTGTGTGTGTGTGTGTTGAGTGAGATTTGTGTGTGTGTGTGGAGTGAGATTTGTGTGTGTGTGTGTCGAGTGAGATTTGTGTGTGTGTCGAGGGAGATTTGTGTGTGTCCAGGGACATTTGTGTGTGTGTGTGTGTGTGCGTGGAGTGAGATGTCTGTGTGTGTGTGTGTGTGTGTCGAGTGAGATTTGTGTGTGTGTCTCGAGTGAGATTTGTGCGAGTTTGTGTCGAGGGAGATTTGTGTACGTGTGTGTGTGTGTCGAGTGAGATGTCTGTGTGTGTGTGTGTGTTGAGTGAGGTTTGTGTGTGTGTGTGTGGAGGAGATTTGTGTGTGTGTGGCGAGTGACATTTGTGTGTGTCGAGGGAGACTTGTGTGTGACGAGGGACATTTGGGTGTGTGTGTCGAGGGAGATTTGTGCGTGTGTGTGTGTGTGTGTGGAGTGAGATGTCTGTGTGTGTGTGTGTGTCGAGTGAGATTTGTGTGTGTGGGTGTCGAGTGAGATTTGTGTGTGTGTGTGTGTCGAGTGAGATTTGTGTGTGTGTGTGTCGAGTGAGATTTGTGTGTGTGTCGAGTGAGATTTGTCTGTGTCGAGTGAGATTTGTGTGTTGAGGGAGATTTGTGTGTGTCGAGTGAGATTTGTGTGTGTGTGTGTTGAGTGAGATTTGTGTGTGTGTTGAGTGAGATTTGTGTGTGTGTGTGTGTGTCGAGTGAGATTTGTGTGTGTGTGTCTAGTGAGATTGTGTGCCTGTGTTGAGTGAGATTTGTGTGTGAGTGTGTTGAGTGAGATTTGGGTGCGTGTCGAGTGAGATTTGTGTGTGTGTGTGTGTCGAGTGAGATTTGTGTGTGTGTCGAGTGAGATTTGTGTGTGTGTGTGTGTCGAGTCAGATTTGTGTGTGTGTGTGTGTCGAGTGAGATTTGTGTGTGGGTGTGTGTGTCGAGTGAGATTTGTATGTGTGTGTGTGTGTCGAGTGAGATTTGTGTGTGTGTCGAGTGAGATTTGTGTGTGTGTGTGTCGAGTGAGATTTCTGTGTGTGTGTGTTGAGTGAGATTTGTGTGTGTGTGTGTGTGTCGAGTGAGATTTGTGTGTGTGTCGAGTGAGATTTGTGTGTGTGTGTGTCGAGTGAGATTTGTGTGTGTGTCGAGTGAGATTTGTGTGTGTGTGTGTCGAGTGAGATTTCTGTGTGTGTGTGTTGAGTGAGATTTGTGTGTGTGAGTGTGTGTGTGGAGTGACATTTGTGTGTGTCGAGTGAGATTTGTGTGTGTCGAGGGACATTTGTGTGTGTGTGTCGAGGGAGATTTGTGTGTGTGTCGAGGGAGATTTGTGTGTGTCGAGGGACATTTGTGTGTGTGTGTCGAGGGAGATTTGTGTGTGTGTGTGTGTGTGGAGTGAGATGTCTGTGTGTGTGTGTGTGTGTGTCGAGTGAGATTTGTGTGTGTGTCTCGAGTGAGATTTGTGCGAGTTTGTGTCGAGTGAGATTTGTGTGTGTGTGTCGAGGGAGATTTGTGTGTGTGTGTGTGTGTGTGGAGTGAGATTTGTGTGTGTGTGTCGAGTGAGATGTCTGTGTGTGTGTGTGTGTGTGTGTCGAGTGAGATTTGTGTGTGTGTGTCGAGTGAGATGTCTGTGTGTGTGCGTGTGTGTCGAGTGAGATTTGTGTGTGTGTCTCGAGTGAGATTTGTGTGTGATGTGTGTCGAGTGAGATTTGAATGTGTGTGTGTGTGTGGAGTGAGATGTCTATGTGTGTGTGTCGAGTGAGATTTGTGTGTGTGTGTCGAGTGAGATTTGTGTGTGTCGAGGGAGATTTGTGTGTGTGTGTGTCGAGGGAGATTTGTGTACGTGTGTGTGTGTGTCGAGTGAGATGTCTGTGTGTGTGTGTGTTGAGTGAGATTTGTGTGTGTGTGTGTGTGGAGTGAGATTTGTGTGTGTGTGTGTGTGTGTGTCGAGTGAGATTTGTGTGTGTGTGTGTGTCGAGTGAGATTTGTGTGTGTGTGTGTTGAGTGAGATTTGTGTGTGTGTGTGTGGAGTGAGATTTGTGTGTGTGTGGCGAGTGACATTTGTGTGTGTCGAGGGAGACTTGTGTGTGACGAGGGACATTTGGGTGTGTGTGTCGAGGGAGATTTGTGCGTGTGTGTGTGTGTGTGTGTGTGGAGTGAGATGTCTGTGTGTGTGTGTGTGTCGAGTGAGATTTGTGTGTGTGTGTGTCGAGTGAGGTTTGTGTGTGTGTGTGTCGAGTGAGATTTGTGTGTGTGTGTGTCGAGTGAGATTTGTGTGTGTGTCGAGTGAGATTTGTCTGTGTCGAGTGAGATTTGTGTGTGTCGAGTGAGATTTGTGTGTGTGTGTGTTGAGTGAGATTTGTGTGTGTGTTGAGTGAGATTTGTGTGTGTGTGTGTGTGTGTCGAGTGAGATTTGTGTGTGTGTGTCTAGTGAGATTGTGTGCCTGTGTTGAGTGAGATTTGTGTGTGTGTGTGTTGAGTGAGATTTGGGTGCGTGTCGAGTGAGATTTGTGTGTGTGTGTGTCGAGTGAGATTTGTGTGTGTGTCGAGTGAGATTTGTGTGTGTGTGTGTGTGTCGAGTCAGATTTGTGTGTGTGTGTGTGTCGAGTGAGATATGTGTGTGGGTGTGTGTGTCGAGTGAGATTTGTATGTGTGTGTGTGTGTGTCGAGTGAGATTTGTGTGTGTGTCGAGTGAGATTTGTGTATGTGTGTGTCGAGTGAGATTTCTGTGTGTGTGTGTTGAGTGAGATTTGTGTGTGTGTGTGTGTCGAGTGAGATTTGTGTGTGTGTGTGTGTCGAGGGACATTTGTGTGTGTGTGTCGAGGGAGATGTGTGTGTGTGTGTGTGTGTGAGTGGAGTGAGATGTCTGTGTGTGTGTGTTGAGTGAGATTTGTGTGTGTGTGTGTGTGTGTGTGGAGTGAGATGTCTGTGTGTGTGTGTGGAGTGAGATGTCTGTGTGTGTGTGCCGAGTGAGATTTGTATGTGTGTGTGTGTCGAGTGAGATTTGTGTGTGTCGAGTGAGATTTGTGTGTGTGTGTGTGTGTCGAGTGAGATTTGTGTGTGTGTGTTGAGTGAGATTTGTGTGTGTCGAGTGAGATTTGTGTGTGTGTGTGTGTGTCGAGTGAGATTTGTGTGTGTGTGTGTGTTGAGTGAGATTTGTGTGTGTGTGCGTGTCGAGTGAGATCTGTGTGTGTCTGTGTCGAGTGAGATTTGTGTGTGTGTGTGTGTGTCGAGTGAGATCTGTGTGTGTCTGTGTCGAGTGAGATTTGTGTGTGTGTGTGTGTCGAGTGAGATTTGTGTGTGTGTGTGTGTGTGTGTCGAGTGAGATTTGTGTGTGTGTGTGTGTCGAGTGAGATTTGTGTGTGTGTGTGTTGAGGGAGATTTGTGTGTGTGTGTGTCGAGTGAGATTTGTGTGTGTGTGTGTCGAGTGAGATTTGTGTGTGTCGAGTGAGATTTGTGTGTGTGTGTGTTGACTGAGATTTGTGTGTGTGTGTGTCGAGTGAGATTTGTGTGTGTGTGTGTTGAGTGAGATTTGTGTGTGTGTGTCGAGTGAGATTTGTGTGTGTGTGTGTCGAGTGAGATTTGTGTGTGTGCGTGTCGAGTGAGATTTGTGTGTGTCGAGTGAGATTTGTGTGTGTGTGTGTGTCGAGTGAGATTTGTGTGTGTGTGTGTGTTGAGTGAGATTTGTGTGTGTGTCGAGTGAGATTTGTGTGTGTCTCGAGTGAGATTGGTGTGTGTGTCGAGTGAGATTTGTATGTGTGTGT
Source organism: Mustelus asterias (assembly GCF_964213995.1). NCBI lineage: Eukaryota > Metazoa > Chordata > Chondrichthyes > Carcharhiniformes > Triakidae > Mustelus > Mustelus asterias. Next base: position 38,043,778 of record NC_135808.1, read on the forward strand.
GTCGAGTGAGATTTGTGTGTGTGTGTGTGTTGAGTGAGATTTGTGTGTGTGTGTGTGTGTGTGGAGTGAGATTTGTGTGTGTGTGAGTCGAGTGACATTTGTGTGTGTCGAGGGAGATTTGTGTGTGTCGAGGGACATTTGTGTGTGTGTGTCGAGGGAGATTTGTGTGTGTGTGTGTGTGTGTGTCGACTGAGATTTGTGTGTGTGTGTGTTGATTGAGATTTGTGTGTGTGTGTGTCGAGTGAGATTTGTGTGTGTGTCGAGTGAGATTTGTGTGTGTGTCGAGTGAGATTTGTGTGTGTGTCGAGTGAGATTTGTGTGTGTGTGTGTGGAGTGAGATTTGTGTGTATGTGTGTCGAGTGAGATTTGTGTGTGTGTCGAGGGAGATTTGTGTGTGTGTGTCGAGGGAGATTTGTGTGTGTGTGTGTGGAGCGAGATGTCTGTGTGTGTGTGTCAAGTGAGATTTGTGTGTGTGTGTCGAGTGAGATGTCTGTGTGTGTGTGTGTGTGTCGAGTGAGATTTGTGTGTGTGTGTGTGTTGAGTGAGATTTGTGTGTGTGTGTGTGTGTGTGGAGTGAGATTTGTGAGTGTGTGTGTCGAGTGACATTTGTGTGTGTCGAGGGAGATTTGTGTGTGTGTGTCGAGGGACATTTGTGTGTGTGTGTGTGTGTGTGTGTGTGTGTGTGTGTGGACTCAGATTTGTGTGTGTGTGTGTGTTGAGTGAGATTTGTGTGTGTGTCGAGTGAGATTTGTGTGTGTCGAGTGAGATTTGTGTGTGTGTGTGTCGAGTGAGATTTGTGTGTGTGTGTGTGTGTTGAGTGAGATTTGTGTGTGTGTGTGGAGTGAGATTTGTGTGTGTGTGTGTCGAGTGAGATTTGTGTGTGTGTCGAGGGAGATTTGTGTGTGTCCAGGGACATTTGTGTGTGTGTGTGTGTGTGCGTGGAGTGAGATGTCTGTGTGTGTGTGTGTGTGTGTCGAGTGAGATTTGTGTGTGTGTCTCGAGTGAGATTTGTGCGAGTTTGTGTCGAGGGAGATTTGTGTACGTGTGTGTGTGTGTCGAGTGAGATGTCTGTGTGTGTGTGTGTGTTGAGTGAGGTTTGTGTGTGTGTGTGTGGAGGAGATTTGTGTGTGTGTGGCGAGTGACATTTGTGTGTGTCGAGGGAGACTTGTGTGTGACGAGGGACATTTGGGTGTGTGTGTCGAGGGAGATTTGTGCGTGTGTGTGTGTGTGTGTGGAGTGAGATGTCTGTGTGTGTGTGTGTGTCGAGTGAGATTTGTGTGTGTGGGTGTCGAGTGAGATTTGTGTGTGTGTGTGTGTCGAGTGAGATTTGTGTGTGTGTGTGTCGAGTGAGATTTGTGTGTGTGTCGAGTGAGATTTGTCTGTGTCGAGTGAGATTTGTGTGTTGAGGGAGATTTGTGTGTGTCGAGTGAGATTTGTGTGTGTGTGTGTTGAGTGAGATTTGTGTGTGTGTTGAGTGAGATTTGTGTGTGTGTGTGTCGAGTGAGATTTGTGTGTGTGTGTCTAGTGAGATTGTGTGCCTGTGTTGAGTGAGATTTGTGTGTGAGTGTGTTGAGTGAGATTTGGGTGCGTGTCGAGTGAGATTTGTGTGTGTGTGTGTGTCGAGTGAGATTTGTGTGTGTGTCGAGTGAGATTTGTGTGTGTGTGTGTGTCGAGTCAGATTTGTGTGTGTGTGTGTGTCGAGTGAGATTTGTGTGTGGGTGTGTGTGTCGAGTGAGATTTGTATGTGTGTGTGTGTGTCGAGTGAGATTTGTGTGTGTGTCGAGTGAGATTTGTGTGTGTGTGTGTCGAGTGAGATTTCTGTGTGTGTGTGTTGAGTGAGATTTGTGTGTGTGTGTGTGTGTCGAGTGAGATTTGTGTGTGTGTCGAGTGAGATTTGTGTGTGTGTGTGTCGAGTGAGATTTGTGTGTGTGTCGAGTGAGATTTGTGTGTGTGTGTGTCGAGTGAGATTTCTGTGTGTGTGTGTTGAGTGAGATTTGTGTGTGTGAGTGTGTGTGTGGAGTGACATTTGTGTGTGTCGAGTGAGATTTGTGTGTGTCGAGGGACATTTGTGTGTGTGTGTCGAGGGAGATTTGTGTGTGTGTCGAGGGAGATTTGTGTGTGTCGAGGGACATTTGTGTGTGTGTGTCGAGGGAGATTTGTGTGTGTGTGTGTGTGTGGAGTGAGATGTCTGTGTGTGTGTGTGTGTGTGTCGAGTGAGATTTGTGTGTGTGTCTCGAGTGAGATTTGTGCGAGTTTGTGTCGAGTGAGATTTGTGTGTGTGTGTCGAGGGAGATTTGTGTGTGTGTGTGTGTGTGTGGAGTGAGATTTGTGTGTGTGTGTCGAGTGAGATGTCTGTGTGTGTGTGTGTGTGTGTGTCGAGTGAGATTTGTGTGTGTGTGTCGAGTGAGATGTCTGTGTGTGTGCGTGTGTGTCGAGTGAGATTTGTGTGTGTGTCTCGAGTGAGATTTGTGTGTGATGTGTGTCGAGTGAGATTTGAATGTGTGTGTGTGTGTGGAGTGAGATGTCTATGTGTGTGTGTCGAGTGAGATTTGTGTGTGTGTGTCGAGTGAGATTTGTGTGTGTCGAGGGAGATTTGTGTGTGTGTGTGTCGAGGGAGATTTGTGTACGTGTGTGTGTGTGTCGAGTGAGATGTCTGTGTGTGTGTGTGTGTGTTGAGTGAGATTTGTGTGTGTGTGTGTGTGGAGTGAGATTTGTGTGTGTGTGTGTGTGTGTGTCGAGTGAGATTTGTGTGTGTGTGTGTGTCGAGTGAGATTTGTGTGTGTGTGTGTTGAGTGAGATTTGTGTGTGTGTGTGTGGAGTGAGATTTGTGTGTGTGTGGCGAGTGACATTTGTGTGTGTCGAGGGAGACTTGTGTGTGACGAGGGACATTTGGGTGTGTGTGTCGAGGGAGATTTGTGCGTGTGTGTGTGTGTGTGTGTGTGGAGTGAGATGTCTGTGTGTGTGTGTGTGTCGAGTGAGATTTGTGTGTGTGTGTGTCGAGTGAGGTTTGTGTGTGTGTGTGTCGAGTGAGATTTGTGTGTGTGTGTGTCGAGTGAGATTTGTGTGTGTGTCGAGTGAGATTTGTCTGTGTCGAGTGAGATTTGTGTGTGTCGAGTGAGATTTGTGTGTGTGTGTGTTGAGTGAGATTTGTGTGTGTGTTGAGTGAGATTTGTGTGTGTGTGTGTGTGTGTCGAGTGAGATTTGTGTGTGTGTGTCTAGTGAGATTGTGTGCCTGTGTTGAGTGAGATTTGTGTGTGTGTGTGTTGAGTGAGATTTGGGTGCGTGTCGAGTGAGATTTGTGTGTGTGTGTGTCGAGTGAGATTTGTGTGTGTGTCGAGTGAGATTTGTGTGTGTGTGTGTGTGTCGAGTCAGATTTGTGTGTGTGTGTGTGTCGAGTGAGATATGTGTGTGGGTGTGTGTGTCGAGTGAGATTTGTATGTGTGTGTGTGTGTGTCGAGTGAGATTTGTGTGTGTGTCGAGTGAGATTTGTGTATGTGTGTGTCGAGTGAGATTTCTGTGTGTGTGTGTTGAGTGAGATTTGTGTGTGTGTGTGTCGAGTGAGATTTGTGTGTGTGTGTGTGTCGAGGGACATTTGTGTGTGTGTGTCGAGGGAGATGTGTGTGTGTGTGTGTGTGTGAGTGGAGTGAGATGTCTGTGTGTGTGTGTTGAGTGAGATTTGTGTGTGTGTGTGTGTGTGTGTGGAGTGAGATGTCTGTGTGTGTGTGTGGAGTGAGATGTCTGTGTGTGTGTGCCGAGTGAGATTTGTATGTGTGTGTGTGTCGAGTGAGATTTGTGTGTGTCGAGTGAGATTTGTGTGTGTGTGTGTGTGTCGAGTGAGATTTGTGTGTGTGTGTTGAGTGAGATTTGTGTGTGTCGAGTGAGATTTGTGTGTGTGTGTGTGTGTCGAGTGAGATTTGTGTGTGTGTGTGTGTTGAGTGAGATTTGTGTGTGTGTGCGTGTCGAGTGAGATCTGTGTGTGTCTGTGTCGAGTGAGATTTGTGTGTGTGTGTGTGTGTCGAGTGAGATCTGTGTGTGTCTGTGTCGAGTGAGATTTGTGTGTGTGTGTGTGTCGAGTGAGATTTGTGTGTGTGTGTGTGTGTGTGTCGAGTGAGATTTGTGTGTGTGTGTGTGTCGAGTGAGATTTGTGTGTGTGTGTGTTGAGGGAGATTTGTGTGTGTGTGTGTCGAGTGAGATTTGTGTGTGTGTGTGTCGAGTGAGATTTGTGTGTGTCGAGTGAGATTTGTGTGTGTGTGTGTTGACTGAGATTTGTGTGTGTGTGTGTCGAGTGAGATTTGTGTGTGTGTGTGTTGAGTGAGATTTGTGTGTGTGTGTCGAGTGAGATTTGTGTGTGTGTGTGTCGAGTGAGATTTGTGTGTGTGCGTGTCGAGTGAGATTTGTGTGTGTCGAGTGAGATTTGTGTGTGTGTGTGTGTCGAGTGAGATTTGTGTGTGTGTGTGTGTTGAGTGAGATTTGTGTGTGTGTGCGTGTCGAGTGAGATCTGTGTGTGTCTGTGTCGAGTGAGATTTGTGTGTGTGTGTGTGTCGAGTGAGATCTGTGTGTGTCTGTGTCGAGTGAGATTTGTGTGTGTGTGTGTGTCGAGTGAGATTTGTGTGTGTGTGTGTCTGTGTGTGTCGAGTGAGATTTGTGTGTGTGTGTGTGTGTGTCGAGTGAGATTTGTGTGTGTGTGTTGAGTGAGATTTGTGTGTGTGTGTGTCGAGTGAGATTTGTGTGTGTGTGTGTCGAGTGAGATTTGTGTGTGTGTGTGTCGAGTGAGATTTGTGTGTGTGTGGAGCGAGATTTGTGTGTGTGGGTCGATTGAGATTTGTGTGTGTGTGTGTGTCGAGTGAGATTTGTGTGTGTGTGTGTGTCGAGTGAGATTTGTGTGTGTGTGTGTGTCGAGTGAGATTTGTGTGTGTGTGGAGCGAGATTTGTGTGTGTGGGTCGATTGAGATTTGTGTGTGTGTGTGTGTCGAGTGAGATTTGTGTGTGTGTCGAGTGAGATTTGTGTGTGTCTCGAGTGAGATTGGTGTGTGTGTCGAGTGAGATTTGTATGTGTGTGTGTCGAGTGAGATTTGTGTGTGTGTGTGTGTTGAGTGAGATTTGTGTGTGTGTGTGTGTGTGTGGAGTGAGATTTGTGTGTGTCGAGTGACATTTGTGTGTGTCGAGGGAGATTTGTGTGTGTCGAGGGACATTTGTGTGTGTGTGTCGAGGGAGATTTGTGTGTGTGTGTGTGTCGACTGAGATTTGTGTGTGTGTGTGTTGAGTGAGATTTGTGTGTGTGTGTGTCGAGTGAGATTTGTGTGTGTGTCGAGTGAGATTTGTGTGTGTGTCGAGTGAGATTTGTGTGTGTGTCGAGTGAGATTTGTGTGTGTGTGTGTGGAGTGAGATTTGTGTGTATGTGTGTCGAGTGAGATTTGTGTGTGTGTCGAGGGAGATTTGTGTGTGTGTGTCGAGGGAGATTTGTGTGTGTGTGTGTGGAGCGAGATGTCTGTGTGTGTGTGTCGAGTGAGATTTGTGTGTGTGTGTCGAGTGAGATGTCTGTGTGTGTGTGTGTGTGTCGAGTGAGATTTGTGTGTGTGTCTCGAGTGAGATTTGTGTGTGTCGAGGGAGATTTGTGTGTGTGTGTGTCGAGGGAGATTTGTGTACGTGTGTGTGTGTGTCGAGTGAGATGTCTGTGTGTGTGTGTGTGTGTGTGTTGAGTGAGATTTGTGTGTGTGTGTGTGTGGAGGAGATTTGTGTGTGTGTGGCGAGTGACATTTGTGTGTGTCGAGGGAGACTTGTGTGTGACGAGGGACATTTGGGTGTGTGTGTCGAGGGAGATTTGTGCGTGTGTGTGTGTGTGTGTGTGTGGAGTGAGATGTCTGTGTGTGTGTGTGTCGAGTGAGATTTGTGTGTGTGGGTGTCGAGTGAGATTTGTGTGTGTGTGTGTCGAGTGAGATTTGTGTGTGTGTGTGTCGAGTGAGCTTTGTGTGTGTGTCGAGTGAGATTTGTGTGTGTTGAGGGAGATTTGTGTGTGTCGAGTGAGATTTGTGTGTGAGTGTGTTGAGTGAGATTTGGGTGCGTGTCGAGTGAGATTTGTGTGTGTGTGTGTGTCGAGTGAGATTTGTGTGTGTGTCGAGTGAGATTTGTGTGTGTGTGTGTCGAGTCAGATTTGTGTGTGTGTGTGTGTCGAGTGAGATTTGTGTGTGGGTGTGTGTGTCGAGTGAGATTTGTATGTGTGTGTGTGTGTCGAGTGAGATTTGTGTGTGTGTCGAGTGAGATTTGTGCGTGTGTGTGTCGAGTGAGATTTCTGTGTGTGTGTGTTGAGTGAGATTTGTGTGTGTGTGTGTGTGTCGAGTGAGATTTGTGTGTGTGTGTGTCGAGTGAGATTTGTGTGTGTCGAGGGACATTTGTGTGTGTGTGTCGAGGGAGATTTGTGTGTGTGTCGAGGGAGATTTGTGTGTGTCGAGGGACATTTGTGTGTGTGTGTCGAGGGAGATTTGTGTGTGTGTGTGTGTGTGTGTGGAGTGAGATGTCTGTGTGTGTGTGTGTGTCGAGTGAGATTTGTGTGTGTGTCTCGAGTGAGATTTGTGCGAGTTTGTGTCGAGTGAGATTTGTGTGTGTGTGTCGAGGGAGATTTGTGTGTGTGTGTGTGTGTGTGGAGTGAGATGTCTGTGTGTGTGTGTGTGTGTCGAGTGAGATTTGTGTGTGTGTGTCGAGTGAGATGTCTGTGTGTGTGTGTGTGTGTCGAGTGAGATTTGTGTGTGTGTCTCGAGTGAGATTTGTGTGTGATGTGTGTCGAGTGAGATTTGAGTGTGTGTGTGTGTGTGTGGAGTGAGATGTCTACGTGTGTGTGTCGAGTGAGATTTGTGTGTGTGTGTCGAGTGAGATTTGTGTGTGTCGAGGGAGACTTGTGTGTGTGTGTCGAGGGAGATTTGTGTACGTGTGTGTGTGTGTCGAGTGAGATGTCTGTGTGTGTGTGTGTGTGTGTTGAGTGAGATTTGTGTGTGTGTCTGTGTGGAGTGAGATTTGTGTGTGTGTGGCGAGTGACATTTGTGTGTGTCGAGGGAGACTTGTGTGTGACGAGGGACATTTGGGTGTGTGTGTCGAGGGAGATTTGTGCGTGTGTGTGTGTGTGTGTGTGTGTGGAGTGAGATGTCTGTGTGTGTGTGTGTGTCGAGTGAGATTTGTGTGTGTGTGTGTCGAGTGAGATTTGTGTGTGTGTGTCGAGTGAGATTTGTGTGTGTGTGTGTCGAGTGAGATTTGTGTGTGTGTCGAGTGAGATTTGTCTGTGTCGAGTGAGATTTGTGTGTGCTGAGGGAGATTTGTGTGTGTCGAGTGAGATTTGTGTGTGTGTGTGTTGAGTGAGATTTGTGTGTGTTGAGTGAGATTTGTGTGTGTGTGTGTGTGTGTGTCGAGTGAGATTTGTGTGTGTGTGTCTAGTGAGATTGTGTGCCTGTGTTGAGTGAGATTTGTGTGTGTGTGTGTGTTGAGTGAGATATGGGTGCGTGTCGAGTGAGATTTGTGTGTGTGTGTCGAGTGAGATTTGTGTGTGTGTCGAGTGAGATTTGTGTGTGTGTGTGTGTGTCGAGTCAGATTTGTGTGTGTGTGTGTGTCGAGTGAGATTTGTGTGTGGGTGTGTGTGTCGAGTGAGATTTGTATGTGTGTGTGTGTGTGTCGAGTGAGATTTGTGTGTGTGTCGAGTGAGATTTGTGTGTGTGTGTGTCGAGTGAGATTTCTGTGTGTGTGTGTTGAGTGAGATTTGTGTGTGTGTGTGTGTGTCGAGTGAGATTTGTGTGTGTGTGTGTCGAGTGAGATTTGTGTGTGTGTGTGTGTCGAGGGACATTTGTGTGTGTGTGTCGAGGGAGATGTGTGTGTGTGTGTGTGAGTGGAGTGAGATGTCTGTGTGTGTGTGTTGAGTGAGATTTGTGTGTGTGTGTGTGTGTGTGGAGTGAGATGTCTGTGTGTGTGTGTGGAGTGAGATGTCTGTGTGTGTGTGCCGAGTGAGATTTGTATGTGTGTGTGTGTCGAGTGAGATTTGTGTGTGTGTGTGTGTCGAGTCAGATTTGTGTGTGTGTGTGTGTCGAGTGAGATATGTGTGTGGGTGTGTGTGTCGAGTGAGATTTGTATGTGTGTGTGTGTGTGTCGAGTGAGATTTGTGTGTGTGTCGAGTGAGATTTGTGTGTGTGTGTGTTGAGTGAGATTTGTGTGTGTGTGTGTGTGGAGTGAGATTTGTGTGTGTGTGGCGAGTGACATTTGTGTGTGTCGAGGGAGACTTGTGTGTGACGAGGGACATTTGGGTGTGTGTGTCGAGGGAGATTTGTGCGTGTGTGTGTGTGTGTGTGTGTGGAGTGAGATGTCTGTGTGTGTGTGTGTGTCGAGTGAGATTTGTGTGTGTCGAGTGAGATTTGTGTGTGTGTGTGTCGAGTGAGATTTGTGTGTGTGTGTGTCGAGTGAGATTTGTGTGTGTGTCGAGTGAGATTTGTCTGTGTCGAGTGAGATTTGTGTGTGTCGAGTGAGATTTGTGTGTGTGTGTGTTGAGTGAGATTTGCGTGTGTGTTGAGTGAGATTTGTGTGTGTGTGTGTGTGTGTCGAGTGAGATTTGTGTGTGTGTGTCTAGTGAGATTGTGTGCCTGTGTTGAGTGAGATTTGTGTGTGTGTGTGTTGAGTGAGATTTGGGTGCGTGTCGAGTGAGATTTGTGTGTGTGTGTGTCGAGTGAGATTTGTGTGTGTGTCGAGTGAGATTTGTGTGTGTGTGTGTGTGTCGAGTCAGATTTGTGTGTGTGTCGAGTGAGATATGTGTGTGGGTGTGTGTGTCGAGTGAGATTTGTATGTGTGTGTGTGTGTGTCGAGTGAGATTTGTGTGTGTGTCGAGTGAGATTTGTGTATGTGTGTGTCGAGTGAGATTTCTGTGTGTGTGTGTTGAGTGAGATTTGTGTGTGTGTGTGTGTCGAGTGAGATTTGTGTGTGTGTGTGTGTCGAGGGACATTTGTGTGTGTGTGTCGAGGGAGATGTGTGTGTGTGTGTGTGTGTGAGTGGAGTGAGATGTCTGTGTGTGTGTGTTGAGTGAGATTTGTGTGTGTGTGTGTGTGTGTGTGTGTGGAGTGAGATGTCTGTGTGTGTGTGTGGAGTGAGATGTCTGTGTGTGTGTGCCGAGTGAGATTTGTATGTGTGTGTGTGTCGAGTGAGATTTGTGTGTGTGTGTGTGTGTCGAGTGAGATCTGTGTGTGTCTGTGTCGAGTGAGATTTGTGTGTGTGTGTGTCGAGTGAGATTTGTGTGTGTGTGTGTGTGTGTGTGTCGAGTGAGATTTGTGTGTGTGTGTGTGTGTGTCGAGTGAGATTTGTGTGTGTGTGTGTTGAGGGAGATTTGTGTGTGTGTGTGTCGAGTGAGATTTGTGTGTGTGTGTGTCGAGTGAGATTTGTGTGTGTCGAGTGAGATTTGTGTGTGTGTGTGTTGACTGAGATTTGTGTGTGTGTGTGTCGAGTGAGATTTGTGTGTGTGTGTGTTGAGTGAGATTTGTGTGTGTGTGTCGAGTGAGATTTGTGTGTGTGTGTGTCGAGTGAGATTTGTGTGTGTGCGTGTCGAGTGAGATTTGTGTGTGTCGAGTGAGATTTGTGTGTGTGTGTGTGTCGAGTGAGATTTGTGTGTGTGTGTGTGTTGAGTGAGATTTGTGTGTGTGTGCGTGTCGAGTGAGATCTGTGTGTGTCTGTGTCGAGTGAGATTTGTGTGTGTGTGTGTGTCGAGTGAGATCTGTGTGTGTCTGTGTCGAGTGAGATTTGTGTGTGTGTGTGTGTCGAGTGAGATTTGTGTGTGTGTGTGTCTGTGTGTGTCGAGTGAGATTTGTGTGTGTGTGTGTGTGTGTCGAGTGAGATTTGTGTGTGTGTATTGAGTGAGATTTGTGTGTGTGTGTGTCGAGTGAGATTTGTGTGTGTGTGTGTCGAGTGAGATTTGTGTGTGTGTGTGTCGAGTGAGATTTGTGTGTGTGTGGAGCGAGATTTGTGTGTGTGGGTCGATTGAGATTTGTGTGTGTGTGTGTGTCGAGTGAGATTTGTGTGTGTGTGTGTGTCGAGTGAGATTTGTGTGTGTGTGTGTGTCGATTGAGATTTGTGTGTGTGTGGAGCGAGATTTGTGTGTGTGGGTCGATTGAGATTTGTGTGTGTGTGTGTGTCGAGTGAGATTTGTGTGTGTGTCGAGTGAGATTTGTGTGTGTCTCGAGTGAGATTGGTGTGTGTGTCGAGTGAGATTTGTATGTGTGTGTGTCGAGTGAGATTTGTGTGTGTGTGTGTGTTGAGTGAGATTTGTGTGTGTGTGTGTGTGTGTGGAGTGAGATTTGTGTGTGTGTGTGTCGAGTGACATTTGTGTGTGTCGAGGGAGATTTGTGTGTGTCGAGGGACATTTGTGTGTGTGTGTCGAGGGAGATTTGTGTGTGTGTGTGTGTGTGTGTCGACTGAGATTTGTGTGTGTGTGTGTTGAGTGAGATTTGTGTGTGTGTGTGTCGAGTGAGATTTGTGTGTGTGTCGAGTGAGATTTGTGTGTGTGTCGAGTGAGATTTGTGTGTGTGTCGAGTGAGATTTGTGTGTGTGTGTGTGGAGTGAGATTTGTGTGTGTGTGTGTCGAGTGAGATTTGTGTGTGTGTCGAGTGAGATTTGTGTGTGTGTGTGTGTGTCGAGTCAGATTTGTGTGTGTGTCGAGTGAGATATGTGTGTGGGTGTGTGTGTCGAGTGAGATTTGTATGTGTGTGTGTGTGTGTCGAGTGAGATTTGTGTGTGTGTCGAGTGAGATTTGTGTATGTGTGTGTCGAGTGAGATTTCTGTGTGTGTGTGTTGAGTGAGATTTGTGTGTGTGTGTGTGTCGAGTGAGATTTGTGTGTGTGTGTGTGTCGAGGGACATTTGTGTGTGTGTGTCGAGGGAGATGTGTGTGTGTGTGTGTGTGTGAGTGGAGTGAGATGTCTGTGTGTGTGTGTTGAGTGAGATTTGTGTGTGTGTGTGTGTGTGTGTGTGTGGAGTGAGATGTCTGTGTGTGTGTGTGGAGTGAGATGTCTGTGTGTGTGTGCCGAGTGAGATTTGTATGTGTGTGTGTGTCGAGTGAGATTTGTGTGTGTGTGTGTGTGTCGAGTGAGATCTGTGTGTGTCTGTGTCGAGTGAGATTTGTGTGTGTGTGTGTCGAGTGAGATTTGTGTGTGTGTGTGTGTGTGTGTGTCGAGTGAGATTTGTGTGTGTGTGTGTGTGTGTCGAGTGAGATTTGTGTGTGTGTGTGTTGAGGGAGATTTGTGTGTGTGTGTGTCGAGTGAGATTTGTGTGTGTGTGTGTCGAGTGAGATTTGTGTGTGTCGAGTGAGATTTGTGTGTGTGTGTGTTGACTGAGATTTGTGTGTGTGTGTGTCGAGTGAGATTTGTGTGTGTGTGTGTTGAGTGAGATTTGTGTGTGTGTGTCGAGTGAGATTTGTGTGTGTGTGTGTCGAGTGAGATTTGTGTGTGTGCGTGTCGAGTGAGATTTGTGTGTGTCGAGTGAGATTTGTGTGTGTGTGTGTGTCGAGTGAGATTTGTGTGTGTGTGTGTGTTGAGTGAGATTTGTGTGTGTGTGCGTGTCGAGTGAGATCTGTGTGTGTCTGTGTCGAGTGAGATTTGTGTGTGTGTGTGTGTCGAGTGAGATCTGTGTGTGTCTGTGTCGAGTGAGATTTGTGTGTGTGTGTGTGTCGAGTGAGATTTGTGTGTGTGTGTGTCTGTGTGTGTCGAGTGAGATTTGTGTGTGTGTGTGTGTGTGTCGAGTGAGATTTGTGTGTGTGTGTTGAGTGAGATTTGTGTGTGTGTGTGTCGAGTGAGATTTGTGTGTGTGTGTGTCGAGTGAGATTTGTGTGTGTGTGTGTCGAGTGAGATTTGTGTGTGTGTGGAGCGAGATTTGTGTGTGTGGGTCGATTGAGATTTGTGTGTGTGTGTGTGTCGAGTGAGATTTGTGTGTGTGTGTGTGTCGAGTGAGATTTGTGTGTGTGTGTGTGTCGAGTGAGATTTGTGTGTGTGTGGAGCGAGATTTGTGTGTGTGGGTCGATTGAGATTTGTGTGTGTGTGTGTGTCGAGTGAGATTTGTGTGTGTGTCGAGTGAGATTTGTGTGTGTCTCGAGTGAGATTGGTGTGTGTGTCGAGTGAGATTTGTATGTGTGTGTGTCGAGTGAGATTTGTGTGTGTGTGTGTGTTGAGTGAGATTTGTGTGTGTCTGTGTGTGTGTGGAGTGAGATTTGTGTGTGTGTGTGTCGAGTGACATTTGTGTGTGTCGAGGGAGATTTGTGTGTGTCGAGGGACATTTGTGTGTGTGTGTCGAGGGAGATTTGTGTGTGTGTGTGTGTGTGTGTCGACTGAGATTTGTGTGTGTGTGTGTTGAGTGAGATTTGTGTGTGTGTGTGTCGAGTGAGATTTGTGTGTGTGTCGAGTGAGATTTGTGTGTGTGTCGAGTGAGATTTGTGTGTGTGTCGAGTGAGATTTGTGTGTGTGTGTGTGGAGTGAGATTTGTGTGTATGTGTGTCGAGTGAGATTTGTGTGTGTGTCGAGGGAGATTTGTGTGTGTGTGTCGAGGGAGATTTGTGTGTGTGTGTGTGGAGCGAGATGTCTGTGTGTGTGTGTCGAGTGAGATTTGTGTGTGTGTGTCGAGTGAGATGTCTGTGTGTGTGTGTGTGTGTCGAGTGAGATTTGTGTGTGTGTCTCGAGTGAGATTTGTGTGTGTCGAGGGAGATTTGTGTGTGTGTGTGTCGAGGGAGATTTGTGTACGTGTGTGTGTGTGTCGAGTGAGATGTCTGTGTGTGTGTGTGTGTGTTGAGTGAGATTTGTGTGTGTGTGTGTGTGGAGGAGATTTGTGTGTGTGTGTGGCGAGTGACATTTGTGTGTGTCGAGGGAGACTTGTGTGTGACGAGGGACATTTGGGTGTGTGTGTCGAGGGAGATTTGTGCGTGTGTGTGTGTGTGTGTGTGGAGTGAGATGTCTGTGTGTGTGTGTGTCGAGTGAGATTTGTGTGTGTGGGTGTCGAGTGAGATTTGTGTGTGTGTGTGTCGAGTGAGATTTGTGTGTGTGTGTGTCGAGTGAGATTTGTGTGTGTGTCGAGTGAGATTTGTGTGTGTTGAGGGAGATTTGTGTGTGTCGAGTGAGATTTGTGTGTGAGTGTGTTGAGTGAGATTTGGGTGCGTGTCGAGTGAGATTTGTGTGTGTGTGTGTGTCGAGTGAGATTTGTGTGTGTGTCGAGTGAGATTTGTGTGTGTGTGTGTCGAGTCAGATTTGTGTGTGTGTGTGTGTCGAGTGAGATTTGTGTGTGGGTGTGTGTGTCGAGTGAGATTTGTATGTGTGTGTGTGTGTCGAGTGAGATTTGTGTGTGTGTCGAGTGAGATTTGTGCGTGTGTGTGTCGAGTGAGATTTCTGTGTGTGTGTGTTGAGTGAGATTTGTGTGTGTGTGTGTGTGTCGAGTGAGATTTGTGTGTGTGTGTGTCGAGTGAGATTTGTGTGTGTCGAGGGACATTTGTGTGTGTGTGTCGAGGGAGATTTGTGTGTGTGTCGAGGGAGATTTGTGTGTGTCGAGGGACATTTGTGTGTGTGTGTCGAGGGAGATTTGTGTGTGTGTGTGTGTGTGTGTGGAGTGAGATGTCTGTGTGTGTGTGTGTGTCGAGTGAGATTTGTGTGTGTGTCTCGAGTGAGATTTGTGCGAGTTTGTGTCGAGTGAGATTTGTGTGTGTGTGTCGAGGGAGATTTGTGTGTGTGTGTGTGTGTGTGGAGTGAGATGTCTGTGTGTGTGTGTGTGTCGAGTGAGATTTGTGTGTGTGTGTCGAGTGAGATGTCTGTGTGTGTGTGTGTGTGTCGAGTGAGATTTGTGTGTGTGTCTCGAGTGAGATTTGTGTGTGATGTGTGTCGAGTGAGATTTGAGTGTGTGTGTGTGTGTGTGGAGTGAGATGTCTACGTGTGTGTGTCGAGTGAGATTTGTGTGTGTGTGTCGAGTGAGATTTGTGTGTGTCGAGGGAGACTTGTGTGTGTGTGTCGAGGGAGATTTGTGTACGTGTGTGTGTGTGTCGAGTGAGATGTCTGTGTGTGTGTGTGTGTTGAGTGAGATTTGTGTGTGTGTCTGTGTGGAGTGAGATTTGTGTGTGTGTGGCGAGTGACATTTGTGTGTGTCGAGGGAGACTTGTGTGTGACGAGGGACATTTGGGTGTGTGTGTCGAGGGAGATTTGTGTGTGTGTGTGTGTGTGTGTGTGTGTGGAGTGAGATGTCTGTGTGTGTGTGTGTGTCGAGTGAGATTTGTGTGTGTGTGTGTCGAGTGAGATTTGTGTGTGTGTGTCGAGTGAGATTTGTGTGTGTGTGTGTCGAGTGAGATTTGTGTGTGTGTCGAGTGAGATTTGTCTGTGTCGAGTGAGATTTGTGTGTGCTGAGGGAGATTTGTGTGTGTCGAGTGAGATTTGTGTGTGTGTGTGTTGAGTGAGATTTGTGTGTGTTGAGTGAGATTTGTGTGTGTGTGTGTGTGTGTGTCGAGTGAGATTTGTGTGTGTGTGTCTAGTGAGATTGTGTGCCTGTGTTGAGTGAGATTTGTGTGTGTGTGTGTGTTGAGTGAGATATGGGTGCGTGTCGAGTGAGATTTGTGTGTGTGTGTCGAGTGAGATTTGTGTGTGTGTCGAGTGAGATTTGTGTGTGTGTGTGTGTGTCGAGTCAGATTTGTGTGTGTGTGTGTGTCGAGTGAGATTTGTGTGTGGGTGTGTGTGTCGAGTGAGATTTGTATGTGTGTGTGTGTGTGTGTCGAGTGAGATTTGTGTGTGTGTCGAGTGAGATTTGTGTGTGTGTGTGTCGAGTGAGATTTCTGTGTGTGTGTGTTGAGTGAGATTTGTGTGTGTGTGTGTGTGTGTCGAGTGAGATTTGTGTGTGTGTGTGTCGAGTGAGATATTGTGTGTGTGTGTGTGTCGAGGGACATTTGTGTGTGTGTGTCGAGGGAGATGTGTGTGTGTGTGTGTGAGTGGAGTGAGATGTCTGTGTGTGTGTGTTGAGTGAGATTTGTGTGTGTGTGTGTGTGTGTGGAGTGAGATGTCTGTGTGTGTGTGTGGAGTGAGATGTCTGTGTGTGTGTGCCGAGTGAGATTTGTATGTGTGTGTGTGTCGAGTGAGATTTGTGTGTGTGTGTGTGTCGAGTCAGATTTGTGTGTGTGTGTGTGTCGAGTGAGATATGTGTGTGGGTGTGTGTGTCGAGTGAGATTTGTATGTGTGTGTGTGTGTGTCGAGTGAGATTTGTGTGTGTGTCGAGTGAGATTTGTGTATGTGTGTGTCGAGTGAGATTTCTGTGTGTGTGTGTTGACTGAGATTTGTGTGTGTGTGTGTCGAGTGAGATTTGTGTGTGTTGAGTGAGATTTGTGTGTGTGTGTGTGTGTGTCGAGTGAGATTTGTGTGTGTGTGTGTTGAGGGAGATTTGTGTGTGTGTGTGTCGAGTGAGATTTGTGTGTGTGTGTGTCGAGTGAGATTTGTGTGTGTCGAGTGAGATTTGTGTGTGTGTGTGTTGACTGAGATTTGTGTGTGTGTGTGTCGAGTGAGATTTGTGTGTGTGTGTGTTGAGTGAGATTTGTGTGTGTGTGTCGAGTGAGATTTGTGTGTGTGTGTGTCGAGTGAGATTTGTGTGTGTGCGTGTCGAGTGAGATTTGTGTGTGTCGAGTGAGATTTGTGTGTGTGTGTGTGTCGAGTGAGATTTGTGTGTGTGTGTTGAGTGAGATTTGTGTGTGTGTGCGTGTCGAGTGAGATCTGTGTGTGTCTGTGTCGAGTGAGATTTGTGTGTGTGTGTGTCGAGTGAGATCTGTGTGTGTCTGTGTCGAGTGAGATTTGTGTGTGTGTGTGTGTCGAGTGAGATTTGTGTGTGTGTGTGTGTGTGTGTCGAGTGAGATTTGTGTGTGTGTGTGTGTGTGTGTCGAGTGAGATTTGTGTGTGTGTGTTGAGTGAGATTTGTGTGTGTGTGTGTCGAGTGAGATTTGTGTGTGTGTGTGTCGAGTGAGATTTGTGTGTGTGTGTGTTGAGTGAGATTTGTGTGTGTGTGTGTGGAGGAGATTTGTGTGTGTGTGGCGAGTGACATTTGTGTGTGTCGAGGGAGACTTGTGTGTGACGAGGGACATTTGGGTGTGTGTGTCGAGGGAGATTTGTGCGTGTGTGTGTGTGTGTGTGTGGAGTGAGATGTCTGTGTGTGTGTGTGTGTCGAGTGAGATTTGTGTGTGTGGGTGTCGAGTGAGATTTGTGTGTGTGTGTGTGTGTCGAGTGAGATTTGTGTGTGTGTGTGTCGAGTGAGATTTGTGTGTGTGTCGAGTGAGATTTGTCTGTGTCGAGTGAGATTTGTGTGTTGAGGGAGATTTGTGTGTGTCGAGTGAGATTTGTGTGTGTGTGTGTTGAGTGAGATTTGTGTGTGTGTTGAGTGAGATTTGTGTGTGTGTGTGTGTGTCGAGTGAGATTTGTGTGTGTGTGTCTAGTGAGATTGTGTGCCTGTGTTGAGTGAGATTTGTGTGTGAGTGTGTTGAGTGAGATTTGGGTGCGTGTCGAGTGAGATTTGTGTGTGTGTGTGTGTCGAGTGAGATTTGTGTGTGTGTCGAGTGAGATTTGTGTGTGTGTGTGTGTCGAGTCAGATTTGTGTGTGTGTGTGTGTCGAGTGAGATTTGTGTGTGGGTGTGTGTGTCGAGTGAGATTTGTATGTGTGTGTGTGTGTCGAGTGAGATTTGTGTGTGTGTCGAGTGAGATTTGTGTGTGTGTGTGTCGAGTGAGATTTGTATGTGTGTGTGTTGAGTGAGATTTGTGTGTGTGTGTGTGTGTCGAGTGAGATTTGTGTGTGTGTCGAGTGAGATTTGTGTGTGTGTGTGTCGAGTGAGATTTGTGTGTGTGTCGAGTGAGATTTGTGTGTGTGTGTGTCGAGTGAGATTTCTGTGTGTGTGTGTTGAGTGAGATTTGTGTGTGTGAGTGTGTGTGTCGAGTGACATTTGTGTGTGTCGAGTGAGATTTGTGTGTGTCGAGGGACATTTGTGTGTGTGTGTCGAGGGAGATTTGTGTGTGTGTCGAGGGAGATTTGTGTGTGTCGAGGGACATTTGTGTGTGTGTGTCGAGGGAGATTTGTGTGTGTGTGTGTGTGTGGAGTGAGATGTCTGTGTGTGTGTGTGTGTGTGTCGAGTGAGATTTGTGTGTGTGTCTCGAGTGAGATTTGTGCGAGTTTGTGTCGAGTGAGATTTGTGTGTGTGTGTCGAGGGAGATTTGTGTGTGTGTGTGTGTGTGTGGAGTGAGATTTGTGTGTGTGTGTCGAGTGAGATGTCTGTGTGTGTGTGTGTGTGTCGAGTGAGATTTGTGTGTGTGTGTCGAGTGAGATGTCTGTGTGTGTGCGTGTGTGTCGAGTGAGATTTGTGTGTGTGTCTCGAGTGAGATTTGTGTGTGATGTGTGTCGAGTGAGATTTGAATGTGTGTGTGTGTGTGGAGTGAGATGTCTATGTGTGTGTGTCGAGTGAGATTTGTGTGTGTGTGTCGAGTGAGATTTGTGTGTGTCGAGGGAGATTTGTGTGTGTGTGTGTCGAGGGAGATTTGTGTACGTGTGTGTGTGTGTCGAGTGAGATGTCTGTGTGTGTGTGTGTGTGTTGAGTGAGATTTGTGTGTGTGTGTGTGTGGAGTGAGATTTGTGTGTGTGTGTGTGTGTGTGTCGAGTGAGATTTGTGTGTGTGTGTGTGTCGAGTGAGATTTGTGTGTGTGTGTGTTGAGTGAGATTTGTGTGTGTGTGTGTGGAGTGAGATATGTGTGTGTGTGGCGAGTGACATTTGTGTGTGTCGAGGGAGACTTGTGTGTGACGAGGGACATTTGGGTGTGTGTGTCGAGGGAGATTTGTGCGTGTGTGTGTGTGTGTGGAGTGAGATGTCTGTGTGTGTGTGTGTGTCGAGTGAGATTTGTGTGTGTGTGTGTCGAGTGAGGTTTGTGTGTGTGTGTGTCGAGTGAGATTTGTGTGTGTGTGTGTCGAGTGAGATTTGTGTGTGTGTCGAGTGAGATTTGTCTGTGTCGAGTGAGATTTGTGTGTGTCGAGTGAGATTTGTGTGTGTGTGTGTTGAGTGAGATTTGTGTGTGTGTTGAGTGAGATTTGTGTGTGTGTGTGTGTGTGTCGAGTGAGATTTGTGTGTGTGTGTCTAGTGAGATTGTGTGCCTGTGTTGAGTGAGATTTGTGTGTGTGTGTGTTGAGTGAGATTTGGGTGCGTGTCGAGTGAGATTTGTGTGTGTGTGTGTCGAGTGAGATTTGTGTGTGTGTCGAGTGAGATTTGTGTGTGTGTGTGTGTGTCGAGTCAGATTTGTGTGTGTGTGTGTGTCGAGTGAGATATGTGTGTGGGTGTGTGTGTCGAGTGAGATTTGTATGTGTGTGTGTGTGTGTCGAGTGAGATTTGTGTGTGTGTCGAGTGAGATTTGTGTATGTGTGTGTCGAGTGAGATTTCTGTGTGTGTGTGTTGAGTGAGATTTGTGTGTGTGTGTGTGTCGAGTGAGATTTGTGTGTGTGTGTGTGTCGAGGGACATTTGTGTGTGTGTGTCGAGGGAGATGTGTGTGTGTGTGTGTGTGTGAGTGGAGTGAGATGTCTGTGTGTGTGTGTTGAGTGAGATTTGTGTGTGTGTGTGTGTGTGTGTGTGGAGTGAGATGTCTGTGTGTGTGTGTGGAGTGAGATGTCTGTGTGTGTGTGCCGAGTGAGATTTGTATGTGTGTGTGTGTCGAGTGAGATTTGTGTGTGTCGAGTGAGATTTGTGTGTGTGTGTGTGTGTCGAGTGAGATTTGTGTGTGTGTGTTGAGTGAGATTTGTGTGTGTCGAGTGAGATTTGTGTGTGTGTGTGTGTGTCGAGTGAGATTTGTGTGTGTGTGTGTGTTGAGTGAGATTTGTGTGTGTGTGTGTGTTGAGTGAGATCTGTGTGTGTCTGTGTCGAGTGAGATTTGTGTGTGTGTGTGTGTGTCGAGTGAGATCTGTGTGTGTCTGTGTCGAGTGAGATTTGTGTGTGTGTGTGTGTCGAGTGAGATTTGTGTGTGTGTGTGTGTGTGTGTCGAGTGAGATTTGTGTGTGTGTGTGTGTGTGTCGAGTGAGATTTGTGTGTGTGTGTGTTGAGGGAGATTTGTGTGTGTGTGTGTCGAGTGAGATTTGTGTGTGTGTGTGTCGAGTGAGATTTGTGTGTGTCGAGTGAGATTTGTGTGTGTGTGTGTTGACTGAGATTTGTGTGTGTGTGTGTCGAGTGAGATTTGTGTGTGTGTGTGTTGAGTGAGATTTGTGTGTGTGTGTCGAGTGAGATTTGTGTGTGTCGAGTGAGATTTGTGTGTGTGCGTGTCGAGTGAGATTTGTGTGTGTCGAGTGAGATTTGTGTGTGTGTGTGTGTCGAGTGAGATTTGTGTGTGTGTGTGTGTTGAGTGAGATTTGTGTGTGTGTGCGTGTCGAGTGAGATCTGTGTGTGTCTGTGTCGAGTGAGATTTGTGTGTGTGTGTGTGTCGAGTGAGATCTGTGTGTGTCTGTGTCGAGTGAGATTTGTGTGTGTGTGTGTGTCGAGTGAGATTTGTGTGTGTGTGTGTGTGTGTGTCGAGTGAGATTTGTGTGTGTGTGTGTGTGTGTTGAGTGAGATTTGTGTGTGTGTCGAGTGAGATTTGTGTATGTGTGTGTCGAGTGAGATTTCTGTGTGTGTGTGTTGAGTGAGATTTGTGTGTGTGTGTGTGTCGAGTGAGATTTGTGTGTGTGTGTGTGTCGAGGGACATTTGTGTGTGTGTGTCGAGGGAGATGTGTGTGTGTGTGTGTGTGTGAGTGGAGTGAGATGTCTGTGTGTGTGTGTTGAGTGAGATTTGTGTGTGTGTGTGTGTGGAGTGAGATGTCTGTGTGTGTGTGTGGAGTGAGATGTCTGTGTGTGTGTGCCGAGTGAGATTTGTATGTGTGTGTGTGTCGAGTGAGATTTGTGTGTGTCGAGTGAGATTTGTGTGTGTGTGTGTGTGTCGAGTGAGATTTGTGTGTGTGTGTTGAGTGAGATTTGTGTGTGTCGAGTGAGATTTGTGTGTGTGTGTGTGTGTCGAGTGAGATTTGTGTGTGTGTGTGTGTTGAGTGAGATTTGTGTGTGTGTGTGTGTTGAGTGAGATCTGTGTGTGTCTGTGTCGAGTGAGATTTGTGTGTGTGTGTGTGTGTCGAGTGAGATCTGTGTGTGTCTGTGTCGAGTGAGATTTGTGTGTGTGTGTGTGTCGAGTGAGATTTGTGTGTGTGTGTGTGTGTGTGTCGAGTGAGATTTGTGTGTGTGTGTGTGTGTGTCGAGTGAGATTTGTGTGTGTGTGTGTTGAGGGAGATTTGTGTGTGTGTGTGTCGAGTGAGATTTGTGTGTGTGTGTGTCGAGTGAGATTTGTGTGTGTCGAGTGAGATTTGTGTGTGTGTGTGTTGACTGAGATTTGTGTGTGTGTGTGTCGAGTGAGATTTGTGTGTGTGTGTGTTGAGTGAGATTTGTGTGTGTGTGTCGAGTGAGATTTGTGTGTGTGTGTGTCGAGTGAGATTTGTGTGTGTGCGTGTCGAGTGAGATTTGTGTGTGTCGAGTGAGATTTGTGTGTGTGTGTGTGTCGAGTGAGATTTGTGTGTGTGTGTGTGTTGAGTGAGATTTGTGTGTGTGTGCGTGTCGAGTGAGATCTGTGTGTGTCTGTGTCGAGTGAGATTTGTGTGTGTGTGTGTGTCGAGTGAGATCTGTGTGTGTCTGTGTCGAGTGAGATTTGTGTGTGTGTGTGTGTCGAGTGAGATTTGTGTGTGTGTGTGTGTGTGTGTCGAGTGAGATTTGTGTGTGTGTGTGTGTGTGTTGAGTGAGATTTGTGTGTGTGTGTGTTGAGTGAGATTTGTGTGTGTGTGTGTCGAGTGAGATTTGTGTGTGTGTGTGTCGAGTGAGATTTGTGTGTGTGTGTGTCGAGTGAGATTTGTGTGTGTGTGGAGCGAGATTTGTGTGTGTGGGTCGATTGAGATTTGTGTGTGTGTGTCGAGTGAGATTTGTGTGTGTGTGTGTGTCGAGTGAGATTTGTGTGTGTGTGTGTGTCGAGTGAGATTTGTGTGTGTGTGTGTGTCGAGTGAGATTTGTGTGTGTGTGGAGCGAGATTTGTGTGTGTGGGTCGATTGAGATTTGTGTGTGTGTGTGTGTCGAGTGAGATTTGTGTGTGTGTCGAGTGAGATTTGTGTGTGTCTCGAGTGAGATTGGTGTGTGTGTCGAGTGAGATTTGTATGTGTGTGTGTCGAGTGAGATTTGTGTGTGTGTGTGTGTTGAGTGAGATTTGTGTGTGTGTGTGTGTGTGGAGTGAGATTTGTGTGTGTGTGTGTCGAGTGACATTTGTGTGTGTCGAGGGAGATTTGTGTGTGTCGAGGGACATTTGTGTGTGTGTGTCGAGGGAGATTTGTGTGTGTGTGTGTGTGTGTGTCGACTGAGATTTGTGTGTGTGTGTGTTGATTGAGATTTGTGTGTGTGTGTGTCGAGTGAGATTTGTGTGTGTGTCGAGTGAGATTTGTGTGTGTGTCGAGTGAGATTTGTGTGTGTGTCGAGTGAGATTTGTGTGTGTGTGTGTGGAGTGAGATTTGTGTGTATGTGTGTCGAGTGAGATTTGTGTGTGTGTCGAGGGAGATTTGTGTGTGTGTGTCGAGGGAGATTTGTGTGTGTGTGTGTGGAGTGAGATGTCTGTGTGTGTCGAGTGAGATTTGTGTGTGTGTGTCGAGTGAGATGTCTGTGTGTGTGTGTGTGTGTCGAGTGAGATTTGTGTGTGTGTCTCGAGTGAGATTTGTGTGTGTCGAGGGAGATTTGTGTGTGTGTGTG
This sequence comes from Mustelus asterias, assembly GCF_964213995.1. Lineage (NCBI taxonomy): Eukaryota > Metazoa > Chordata > Chondrichthyes > Carcharhiniformes > Triakidae > Mustelus > Mustelus asterias. The sequence goes on from NC_135808.1 coordinate 38,065,549, forward strand.
TCGAGGGAGATTTGTGTACGTGTGTGTGTGTGTCGAGTGAGATGTCTGTGTGTGTGTGTGTGTGTTGAGTGAGATTTGTGTGTGTGTGTGTGTGGAGGAGATTTGTGTGTGTGTGGCGAGTGACATTTGTGTGTGTCGAGGGAGACTTGTGTGTGACGAGGGACATTTGGGTGTGTGTGTCGAGGGAGATTTGTGCGTGTGTGTGTGTGTGTGTGTGGAGTGAGATGTCTGTGTGTGTGTGTGTCGAGTGAGATTTGTGTGTGTGGGTGTCGAGTGAGATTTGTGTGTGTGTGTGTCGAGTGAGATTTGTGTGTGTGTGTGTCGAGTGAGATTTGTGTGTGTGTCGAGTGAGATTTGTGTGTGTTGAGGGAGATTTGTGTGTGTCGAGTGAGATTTGTGTGTGTGTGTGTTGAGTGAGATTTGTGTGTGTGTTGAGTGAGATTTGTGTGTGTGTGTGTGTGTCGAGTGATATTTGTGTGTGTGTGTCTAGTGAGATTGTGTGCCTGTGTTGAGTGAGATTTGTGTGTGAGTGTGTTGAGTGAGATTTGGGTGCGTGTCGTGTGAGATTTGTGTGTGTGTGTGTGTCGAGTGAGATTTGTGTGTGTGTCGAGTGAGATTTGTGTGTGTGTGTGTCGAGTCAGATTTGTGTGTGTGTGTGTGTCGAGTGAGATTTGTGTGTGGGTGTGTGTGTCGAGTGAGATTTGTATGTGTGTGTGTGTGTCGAGTGAGATTTGTGTGTGTGTCGAGTGAGATTTGTGTGTGTGTGTGTCGAGTGAGATTTCTGTGTGTGTGTGTTGAGTGAGATTTGTGTGTGTGTGTGTCGAGTGAGATTTGTGTGTGTGTGTGTCGAGTGAGATTTGTGTGTGTCGAGGGACATTTGTGTGTGTGTGTCGAAGGAGATTTGTGTGTATGTCGAGGGAGATTTGTGTGTGTCGAGGGACATTTGTGTGTGTGTGTCGAGGGAGATTTGTGTGTGTGTGTGTGTGTGTGTGGAGTGAGATGTCTGTGTGTGTGTGTGTGTCGAGTGAGATTTGTGTGTGTGTCTCGAGTGAGATTTGTGCGAGTTTGTGTCGAGTGAGATTTGTGTGTGTGTGTCGAGGGAGATTTGTGTGTGTGTGTGTGTGTGTGGAGTGAGATGTCTGTGTGTGTGTGTGTGTCGAGTGAGATTTGTGTGTGTGTGTCGAGTGAGATGTCTGTGTGTGTGTGTGTGTGTCGAGTGAGATTTGTGTGTGTGTCTCGAGTGAGATTTGTGTGTGATGTGTGTCGAGTGAGATTTGAGTGTGTGTGTGTGTGTGTGTGTGTGGAGTGAGATGTCTATGTGTGTGTGTCGAGTGAGATTTGTGTGTGTGTGTCGAGTGAGATTTGTGTGTGTCGAGGGAGACTTGTGTGTGTGTGTGTCGAGGGAGATTTGTGTACGTGTGTGTGTGTGTCGAGTGAGATGTCTGTGTGTGTGTGTTGAGTGAGATTTGTGTGTGTGTGTGTGTGGAGTGAGATTTGTGTGTGTGTGGCGAGTGACATTTGTGTGTGTCGAGGGAGACCTGTGTGTGACGAGGGACATTTGGGTGTGTGTGTCGAGGGAGATTTGTGCGTGTGTGTGTGTGTGTGTGTGTGTGTGGAGTGAGATGTCTGTGTGTGTGTGTGTGTCGAGTGAGATTTGTGTGTGTGTGTGTCGAGTGAGATTTGTGTGTGTGTGTGTCGAGTGAGATTTGTGTGTGTGTGTGTCGAGTGAGATTTGTGTGTGTGTCGAGTGAGATTTGTCTGTGTCGAGTGAGATTTGTGTGTGCTGAGGGAGATTTGTGTGTGTCGACTGAGATTTGTGTGTGTGTGTGTTGAGTGAGATTTGTGTGTGTTGAGTGAGATTTGTGTGTGTGTGTGTGTCGAGTGAGATTTGTGTGTGTGTGTCTAGTGAGATTGTGTGCCTGTGTTGAGTGAGATTTGTGTGTGTGTGTGTTGAGTGAGATATGGGTGCGTGTCGAGTGAGATTTGTGTGTGTGTGTGTGTTGAGTGAGATTTGTGTGTGTTGAGTGAGATTTGTGTGTGTGTGTGTGTCGAGTGAGATTTGTGTGTGTGTGTCTAGTGAGATTGTGTGCCTGTGTTGAGTGAGATTTGTGTGTGTGTGTGTTGAGTGAGATATGGGTGCGTGTCGAGTCAGATTTGTGTGTGTGTGTGTGTCGAGTGAGATTTGTGTGTGGGTGTGTGTGTCGAGTGAGATTTGTATGTGTGTGTGTGTGTGTGTCGAGTGAGATTTGTGTGTGTGTCGAGTGAGATTTGTGTGTGTGTGTGTCGAGTGAGATTTCTGTGTGTGTGTGTTGAGTGAGATTTGTGTGTGTGTGTGTGTGTGTCGATTGAGATTTGTGTGTGTGTGTGTCGAGTGAGATTTGTGTGTGTGTGTGTGTCGAGGGACATTTGTGTGTGTGTGTCGAGGGAGATGTGTGTGTGTGTGTGAGTGGAGTGAGATGTCTGTGTGTGTGTGTTGAGTGAGATTTGTGTGTGTGTGTGTGTGTGTGTGTGTGGAGTGAGATGTCTCTGTGTGTGTGTGGAGTGAGATGTCTGTGTGTGTGTGCCGAGTGAGATTTGTATGTGTGTGTGTGTCGAGTGAGATTTGTGTGTGTGTGTGTGTCGAGTCAGATTTGTGTGTGTGTGTGTGTCGAGTGAGATATGTGTGTGGGTGTGTGTGTCGAGTGAGATTTGTATGTGTGTGTGTGTGTGTCGAGTGAGATTTGTGTGTGTGTCGAGTGAGATTTGTGTGTGTGTGTGTTGAGTGAGATTTGTGTGTGTGTGTGTGTGGAGTGAGATTTGTGTGTGTGTGGCGAGTGACATTTGTGTGTGTCGAGGGAGACTTGTGTGTGACGAGGGACATTTGGGTGTGTGTGTCGAGGGAGATTTGTGCGTGTGTGTGTGTGTGTGTGTGTGGAGTGAGATGTCTGTGTGTGTGTGTGTGTCGAGTGAGATTTGTGTGTGTCGAGTGAGATTTGTGTGTGTGTGTGTCGAGTGAGATTTGTGTGTGTGTGTGTCGAGTGAGATTTGTGTGTGTGTCGAGTGAGATTTGTCTGTGTCGAGTGAGATTTGTGTGTGTCGAGTGAGATTTGTGTGTGTGTGTGTTGAGTGAGATTTGCGTGTGTGTTGAGTGAGATTTGTGTGTGTGTGTGTGTGTGTCGAGTGAGATTTGTGTGTGTGTGTCTAGTGAGATTGTGTGCCTGTGTTGAGTGAGATTTGTGTGTGTGTGTGTTGAGTGAGATTTGGGTGCGTGTCGAGTGAGATTTGTGTGTGTGTGTGTCGAGTGAGATTTGTGTGTGTGTCGAGTGAGATTTGTGTGTGTGTGTGTGTGTCGAGTCAGATTTGTGTGTGTGTCGAGTGAGATATGTGTGTGGGTGTGTGTGTCGAGTGAGATTTGTATGTGTGTGTGTGTGTGTCGAGTGAGATTTGTGTGTGTGTCGAGTGAGATTTGTGTATGTGTGTGTCGAGTGAGATTTCTGTGTGTGTGTGTTGAGTGAGATTTGTGTGTGTGTGTGTGTCGAGTGAGATTTGTGTGTGTGTGTGTGTCGAGGGACATTTGTGTGTGTGTGTCGAGGGAGATGTGTGTGTGTGTGTGTGTGTGTGAGTGGAGTGAGATGTCTGTGTGTGTGTGTTGAGTGAGATTTGTGTGTGTGTGTGTGTGTGTGTGGAGTGAGATGTCTGTGTGTGTGTGTGGAGTGAGATGTCTGTGTGTGTGTGCCGAGTGAGATTTGTATGTGTGTGTGTGTCGAGTGAGATTTGTGTGTGTCGAGTGAGATTTGTGTGTGTGTGTGTGTGTCGAGTGAGATTTGTGTGTGTGTGTTGAGTGAGATTTGTGTGTGTCGAGTGAGATTTGTGTGTGTGTGTGTGTGTCGAGTGAGATTTGTGTGTGTGTGTGTGTTGAGTGAGATTTGTGTGTGTGTGCGTGTCGAGTGAGATCTGTGTGTGTCTGTGTCGAGTGAGATTTGTGTGTGTGTGTGTGTCGAGTGAGATCTGTGTGTGTCTGTGTCGAGTGAGATTTGTGTGTGTGTGTGTGTCGAGTGAGATTTGTGTGTGTGTGTGTGTGTGTCGAGTGAGATTTGTGTGTGTGTGTGTGTGTGTCGAGTGAGATTTGTGTGTGTGTGTGTTGAGGGAGATTTGTGTGTGTGTGTGTCGAGTGAGATTTGTGTGTGTGTGTGTCGAGTGAGATTTGTGTGTGTCGAGTGAGATTTGTGTGTGTCGAGTGAGATTTGTGTGTGTGTGTGTTGACTGAGATTTGTGTGTGTGTGTGTTGAGTGAGATTTGTGTGTGTGTGTCGAGTGAGATTTGTGTGTGTGTGTGTCGAGTGAGATTTGTGTGTGTGCGTGTCGAGTGAGATTTGTGTGTGTCGAGTGAGATTTGTGTGTGTCGAGTGAGATTTGTGTGTGTGTGTGTGTCGAGTGAGATTTGTGTGTGTGTGTGTGTTGAGTGAGATTTGTGTGTGTGTGCGTGTCGAGTGAGATCTGTGTGTGTCTGTGTCGAGTGAGATTTGTGTGTGTGTGTGTGTCGAGTGAGATCTGTGTGTGTCTGTGTCGAGTGAGATTTGTGTGTGTGTGTGTGTCGAGTGAGATTTGTGTGTGTGTGTGTGTGTGTGTCGAGTGAGATTTGTGTGTGTGTGTGTGTGTGTGTCGAGTGAGATTTGTGTGTGTGTGTTGAGTGAGATTTGTGTGTGTGTGTGTCGAGTGAGATTTGTGTGTGTGTGTGTCGAGTGAGATTTGTGTGTGTGTGTGTCGAGTGAGATTTGTGTGTGTGTGGAGCGAGATTTGTGTGTGTGGGTCGATTGAGATTTGTGTGTGTGTGTGTGTCGAGTGAGATTTGTGTGTGTGTGTGTGTCGAGTGAGATTTGTGTGTGTGTGTGTGTCGAGTGAGATTTGTGTGTGTGTGGAGCGAGATTTGTGTGTGTGGGTCGATTGAGATTTGTGTGTGTGTGTGTGTCGAGTGAGATTTGTGTGTGTGTCGAGTGAGATTTGTGTGTGTCTCGAGTGAGATTGGTGTGTGTGTCGAGTGAGATTTGTATGTGTGTGTGTCGAGTGAGATTTGTGTGTGTGTGTGTGTTGAGTGAGATTTGTGTGTGTGTGTGTGTGTGTGGAGTGAGATTTGTGTGTGTGTGTGTCGAGTGACATTTGTGTGTGTCGAGGGAGATTTGTGTGTGTCGAGGGACATTTGTGTGTGTGTGTCGAGGGAGATTTGTGTGTGTGTGTGTGTGTGTGTCGACTGAGATTTGTGTGTGTGTGTGTTGAGTGAGATTTGTGTGTGTGTGTGTCGAGTGAGATTTGTGTGTGTGTCGAGTGAGATTTGTGTGTGTGTCGAGTGAGATTTGTGTGTGTGTCGAGTGAGATTTGTGTGTGTGTGTGTGGAGTGAGATTTGTGTGTATGTGTGTCGAGTGAGATTTGTGTGTGTGTCGAGGGAGATTTGTGTGTGTGTGTCGAGGGAGATTTGTGTGTGTGTGTGTGGAGCGAGATGTCTGTGTGTGTGTGTCGAGTGAGATTTGTGTGTGTGTGTCGAGTGAGATGTGTGTGTGTCGAGTGAGATTTGTGTGTGTGTCTCGAGTGAGATTTGTGTGTGTCGAGGGAGATTTGTGTGTGTGTGTGTCGAGGGAGATTTGTGTACGTGTGTGTGTGTGTCGAGTGAGATGTCTGTGTGTGTGTGTGTGTGTGTGTTGAGTGAGATTTGTGTGTGTGTGTGTGTGGAGGAGATTTGTGTGTGTGTGGCGAGTGACATTTGTGTGTGTCGAGGGAGACTTGTGTGTGACGAGGGACATTTGGGTGTGTGTGTCGAGGGAGATTTGTGCGTGTGTGTGTGTGTGTGTGTGGAGTGAGATGTCTGTGTGTGTGTGTGTCGAGTGAGATTTGTGTGTGTGGGTGTCGAGTGAGATTTGTGTGTGTGTGTGTCGAGTGAGATTTGTGTGTGTGTGTGTCGAGTGAGATTTGTGTGTGTGTCGAGTGAGATTTGTGTGTGTTGAGGGAGATTTGTGTGTGTCGAGTGAGATTTGTGTGTGAGTGTGTTGAGTGAGATTTGGGTGCGTGTCGAGTGAGATTTGTGTGTGTGTGTGTGTCGAGTGAGATTTGTGTGTGTGTCGAGTGAGATTTGTGTGTGTGTGTGTCGAGTCAGATTTGTGTGTGTGTGTGTGTCGAGTGAGATTTGTGTGTGGGTGTGTGTGTCGAGTGAGATTTGTATGTGTGTGTGTCGAGTGAGATTTGTGCGTGTGTGTGTCGAGTGAGATTTCTGTGTGTGTGTGTTGAGTGAGATTTGTGTGTGTGTGTGTGTGTGTCGAGTGAGATTTGTGTGTGTGTGTGTCGAGTGAGATTTGTGTGTGTCGAGGGACATTTGTGTGTGTGTGTCGAGGGACATTTGTGTGTGTGTCGAGGGAGATTTGTGTGTGTCGAGGGACATTTGTGTGTGTGTGTCGAGGGAGATTTGTGTGTGTGTGTGTGTGTGTGTGTGTGTGGAGTGAGATGTCTGTGTGTGTGTGTGTGTCGAGTGAGATTTGTGTGTGTGTCTCGAGTGAGATTTGTGCGAGTTTGTGTCGAGTGAGATTTGTGTGTGTGTGTCGAGGGAGATTTGTGTGTGTGTGTGTGTGTGGAGTGAGATGTCTGTGTGTGTGTGTGTGTCGAGTGAGATTTGTGTGTGTGTGTCGAGTGAGATGTCTGTGTGTGTGTGTGTGTGTCGAGTGAGATTTGTGTGTGTGTCTCGAGTGAGATTTGTGTGTGATGTGTGTCGAGTGAGATTTGAGTGTGTGTGTGTGTGTGTGGAGTGAGATGTCTACGTGTGTGTGTCGAGTGAGATTTGTGTGTGTGTGTCGAGTGAGATTTGTGTGTGTCGAGGGAGACTTGTGTGTGTGTGTCGAGGGAGATTTGTGTACGTGTGTGTGTGTGTCGAGTGAGATGTCTGTGTGTGTGTGTGTGTGTGTGTTGAGTGAGATTTGTGTGTGTGTCTGTGTGGAGTGAGATTTGTGTGTGTGTGGCGAGTGACATTTGTGTGTGTCGAGGGAGACTTGTGTGTGACGAGGGACATTTGGGTGTGTGTGTCGAGGGAGATTTGTGCGTGTGTGTGTGTGTGTGTGTGTGTGGAGTGAGATGTCTGTGTGTGTGTGTGTGTCGAGTGAGATTTGTGTGTGTGTGTGTCGAGTGAGATTTGTGTGTGTGTGTCGAGTGAGATTTGTGTGTGTGTGTGTCGAGTGAGATTTGTGTGTGTGTCGAGTGAGATTTGTCTGTGTCGAGTGAGATTTGTGTGTGCTGAGGGAGATTTGTGTGTGTCGAGTGAGATTTGTGTGTGTGTGTGTTGAGTGAGATTTGTGTGTGTTGAGTGAGATTTGTGTGTGTGTGTGTGTGTGTCGAGTGAGATTTGTGTGTGTGTGTCTAGTGAGATTGTGTGCCTGTGTTGAGTGAGATTTGTGTGTGTGTGTGTTGAGTGAGATATGGGTGCGTGTCGAGTGAGATTTGTGTGTGTGTGTCGAGTGAGATTTGTGTGTGTGTCGAGTGAGATTTGTGTGTGTGTGTGTGTGTCGAGTCAGATTTGTGTGTGTGTGTGTGTCGAGTGAGATTTGTGTGTGGGTGTGTGTGTCGAGTGAGATTTGTATGTGTGTGTGTGTGTGTGTCGAGTGAGATTTGTGTGTGTGTCGAGTGAGATTTGTGTGTGTGTGTGTCGAGTGAGATTTCTGTGTGTGTGTGTTGAGTGAGATTTGTGTGTGTGTGTGTGTGTGTGTCGAGTGAGATTTGTGTGTGTGTGTGTCGAGTGAGATTTGTGTGTGTGTGTGTGTCGAGGGACATTTGTGTGTGTGTGTCGAGGGAGATGTGTGTGTGTGTGTGAGTGGAGTGAGATGTCTGTGTGTGTGTGTTGAGTGAGATTTGTGTGTGTGTGTGTGTGTGTGGAGTGAGATGTCTGTGTGTGTGTGTGGAGTGAGATGTCTGTGTGTGTGTGCCGAGTGAGATTTGTATGTGTGTGTGTGTCGAGTGAGATTTGTGTGTGTGTGTGTGTCGAGTCAGATTTGTGTGTGTGTGTGTGTCGAGTGAGATATGTGTGTGGGTGTGTGTGTCGAGTGAGATTTGTATGTGTGTGTGTGTGTCGAGTGAGATTTGTGTGTGTGTCGAGTGAGATTTGTGTATGTGTGTGTCGAGTGAGATTTCTGTGTGTGTGTGTTGACTGAGATTTGTGTGTGTGTGTGTCGAGTGAGATTTGTGTGTGTGTGTGTTGAGTGAGATTTGTGTGTGTGTGTGTGTGTGTCGAGTGAGATTTGTGTGTGTGTGTGTTGAGGGAGATTTGTGTGTGTGTGTGTCGAGTGAGATTTGTGTGTGTGTGTGTCGAGTGAGATTTGTGTGTGTCGAGTGAGATTTGTGTGTGTGTGTGTTGACTGAGATTTGTGTGTGTGTGTGTCGAGTGAGATTTGTGTGTGTGTGTGTTGAGTGAGATTTGTGTGTGTGTGTCGAGTGAGATTTGTGTGTGTGTGTGTCGAGTGAGATTTGTGTGTGTGCGTGTCGAGTGAGATTTGTGTGTGTCGAGTGAGATTTGTGTGTGTGTGTCGAGTGAGATTTGTGTGTGTGTGTGTGTTGAGTGAGATTTGTGTGTGTGTGCGTGTCGAGTGAGATCTGTGTGTGTCTGTGTCGAGTGAGATTTGTGTGTGTGTGTGTCGAGTGAGATCTGTGTGTGTCTGTGTCGAGTGAGATTTGTGTGTGTGTGTGTGTCGAGTGAGATTTGTGTGTGTGTGTGTGTGTCGAGTGAGATTTGTGTGTGTGTGTGTGTGTGTGTCGAGTGAGATTTGTGTGTGTGTGTTGAGTGAGATTTGTGTGTGTGTGTCGAGTGAGATTTGTGTGTGTGTGTGTCGAGTGAGATTTGTGTGTGTGTGTGTCGAGTGAGATTTGTGTGTGTGTGGAGCGAGATTTGTGTGTGTGGGTCGATTGAGATTTGTGTGTGTGTGTGTGTCGAGTGAGATTTGTGTGTGTGTGTGTGTCGAGTGAGATTTGTGTGTGTGTGTGTGTCGAGTGAGATTTGTGTGTGTGTGGAGCGAGATTTGTGTGTGTGGGTCGATTGAGATTTGTGTGTGTGTGTGTCGAGTGAGATTTGTGTGTGTGTCGAGTGAGATTTGTGTGTGTCTCGAGTGAGATTGGTGTGTGTGTCGAGTGAGATTTGTATGTGTGTGTGTCGAGTGAGATTTGTGTGTGTGTGTGTGTGTTGAGTGAGATTTGTGTGTGTGTGTGTGTGTGTGGAGTGAGATTTGTGTGTGTGTGTGTCGAGTGACATTTGTGTGTGTCGAGGGAGATTTGTGTGTGTCGAGGGACATTTGTGTGTGTGTGTCGAGGGAGATTTGTGTGTGTGTGTGTGTGTGTGTCGACTGAGATTTGTGTGTGTGTGTGTTGAGTGAGATTTGTGTGTGTGTGTGTCGAGTGAGATTTGTGTGTGTGTCGAGTGAGATTTGTGTGTGTGTCGAGTGAGATTTGTGTGTGTGTCGAGTGAGATTTGTGTGTGTGTGTGTGGAGTGAGATTTGTGTGTATGTGTGTCGAGTGAGATTTGTGTGTGTGTCGAGGGAGATTTGTGTGTGTGTGTCGAGGGAGATTTGTGTGTGTGTGTGTGGAGCGAGATGTCTGTGTGTGTGTGTGTGTCGAGTGAGATTTGTGTGTGTGTGTCGAGTGAGATGTCTGTGTGTGTGTGTGTGTGTGTCGAGTGAGATTTGTGTGTGTGTCTCGAGTGAGATTTGTGTGTGTCGAGGGAGATTTGTGTGTGTGTGTGTCGAGGGAGATTTGTGTACGTGTGTGTGTGTGTCGAGTGAGATGTCTGTGTGTGTGTGTGTGTGTGTGTGTTGAGTGAGATTTGTGTGTGTGTGTGTGTGGAGGAGATTTGTGTGTGTGTGGCGAGTGACATTTGTGTGTGTCGAGGGAGACTTGTGTGTGACGAGGGACATTTGGGTGTGTGTGTCGAGGGAGATTTGTGCGTGTGTGTGTGTGTGTGTGTGGAGTGAGATGTCTGTGTGTGTGTCGAGTGAGATTTGTGTGTGTGGGTGTCGAGTGAGATTTGTGTGTGTGTGTGTCGAGTGAGATTTGTGTGTGTGTGTGTCGAGTGAGATTTGTGTGTGTGTCGAGTGAGATTTGTGTGTGTTGAGGGAGATTTGTGTGTGTCGAGTGAGATTTGTGTGTGAGTGTGTTGAGTGAGATTTGGGTGCGTGTCGAGTGAGATTTGTGTGTGTGTGTGTGTCGAGTGAGATTTGTGTGTGTGTCGAGTGAGATTTGTGTGTGTGTGTGTCGAGTCAGATTTGTGTGTGTGTGTGTGTCGAGTGAGATTTGTGTGTGGGTGTGTGTGTCGAGTGAGATTTGTATGTGTGTGTGTGTGTCGAGTGAGATTTGTGTGTGTGTCGAGTGAGATTTGTGCGTGTGTGTGTCGAGTGAGATTTCTGTGTGTGTGTGTTGAGTGAGATTTGTGTGTGTGTGTGTGTGTGTCGAGTGAGATTTGTGTGTGTGTGTGTCGAGTGAGATTTGTGTGTGTCGAGGGACATTTGTGTGTGTGTGTCGAGGGAGATTTGTGTGTGTGTCGAGGGAGATTTGTGTGTGTCGAGGGACATTTGTGTGTGTGTGTCGAGGGAGATTTGTGTGTGTGTGTGTGTGTGTGTGTGGAGTGAGATGTCTGTGTGTGTGTGTGTGTCGAGTGAGATTTGTGTGTGTGTCTCGAGTGAGATTTGTGCGAGTTTGTGTCGAGTGAGATTTGTGTGTGTGTGTCGAGGGAGATTTGTGTGTGTGTGTGTGTGTGTGGAGTGAGATGTCTGTGTGTGTGTGTGTGTCGAGTGAGATTTGTGTGTGTGTGTCGAGTGAGATGTCTGTGTGTGTGTGTGTGTGTCGAGTGAGATTTGTGTGTGTGTCTCGAGTGAGATTTGTGTGTGATGTGTGTCGAGTGAGATTTGAGTGTGTGTGTGTGTGGAGTGAGATGTCTACGTGTGTGTGTCGAGTGAGATTTGTGTGTGTGTGTCGAGTGAGATTTGTGTGTGTCGAGGGAGACTTGTGTGTGTGTGTCGAGGGAGATTTGTGTACGTGTGTGTGTGTGTCGAGTGAGATGTCTGTGTGTGTGTGTGTGTGTGTTGAGTGAGATTTGTGTGTGTGTCTGTGTGGAGTGAGATTTGTGTGTGTGTGGCGAGTGACATTTGTGTGTGTCGAGGGAGACTTGTGTGTGACGAGGGACATTTGGGTGTGTGTGTCGAGGGAGATTTGTGCGTGTGTGTGTGTGTGTGTGTGTGTGGAGTGAGATGTCTGTGTGTGTGTGTGTGTCGAGTGAGATTTGTGTGTGTGTGTGTCGAGTGAGATTTGTGTGTGTGTGTCGAGTGAGATTTGTGTGTGTGTGTGTCGAGTGAGATTTGTGTGTGTGTCGAGTGAGATTTGTCTGTGTCGAGTGAGATTTGTGTGTGCTGAGGGAGATTTGTGTGTGTCGAGTGAGATTTGTGTGTGTGTGTGTTGAGTGAGATTTGTGTGTGTTGAGTGAGATTTGTGTGTGTGTGTGTGTGTGTCGAGTGAGATTTGTGTGTGTGTGTCTAGTGAGATTGTGTGCCTGTGTTGAGTGAGATTTGTGTGTGTGTGTGTTGAGTGAGATATGGGTGCGTGTCGAGTGAGATTTGTGTGTGTGTGTCGAGTGAGATTTGTGTGTGTGTCGAGTGAGATTTGTGTGTGTGTGTGTGTGTCGAGTCAGATTTGTGTGTGTGTGTGTGTCGAGTGAGATTTGTGTGTGGGTGTGTGTGTCGAGTGAGATTTGTATGTGTGTGTGTGTGTGTGTCGAGTGAGATTTGTGTGTGTGTCGAGTGAGATTTGTGTGTGTGTGTGTCGAGTGAGATTTCTGTGTGTGTGTGTTGAGTGAGATTTGTGTGTGTGTGTGTTTGTGTGTCGAGTGAGATTTGTGTGTGTGTGTGTCGAGTGAGATTTGTGTGTGTGTGTGTGTCGAGGGACATTTGTGTGTGTGTGTCGAGGGAGATGTGTGTGTGTGTGTGTGAGTGGAGTGAGATGTCTGTGTGTGTGTGTTGAGTGAGATTTGTGTGTGTGTGTGTGTGTGTGGAGTGAGATGTCTGTGTGTGTGTGTGGAGTGAGATGTCTGTGTGTGTGTGCCGAGTGAGATTTGTATGTGTGTGTGTGTCGAGTGAGATTTGTGTGTGTGTGTGTGTCGAGTCAGATTTGTGTGTGTGTGTGTGTCGAGTGAGATATGTGTGTGGGTGTGTGTGTCGAGTGAGATTTGTATGTGTGTGTGTGTGTGTCGAGTGAGATTTGTGTGTGTGTCGAGTGAGATTTGTGTATGTGTGTGTCGAGTGAGATTTCTGTGTGTGTGTGTTGAGTGAGATTTGTGTGTGTGTGTGTGTCGAGTGAGATTTGTGTGTGTGTGTGTGTCGAGGGACATTTGTGTGTGTGTGTCGAGGGAGATGTGTGAGTGGAGTGAGATGTCTGTGTGTGTGTGTTGAGTGAGATTTGTGTGTGTGTGTGTGTGTGTGTGTGGAGTGAGATGTCTGTGTGTGTGTGTGGAGTGAGATGTCTGTGTGTGTGTGCCGAGTGAGATTTGTATGTGTGTGTGTGTCGAGTGAGATTTGTGTGTGTCGAGTGAGATTTGTGTGTGTGTGTGTGTGTGTCGAGTGAGATTTGTGTGTGTGTGTTGAGTGAGATTTGTGTGTGTCGAGTGAGATTTGTGTGTGTGTGTGTGTGTCGAGTGAGATTTGTGTGTGTGTGTGTGTTGAGTGAGATTTGTGTGTGTGTGCGTGTCGAGTGAGATCTGTGTGTGTCTGTGTCGAGTGAGATTTGTGTGTGTGTGTGTGTCGAGTGAGATCTGTGTGTGTCTGTGTCGAGTGAGATTTGTGTGTGTGTGTGTGTCGAGTGAGATTTGTGTGTGTGTGTGTGTGTGTGTCGAGTGAGATTTGTGTGTGTGTGTGTGTGTGTCGAGTGAGATTTGTGTGTGTGTGTGTGTTGAGGGAGATTTGTGTGTGTGTGTGTCGAGTGAGATTTGTGTGTGTGTGTGTCGAGTGAGATTTGTGTGTGTCGAGTGAGATTTGTGTGTGTGTGTGTTGACTGAGATTTGTGTGTGTGTGTGTCGAGTGAGATTTGTGTGTGTGTGTGTTGAGTGAGATTTGTGTGTGTGTGTCGAGTGAGATTTGTGTGTGTGTGTGTCGAGTGAGATTTGTGTGTGTGCGTGTCGAGTGAGATTTGTGTGTGTCGAGTGAGATTTGTGTGTTTGTGTGTGTCGAGTGAGATTTGTGTGTGTGTGTGTGTTGAGTGAGATTTGTGTGTGTGTGCGTGTCGAGTGAGATCTGTGTGTGTCTGTGTCGAGTGAGATTTGTGTGTGTGTGTGTGTCGAGTGAGATCTGTGTGTGTCTGTGTCGAGTGAGATTTGTGTGTGTGTGTGTGTCGAGTGAGATTTGTGTGTGTGTGTGTGTGTGTGTCGAGTGAGATTTGTGTGTGTGTGTGTGTGTGTCGAGTGAGATTTGTGTGTGTGTGTGTGTGTGTCGAGTGAGATTTGTGTGTGTGTGTTGAGTGAGATTTGTGTGTGTGTGTGTCGAGTGAGATTTGTGTGTGTGTGTGTCGAGTGAGATTTGTGTGTGTGTGTGTCGAGTGAGATTTGTGTGTGTGTGGAGCGAGATTTGTGTGTGTGGGTCGATTGAGATTTGTGTGTGTGTGTGTCGAGTGAGATTTGTGTGTGTGTGTCGAGTGAGATTTGTGTGTGTGTGTGTGTCGAGTGAGATTTGCGTGTGTGTGGAGCGAGATTTGTGTGTGTGGGTCGATTGAGATTTGTGTGTGTGTGTGTGTCGAGTGAGATTTGTGTGTGTGTCGAGTGAGATTTGTGTGTGTCTCGAGTGAGATTGGTGTGTGTGTCGAGTGAGATTTGTATGTGTGTGTGTCGAGTGAGATTTGTGTGTGTGTGTGTGTTGAGTGAGATTTGTGTGTGTGTGTGTGTGTGGAGTGAGATTTGTGTGTGTGTGTGTCGAGTGACATTTGTGTGTGTCGAGGGAGATTTGTGTGTGTCGAGGGACATTTGTGTGTGTGTGTCGAGGGAGATTTGTGTGTGTGTGTGTGTGTGTGTCGACTGAGATTTGTGTGTGTGTGTGTTGAGTGAGATTTGTGTGTGTGTGTGTCGAGTGAGATTTGTGTGTGTGTCGAGTGAGATTTGTGTGTGTGTCGAGTGAGATTTGTGTGTGTGTCGAGTGAGATTTGTGTGTGTGTGTGTGGAGTGAGATTTGTGTGTATGTGTGTCGAGTGAGATTTGTGTGTGTGTCGAGGGAGATTTGTGTGTGTGTGTCGAGGGAGATTTGTGTGTGTGTGTGTGGAGCGAGATGTCTGTGTGTGTGTGTGTGTCGAGTGAGATTTGTGTGTGTGTGTCGAGTGAGATGTCTGTGTGTGTGTGTGTGTGTCGAGTGAGATTTGTGTGTGTGTCTCGAGTGAGATTTGTGTGTGTCGAGGGAGATTTGTGTGTGTGTGTGTCGAGTGAGATTTGTGTGTGTGTGTGTCGAGTGAGATTTGTGTGTGTGTCGAGTGAGATTTGTCTGTGTCGAGTGAGATTTGTGTGTGCTGAGGGAGATTTGTGTGTGTCGAGTGAGATTTGTGTGTGTGTGTGTTGAGTGAGATTTGTGTGTGTTGAGTGAGATTTGTGTGTGTGTGTGTGTGTGTCGAGTGAGATTTGTGTGTGTGTGTCTAGTGAGATTGTGTGCCTGTGTTGAGTGAGATTTGTGTGTGTGTGTGTTGAGTGAGATATGGGTGCGTGTCGAGTGAGATTTGTGTGTGTGTGTCGAGTGAGATTTGTGTGTGTGTCGAGTGAGATTTGTGTGTGTGTGTGTGTGTCGAGTCAGATTTGTGTGTGTGTGTGTGTCGAGTGAGATTTGTGTGTGGGTGTGTGTGTCGAGTGAGATTTGTATGTGTGTGTGTGTGTGTGTCGAGTGAGATTTGTGTGTGTGTCGAGTGAGATTTGTGTGTGTGTGTGTCGAGTGAGATTTCTGTGTGTGTGTGTTGAGTGAGATTTGTGTGTGTGTGTGTGTGTGTGTCGAGTGAGATTTGTGTGTGTGTGTGTCGAGTGAGATTTGTGTGTGTGTGTGTGTCGAGGGACATTTGTGTGTGTGTGTCGAGGGAGATGTGTGTGTGTGTGTGTGAGTGGAGTGAGATGTCTGTGTGTGTGTGTTGAGTGAGATTTGTGTGTGTGTGTGTGTGTGTGGAGTGAGATGTCTGTGTGTGTGTGTGGAGTGAGATGTCTGTGTGTGTGTGCCGAGTGAGATTTGTATGTGTGTGTGTGTGTGTCGAGTGAGATTTGTGTGTGTGTCGAGTGAGATTTGTGTATGTGTGTGTCGAGTGAGATTTCTGTGTGTGTGTGTTGAGTGAGATTTGTGTGTGTGTGTGTGTCGAGTGAGATTTGTGTGTGTGTGTGTGTCGAGGGACATTTGTGTGTGTGTGTCGAGGGAGATGTGTGAGTGGAGTGAGATGTCTGTGTGTGTGTGTTGAGTGAGATTTGTGTGTGTGTGTGTGTGTGTGTGTGGAGTGAGATGTCTGTGTGTGTGTGTGGAGTGAGATGTCTGTGTGTGTGTGCCGAGTGAGATTTGTATGTGTGTGTGTGTCGAGTGAGATTTGTGTGTGTCGAGTGAGATTTGTGTGTGTGTGTGTGTGTGTCGAGTGAGATTTGTGTGTGTGTGTTGAGTGAGATTTGTGTGTGTCGAGTGAGATTTGTGTGTGTGTGTGTGTGTCGAGTGAGATTTGTGTGTGTGTGTGTGTTGAGTGAGATTTGTGTGTGTGTGCGTGTCGAGTGAGATCTGTGTGTGTCTGTGTCGAGTGAGATTTGTGTGTGTGTGTGTGTCGAGTGAGATCTGTGTGTGTCTGTGTCGAGTGAGATTTGTGTGTGTGTGTGTGTGTCGAGTGAGATTTGTGTGTGTGTGTGTGTGTGTGTCGAGTGAGATTTGTGTGTGTGTGTGTGTGTCGAGTGAGATTTGTGTGTGTGTGTGTGTTGAGGGAGATTTGTGTGTGTGTGTGTCGAGTGAGATTTGTGTGTGTGTGTGTCGAGTGAGATTTGTGTGTGTCGAGTGAGATTTGTGTGTGTGTGTGTTGACTGAGATTTGTGTGTGTGTGTGTCGAGTGAGATTTGTGTGTGTGTGTGTTGAGTGAGATTTGTGTGTGTGTGTCGAGTGAGATTTGTGTGTGTGTGTGTCGAGTGAGATTTGTGTGTGTGCGTGTCGAGTGAGATTTGTGTGTGTCGAGTGAGATTTGTGTGTGTGTGTGTGTCGAGTGAGATTTGTGTGTGTGTGTGTGTTGAGTGAGATTTGTGTGTGTGTGCGTGTCGAGTGAGATCTGTGTGTGTCTGTGTCGAGTGAGATTTGTGTGTGTGTGTGTGTCGAGTGAGATCTGTGTGTGTCTGTGTCGAGTGAGATTTGTGTGTGTGTGTGTGTCGAGTGAGATTTGTGTGTGTGTGTGTGTGTGTGTCGAGTGAGATTTGTGTGTGTGTGTGTGTGTGTCGAGTGAGATTTGTGTGTGTGTGTGTGTGTGTCGAGTGAGATTTGTGTGTGTGTGTTGAGTGAGATTTGTGTGTGTGTGTGTCGAGTGAGATTTGTGTGTGTGTGTGTCGAGTGAGATTTGTGTGTGTGTGTGTCGAGTGAGATTTGTGTGTGTGTGGAGCGAGATTTGTGTGTGTGGGTCGATTGAGATTTGTGTGTGTGTGTGTCGAGTGAGATTTGTGTGTGTGTGTCGAGTGAGATTTGTGTGTGTGTGTGTGTCGAGTGAGATTTGCGTGTGTGTGGAGCGAGATTTGTGTGTGTGGGTCGATTGAGATTTGTGTGTGTGTGTGTGTCGAGTGAGATTTGTGTGTGTGTCGAGTGAGATTTGTGTGTGTCTCGAGTGAGATTGGTGTGTGTGTCGAGTGAGATTTGTATGTGTGTGTGTCGAGTGAGATTTGTGTGTGTGTGTGTGTTGAGTGAGATTTGTGTGTGTGTGTGTGTGTGTGGAGTGAGATTTGTGTGTGTGTGTGTCGAGTGACATTTGTGTGTGTCGAGGGAGATTTGTGTGTGTCGAGGGACATTTGTGTGTGTGTGTCGAGGGAGATTTGTGTGTGTGTGTGTGTGTGTGTCGACTGAGATTTGTGTGTGTGTGTGTTGAGTGAGATTTGTGTGTGTGTGTGTCGAGTGAGATTTGTGTGTGTGTCGAGTGAGATTTGTGTGTGTGTCGAGTGAGATTTGTGTGTGTGTCGAGTGAGATTTGTGTGTGTGTGTGTGGAGTGAGATTTGTGTGTATGTGTGTCGAGTGAGATTTGTGTGTGTGTCGAGGGAGATTTGTGTGTGTGTGTCGAGGGAGATTTGTGTGTGTGTGTGTGGAGCGAGATGTCTGTGTGTGTGTGTGTGTCGAGTGAGATTTGTGTGTGTGTGTCGAGTGAGATGTCTGTGTGTGTGTGTGTGTGTCGAGTGAGATTTGTGTGTGTGTCTCGAGTGAGATTTGTGTGTGTCGAGGGAGATTTGTGTGTGTGTGTGTCGAGTGAGATTTGTGTGTGTGTGTGTCGAGTGAGATTTGTGTGTGTGTCGAGTGAGATTTGTCTGTGTCGAGTGAGATTTGTGTGTGCTGAGGGAGATTTGTGTGTGTCGAGTGAGATTTGTGTGTGTGTGTGTTGAGTGAGATTTGTGTGTGTTGAGTGAGATTTGTGTGTGTGTGTGTGTGTGTCGAGTGAGATTTGTGTGTGTGTGTCTAGTGAGATTGTGTGCCTGTGTTGAGTGAGATTTGTGTGTGTGTGTGTTGAGTGAGATATGGGTGCGTGTCGAGTGAGATTTGTGTGTGTGTGTCGAGTGAGATTTGTGTGTGTGTCGAGTGAGATTTGTGTGTGTGTGTGTGTGTCGAGTCAGATTTGTGTGTGTGTGTGTGTCGAGTGAGATTTGTGTGTGGGTGTGTGTGTCGAGTGAGATTTGTATGTGTGTGTGTGTGTGTGTCGAGTGAGATTTGTGTGTGTGTCGAGTGAGATTTGTGTGTGTGTGTGTCGAGTGAGATTTCTGTGTGTGTGTGTTGAGTGAGATTTGTGTGTGTGTGTGTGTGTGTGTCGAGTGAGATTTGTGTGTGTGTGTGTCGAGTGAGATTTGTGTGTGTGTGTGTGTCGAGGGACATTTGTGTGTGTGTGTCGAGGGAGATGTGTGTGTGTGTGTGAGTGGAGTGAGATGTCTGTGTGTGTGTGTTGAGTGAGATTTGTGTGTGTGTGTGTGTGTGTGGAGTGAGATGTCTGTGTGTGTGTGTGGAGTGAGATGTCTGTGTGTGTGTGCCGAGTGAGATTTGTATGTGTGTGTGTGTCGAGTGAGATTTGTGTGTGTGTGTGTGTCGAGTCAGATTTGTGTGTGTGTGTGTGTCGAGTGAGATATGTGTGTGGGTGTGTGTGTCGAGTGAGATTTGTATGTGTGTGTGTGTGTGTCGAGTGAGATTTGTGTGTGTGTCGAGTGAGATTTGTGTATGTGTGTGTCGAGTGAGATTTCTGTGTGTGTGTGTTGAGTGAGATTTGTGTGTGTGTGTGTGTCGAGTGAGATTTGTGTGTGTGTGTGTGTCGAGGGACATTTGTGTGTGTGTGTCGAGGGAGATGTGTGAGTGGAGTGAGATGTCTGTGTGTGTGTGTTGAGTGAGATTTGTGTGTGTGTGTGTGTGTGGAGTGAGATGTCTGTGTGTGTGTGTGGAGTGAGATGTCTGTGTGTGTGTGCCGAGTGAGATTTGTATGTGTGTGTGTGTCGAGTGAGATTTGTGTGTGTCGAGTGAGATTTGTGTGTGTGTGTGTGTGTGTCGAGTGAGATTTGTGTGTGTGTGTGTGTTGAGTGAGATTTGTGTGTGTGTGCGTGTCGAGTGAGATCTGTGTGTGTCTGTGTCGAGAGAGATTTGTGTGTGTGTGTGTGTCGAGTGAGATCTGTGTGTGTCTGTGTCGAGTGAGATTTGTGTGTGTGTGTGTGTCGAGTGAGATTTGTGTGTGTGTGTGTGTGTGTGTCGAGTGAGATTTGTGTGTGTGTGTGTGTGTGTCGAGTGAGATTTGTGTGTGTGTGTGTGTTGAGGGAGATTTGTGTGTGTGTGTGTCGAGTGAGATTTGTGTGTGTGTGTGTCGAGTGAGATTTGTGTGTGTCGAGTGAGATTTGTGTGTGTGTGTGTTGACTGAGATTTGTGTGTGTGTGTGTCGAGTGAGATTTGTGTGTGTGTGTGTTGAGTGAGATTTGTGTGTGTGTGTCGAGTGAGATTTGTGTGTGTGTGTGTCGAGTGAGATTTGTGTGTGTGCGTGTCGAGTGAGATTTGTGTGTGTCGAGTGAGATTTGTGTGTGTGTGTGTGTCGAGTGAGATTTGTGTGTGTGTGTGTGTTGAGTGAGATTTGTGTGTGTGTGCGTGTCGAGTGAGATCTGTGTGTGTCTGTGTCGAGTGAGATTTGTGTGTGTGTGTGTGTCGAGTGAGATCTGTGTGTGTCTGTGTCGAGTGAGATTTGTGTGTGTGTGTGTGTCGAGTGAGATTTGTGTGTGTGTGTGTGTGTGTCGAGTGAGATTTGTGTGTGTGTGTGTGTGTGTCGAGTGAGATTTGTGTGTGTGTGTGTGTGTGTCGAGTGAGATTTGTGTGTGTGTGTTGAGTGAGATTTGTGTGTGTGTGTGTCGAGTGAGATTTGTGTGTGTGTGTGTCGAGTGAGATTTGTGTGTGTGTGTGTCGAGTGAGATTTGTGTGTGTGTGGAGCGAGATTTGTGTGTGTGGGTCGATTGAGATTTGTGTGTGTGTGTGTCGAGTGAGATTTGTGTGTGTGTGTCGAGTGAGATTTGTGTGTGTGTGTGTGTCGAGTGAGATTTGCGTGTGTGTGGAGCGAGATTTGTGTGTGTGGGTCGATTGAGATTTGTGTGTGTGTCGAGTGAGATTTGTGTGTGTGTCGAGTGAGATTTGTGTGTGTCTCGAGTGAGATTGGTGTGTGTGTCGAGTGAGATTTGTATGTGTGTGTGTCGAGTGAGATTTGTGTGTGTGTGTGTGTTGAGTGAGATTTGTGTGTGTGTGTGTGTGTGTGGAGTGAGATTTGTGTGTGTGTGTGTCGAGTGACATTTGTGTGTGTCGAGGGAGATTTGTGTGTGTCGAGGGACATTTGTGTGTGTGTGTCGAGGGAGATTTGTGTGTGTGTGTGTGTGTGTGTCGACTGAGATTTGTGTGTGTGTGTGTTGAGTGAGATTTGTGTGTGTGTGTGTCGAGTGAGATTTGTGTGTGTGTCGAGTGAGATTTGTGTGTGTGTCGAGTGAGATTTGTGTGTGTGTCGAGTGAGATTTGTGTGTGTGTGTGTGGAGTGAGATTTGTGTGTATGTGTGTCGAGTGAGATTTGTGTGTGTGTCGAGGGAGATTTGTGTGTGTGTGTCGAGGGAGATTTGTGTGTGTGTGTGTGGAGCGAGATGTCTGTGTGTGTGTGTGTCGAGTGAGATTTGTGTGTGTGTGTCGAGTGAGATGTCTGTGTGTGTGTGTGTGTGTCGAGTGAGATCTGTGTGTGTCTGTGTCGAGTGAGATTTGTGTGTGTGTGTGTGTCGAGTGAGATTTGTGTGTGTGTGTGTGTGTGTGTCGAGTGAGATTTGTGTGTGTGTGTGTGTGTGTCGAGTGAGATTTGTGTGTGTGTGTGTGTGTGTCGAGTGAGATTTGTGTGTGTGTGTTGAGTGAGATTTGTGTGTGTGTGTGTCGAGTGAGATTTGTGTGTGTGTGTGTCGAGTGAGATTTGTGTGTGTGTGTGTCGAGTGAGATTTGTGTGTGTGTGGAGCGAGATTTGTGTGTGTGGGTCGATTGAGATTTGTGTGTGTGTGTGTCGAGTGAGATTTGTGTGTGTGTGTCGAGTGAGATTTGTGTGTGTGTGTGTGTCGAGTGAGATTTGCGTGTGTGTGGAGCGAGATTTGTGTGTGTGGGTCGATTGAGATTTGTGTGTGTGTGTGTGTCGAGTGAGATTTGTGTGTGTGTCGAGTGAGATTTGTGTGTGTCTCGAGTGAGATTGGTGTGTGTGTCGAGTGAGATTTGTATGTGTGTGTGTCGAGTGAGATTTGTGTGTGTGTGTGTGTTGAGTGAGATTTGTGTGTGTGTGTGTGTGTGTGGAGTGAGATTTGTGTGTGTGTGTGTCGAGTGACATTTGTGTGTGTCGAGGGAGATTTGTGTGTGTCGAGGGACATTTGTGTGTGTGTGTCGAGGGAGATTTGTGTGTGTGTGTGTGTGTGTGTCGACTGAGATTTGTGTGTGTGTGTGTTGAGTGAGATTTGTGTGTGTGTGTGTCGAGTGAGATTTGTGTGTGTGTCGAGTGAGATTTGTGTGTGTGTCGAGTGAGATTTGTGTGTGTGTCGAGTGAGATTTGTGTGTGTGTGTGTGGAGTGAGATTTGTGTGTATGTGTGTCGAGTGAGATTTGTGTGTGTGTCGAGGGAGATTTGTGTGTGTGTGTCGAGGGAGATTTGTGTGTGTGTGTGTGGAGCGAGATGTCTGTGTGTGTGTGTGTGTCGAGTGAGATTTGTGTGTGTGTGTCGAGTGAGATGTCTGTGTGTGTGTGTGTGTGTCGAGTGAGATTTGTGTGTGTGTCTCGAGTGAGATTTGTGTGTGTCGAGGGAGATTTGTGTGTGTGTGTGTCGAGTGAGATTTGTGTGTGTGTGTGTCGAGTGAGATTTGTGTGTGTGTCGAGTGAGATTTGTCTGTGTCGAGTGAGATTTGTGTGTGCTGAGGGAGATTTGTGTGTGTCGAGTGAGATTTGTGTGTGTGTGTGTTGAGTGAGATTTGTGTGTGTTGAGTGAGATTTGTGTGTGTGTGTGTGTGTGTCGAGTGAGATTTGTGTGTGTGTGTCTAGTGAGATTGTGTGCCTGTGTTGAGTGAGATTTGTGTGTGTGTGTGTTGAGTGAGATATGGGTGCGTGTCGAGTGAGATTTGTGTGTGTGTGTCGAGTGAGATTTGTGTGTGTGTCGAGTGAGATTTGTGTGTGTGTGTGTGTGTCGAGTCAGATTTGTGTGTGTGTGTGTGTCGAGTGAGATTTGTGTGTGGGTGTGTGTGTCGAGTGAGATTTGTATGTGTGTGTGTGTGTGTGTCGAGTGAGATTTGTGTGTGTGTCGAGTGAGATTTGTGTGTGTGTGTGTCGAGTGAGATTTCTGTGTGTGTGTGTTGAGTGAGATTTGTGTGTGTGTGTGTGTGTGTGTCGAGTGAGATTTGTGTGTGTGTGTGTCGAGTGAGATTTGTGTGTGTGTGTGTGTCGAGGGACATTTGTGTGTGTGTGTCGAGGGAGATGTGTGTGTGTGTGTGAGTGGAGTGAGATGTCTGTGTGTGTGTGTTGAGTGAGATTTGTGTGTGTGTGTGTGTGTGGAGTGAGATGTCTGTGTGTGTGTGTGTGGAGTGAGATGTCTGTGTGTGTGTGCCGAGTGAGATTTGTATGTGTGTGTGTGTCGAGTGAGATTTGTGTGTGTGTGTGTGTCGAGTCAGATTTGTGTGTGTGTGTGTGTCGAGTGAGATATGTGTGTGGGTGTGTGTGTCGAGTGAGATTTGTATGTGTGTGTGTGTGTGTCGAGTGAGATTTGTGTGTGTGTCGAGTGAGATTTGTGTATGTGTGTGTCGAGTGAGATTTCTGTGTGTGTGTGTTGAGTGAGATTTGTGTGTGTGTGTGTGTCGAGTGAGATTTGTGTGTGTGTGTGTGTCGAGGGACATTTGTGTGTGTGTGTCGAGGGAGATGTGTGAGTGGAGTGAGATGTCTGTGTGTGTGTGTTGAGTGAGATTTGTGTGTGTGTGTGTGTGTGTGTGTGGAGTGAGATGTCTGTGTGTGTGTGTGGAGTGAGATGTCTGTGTGTGTGTGCCGAGTGAGATTTGTATGTGTGTGTGTGTCGAGTGAGATTTGTGTGTGTCGAGTGAGATTTGTGTGTGTGTGTGTGTGTGTCGAGTGAGATTTGTGTGTGTGTGTTGAGTGAGATTTGTGTGTGTCGAGTGAGATTTGTGTGTGTGTGTGTGTGTCGAGTGAGATTTGTGTGTGTGTGTGTGTTGAGTGAGATTTGTGTGTGTGTGCGTGTCGAGTGAGATCTGTGTGTGTCTGTGTCGAGTGAGATTTGTGTGTGTGTGTGTGTCGAGTGAGATCTGTGTGTGTCTGTGTCGAGTGAGATTTGTGTGTGTGTGTGTGTCGAGTGAGATTTGTGTGTGTGTGTGTGTGTGTGTCGAGTGAGATTTGTGTGTGTGTGTGTGTGTGTCGAGTGAGATTTGTGTGTGTGTGTGTGTTGAGGGAGATTTGTGTGTGTGTGTGTCGAGTGAGATTTGTGTGTGTGTGTGTCGAGTGAGATTTGTGTGTGTCGAGTGAGATTTGTGTGTGTGTGTGTTGACTGAGATTTGTGTGTGTGTGTGTCGAGTGAGATTTGTGTGTGTGTGTGTTGAGTGAGATTTGTGTGTGTGTGTCGAGTGAGATTTGTGTGTGTGTGTGTCGAGTGAGATTTGTGTGTGTGCGTGTCGAGTGAGATTTGTGTGTGTCGAGTGAGATTTGTGTGTGTGTGTGTGTCGAGTGAGATTTGTGTGTGTGTGTGTGTTGAGTGAGATTTGTGTGTGTGTGCGTGTCGAGTGAGATCTGTGTGTGTCTGTGTCGAGTGAGATTTGTGTGTGTGTGTGTGTCGAGTGAGATCTGTGTGTGTCTGTGTCGAGTGAGATTTGTGTGTGTGTGTGTGTCGAGTGAGATTTGTGTGTGTGTGTGTGTGTGTCGAGTGAGATTTGTGTGTGTGTGTGTGTGTGTCGAGTGAGATTTGTGTGTGTGTGTGTGTGTGTCGAGTGAGATTTGTGTGTGTGTGTTGAGTGAGATTTGTGTGTGTGTGTGTCGAGTGAGATTTGTGTGTGTGTGTGTCGAGTGAGATTTGTGTGTGTGTGTGTCGAGTGAGATTTGTGTGTGTGTGGAGCGAGATTTGTGTGTGTGGGTCGATTGAGATTTGTGTGTGTGTGTGTCGAGTGAGATTTGTGTGTGTGTGTCGAGTGAGATTTGTGTGTGTGTGTGTGTCGAGTGAGATTTGCGTGTGTGTGGAGCGAGATTTGTGTGTGTGGGTCGATTGAGATTTGTGTGTGTGTCGAGTGAGATTTGTGTGTGTGTCGAGTGAGATTTGTGTGTGTCTCGAGTGAGATTGGTGTGTGTGTCGAGTGAGATTTGTATGTGTGTGTGTCGAGTGAGATTTGTGTGTGTGTGTGTGTTGAGTGAGATTTGTGTGTGTGTGTGTGTGTGTGGAGTGAGATTTGTGTGTGTGTGTGTCGAGTGACATTTGTGTGTGTCGAGGGAGATTTGTGTGTGTCGAGGGACATTTGTGTGTGTGTGTCGAGGGAGATTTGTGTGTGTGTGTGTGTGTGTGTCGACTGAGATTTGTGTGTGTGTGTGTTGAGTGAGATTTGTGTGTGTGTGTGTCGAGTGAGATTTGTGTGTGTGTCGAGTGAGATTTGTGTGTGTGTCGAGTGAGATTTGTGTGTGTGTCGAGTGAGATTTGTGTGTGTGTGTGTGGAGTGAGATTTGTGTGTATGTGTGTCGAGTGAGATTTGTGTGTGTGTCGAGGGAGATTTGTGTGTGTGTGTCGAGGGAGATTTGTGTGTGTGTGTGTGGAGCGAGATGTCTGTGTGTGTGTGTGTGTCGAGTGAGATTTGTGTGTGTGTGTCGAGTGAGATGTCTGTGTGTGTGTGTGTGTGTCGAGTGAGATTTGTGTGTGTGTCTCGAGTGAGATTTGTGTGTGTCGAGGGAGATTTGTGTGTGTGTGTGTCGAGGGAGATTTGTGTACGTGTGTGTGTGTGTCGAGTGAGATGTCTGTGTGTGTGTGTGTGTGTGTGTGTGTTGAGTGAGATTTGTGTGTGTGTGTGTGTGGAGGAGATTTGTGTGTGTGTGGCGAGTGACATTTGTGTGTGTCGAGGGAGACTTGTGTGTGACGAGGGACATTTGGGTGTGTGTGTCGAGGGCAATTTGTGCGTGTGTGTGTGTGTGTGTGTGGAGTGAGATGTCTGTGTGTGTGTGTGTCGAGTGAGATTTGTGTGTGTGGGTGTCGAGTGAGATTTGTGTGTGTGTGTGTCGAGTGAGATTTGTGTGTGTGTGTGTCGAGTGAGATTTGTGTGTGTGTCGAGTGAGATTTGTGTGTGTTGAGGGAGATTTGTGTGTGTCGAGTGAGATTTGTGTGTGTGTGTGTTGAGTGAGATTTGTGTGTGTGTTGAGTGAGATTTGTGTGTGTGTGTGTGTGTCGAGTGATATTTGTGTCTGTGTGTCTAGTGAGATTGTGTGCCTGTGTTGAGTGAGATTTGTGTGTGAGTGTGTTGAGTGAGATTTGGGTGCGTGTCGAGTGAGATTTGTGTGTGTGTGTGTGTCGAGTGAGATTTGTGTGTGTGTCGAGTGAGATTTGTGTGTGTGTGTGTCGAGTCAGATTTGTGTGTGTGTGTGTGTCGAGTGAGATTTGTGTGTGGGTGTGTGTGTCGAGTGAGATTTGTATGTGTGTGTGTGTGTCGAGTGAGATTTGTGTGTGTGTCGAGTGAGATTTGTGTGTGTGTGTGTCGAGTGAGATTTCTGTGTGTGTGTGTTGAGTGAGATTTGTGTGTGTGTGTGTGTGTGTCGAGTGAGATTTGTGTGTGTGTGTGTCGAGTGAGATTTGTGTGTGTCGAGGGACATTTGTGTGTGTGTGTCGAGGGAGATTTGTGTGTGTGTCGAGGGAGATTTGTGTGTGTCGAGGGACATTTGTGTGTGTGTGTCGAGGGAGATTTGTGTGTGTGTGTGTGTGTGTGTGTGGAGTGAGATGTCTGTGTGTGTGTGTGTGTCAAGTGAGATTTGTGTGTGTGTCTCGAGTGAGATTTGTGCGAGTTTGTGTCGAGTGAGATTTGTGTGTGTGTGTCGAGGGAGATTTGTGTGTGTGTGTGTGTGTGTGGAGTGAGATGTCTGTGTGTGTGTGTGTGTCGAGTGAGATTTGTGTGTGTGTGTCGAGTGAGATGTCTGTGTGTGTGTGTGTGTGTCGAGTGAGATTTGTGTGTGTGTCTCGAGTGAGATTTGTGTGTGATGTGTGTCGAGTGAGATTTGAGTGTGTGTGTGTGTGTGGAGTGAGATGTCTATGTGTGTGTGTCGAGTGAGATTTGTGTGTGTGTGTCGAGTGAGATTTGTGTGTGTCGAGGGAGACTTGTGTGTGTGTGTGTCGAGGGAGATTTGTGTACGTGTGTGTGTGTGTCGAGTGAGATGTCTGTGTGTGTGTGTGTGTGTGTGTTGAGTGAGATTTGTGTGTGTGTGGAGTGAGATTTGTGTGTGTGTGGCGAGTGACATTTGTGTGTGTCGAGGGAGACTTGTGTGTGACGAGGGACATTTGGGTCTGTGTGTCGAGGGAGATTTGTGCGTGTGTGTGTGTGTGTGTGTGGAGTGAGATGTCTGTGTGTGTGTGTGTCGAGTGAGATTTGTGTGTGTGGGTGTCGAGTGAGATTTGTGTGTGTGTGTGTCGAGTGAGATTTGTGTGTGTGTGTGTCGAGTGAGATTTGTGTGTGTGTCGAGTGAGATTTGTGTGTGTTGAGGGAGATTTGTGTGTGTCGAGTGAGATTTGTGTGTGTGTGTGTTGAGTGAGATTTGTGTGTGTGTTGAGTGAGATTTGTGTGTGTGTGTGTGTGTGTGTGTCGAGTGATATTTGTGTGTGTGTGTCTAGTGAGATTGTGTGCCTGTGTTGAGTGAGATTTGTGTGTGAGTGTGTTGAGTGAGATTTGGGTGCGTGTCGAGTGAGATTTGTGTGTGTGTGTGTGTCGAGTGAGATTTGTGTGTGTGTCGAGTGAGATTTGTGTGTGTGTGTGTCGAGTCAGATTTGTGTGTGTGTGTGTGTCGAGTGAGATTTGTGTGTGGGTGTGTGTGTCGAGTGAGATTTGTATGTGTGTGTGTGTGTCGAGTGAGATTTGTGTGTGTGTCGAGTGAGATTTGTGTGTGTGTGTGTCGAGTGAGATTTCTGTGTGTGTGTGTTGAGTGAGATTTGTGTGTGTGTGTGTGTGTGTCGAGTGAGATTTGTGTGTGTGTGTGTCGAGTGAGATTTGTGTGTGTCGAGGGACATTTGTGTGTGTGTGTCGAGGGAGATTTGTGTGTGTGTCGAGGGAGATTTGTGTGTGTCGAGGGACATTTGTGTGTGTGTGTCGAGGGAGATTTGTGTGTGTGTGTGTGTGTGTGTGTGGAGTGAGATGTCTGTGTGTGTGTGTGTGTCAAGTGAGATTTGTGTGTGTGTCTCGAGTGAGATTTGTGCGAGTTTGTGTCGAGTGAGATTTGTGTGTGTGTGTCGAGGGAGATTTGTGTGTGTGTGTGTGTGTGTGGAGTGAGATGTCTGTGTGTGTGTGTGTGTCGAGTGAGATTTGTGTGTGTGTGTCGAGTGAGATGTCTGTGTGTGTGTGTGTGTGTCGAGTGAGATTTGTGTGTGTGTCTCGAGTGAGATTTGTGTGTGATGTGTGTCGAGTGAGATTTGAGTGTGTGTGTGTGTGTGGAGTGAGATGTCTATGTGTGTGTGTCGAGTGAGATTTGTGTGTGTGTGTCGAGTGAGATTTGTGTGTGTCGAGGGAGACTTGTGTGTGTGTGTGTCGAGGGAGATTTGTGTACGTGTGTGTGTGTGTCGAGTGAGATGTCTGTGTGTGTGTGTGTGTGTGTGTGTTGAGTGAGATTTGTGTGTGTGTGGAGTGAGATTTGTGTGTGTGTGGCGAGTGACATTTGTGTGTGTCGAGGGAGACTTGTGTGTGACGAGGGACATTTGGGTCTGTGTGTCGAGGGAGATTTGTGCGTGTGTGTGTGTGTGTGTGTGTGTGGAGTGAGATGTCTGTGTATGTGTGTGTGTCGAGTGAGATTTGTGTGTGTGTGTGTCGAGTGAGATTTGTGTGTGTGTGTGTCGAGTGAGATTTGTGTGTGTGTGTGTCGAGTGAGATTTGTGTGTGTGTCGAGTGAGATTTGTCTGTGTCGAGTGAGATTTGTGTGTGCTGAGGGAGATTTGTGTGTGTCGAGTGAGATTTGTGTGTGTGTTGAGTGAGATTTGTGTGTGTTGAGTGAGATTTGTGTGTGTGTGTGTGTGTGTCGAGTGAGATTTGTGTGTGTGTGTCTAGTGAGATTGTGTGCCTGTGTTGAGTGAGATTTGTGTGTGTGTGTGTTGAGTGAGATTTGGGTGCGTGTCGAGTGAGATTTGTGTGTGTGTGTGTGTCGAGTGAGATTTGTGTGTGTGTCGAGTGAGATTTGTGTGTGTGTGTGTGTGTCGAGTCAGATTTGTGTGTGTGTGTGTGTCGAGTGAGATTTGTGTGTGGGTGTGTGTGTCGAGTGAGATTTGTATGTGTGTGTGTGTGTCGAGTGAGATTTGTGTGTGTGTCGAGTGAGATTTGTGTGTGTGTGTGTCGAGTGAGATTTCTGTGTGTGTTGAGTGAGATTTGTGTGTGTGTGTGTGTGTGTCGAGTGAGATTTGTGTGTGTGTGTGTCGAGTGAGATTTGTGTGTGTGTGTGTGTCGAGGGACATTTGTGTGTGTGTGTCGAGGGAGATGTGTGTGTGTGTGTGTGTGTGTGAGTGGAGTGAGATGTCTGTGTGTGTGTGTTGAGTGAGATTTGTGTGTGTGTGTGTGTGTGTGTGGAGTGAGATGTCTGTGTGTGTGTGTGGAGTGAGATGTCTGTGTGTGTGTGCCGAGTGAGATTTGTATGTGTGTGTGTGTCGAGTAAGATTTGTGTGTGCGTGTGTGTCGAGTGAGATTTGTGTGTGTGTGCGTGTCGAGTGAGATTTGTGGGTGTCGAGTGAGATTTGTGTGTGTGTGTGTGTGTCGAGTGAGATTTGTGTGTGTGTGTTGAGTGAGATTTGTGTGTGTCGAGTGAGATTTGTGTGTGTGTGTGTGTGTGTCGAGTGAGATTTGTGTGTGTGTGTGTGTTGAGTGAGATTTGTGTGTGTGTGCGTGTCGAGTGAGATCTGTGTGTGTCTGTGTCGAGTGAGATTTGTGTGTGTGTCGAGTGAGATCTGTGTGTGTCTGTGTCGAGTGAGATTTGTGTGTGTGTGTGTGTCGAGTGAGATTTGTGTGTGTGTGTGTGTCGAGTGAGATTTGTGTGTGTGTGTGTGTGTCGAGTGAGATTTGTGTGTGTGTGTGTGTGTGTCGAGTGAGGTTTGTGTGTGTGTGTGTCGATTGAGATTTGTGTGTGTGTGTGTTGAGTGAGATTTGTGTGTGTGTGTGTCGAGTGAGATTTGTGTGTGTGTGTGTTGAGTGAGATTTGTGTGTGTGTGTGTCGAGTGAGATTTGTGTGTGTGTGTGTCGAGTGAGATTTGTGTGTGTGTGCGTGTCGAGTGAGATTTGTGTGTGTGTGTTGAGTGAGATTTGTGTGTGTGTGTGTGTGTCGAGTGAGATTTGTGTGTGTGTGTCTAGTGAGATTGTGTGCCTGTGTTGAGTGAGATTTGTGTGTGTGTGTGTTGAGTGAGATATGGGTGCGTGTCGAGTGAGATTTGTGTGTGTGTGTCGAGTGAGATTTGTGTGTGTGTCGAGTGAGATTTGTGTGTGTGTGTGTGTGTCGAGTCAGATTTGTGTGTGTGTGTGTGTCGAGTGAGATTTGTGTGTGGGTGTGTGTGTCGAGTGAGATTTGTATGTGTGTGTGTGTGTCGAGTGAGATTTGTGTGTGTGTCGAGTGAGATTTGTGTGTGTGTGTGTCGAGTGAGATTTCTGTGTGTGTGTGTTGAGTGAGATTTGTGTGTGTGTGTGTGTGTGTGTCGAGTGAGATTTGTGTGTGTGTGTGTCGAGTGAGATTTGTGTGTGTGTATGTGTCGAGGGACATTTGTGTGTGTGTGTCGAGGGAGATGTGTGTGTGTGTGTGTGAGTGGAGTGAGATGTCTGTGTGTGTGTGTTGAGTGAGATTTGTGTGTGTGTGTGTGTGTGTGGAGTGAGATGTCTGTGTGTGTGTGTGGAGTGAGATGTCTGTGTGTGTGTGCCGAGTGAGATTTGTATGTGTGTGTGTGTCGAGTGAGATTTGTGTGTGTGTGTGTGTCGAGTCAGATTTGTGTGTGTGTGTGTGTCGAGTGAGATATGTGTTTGGGTGTGTGTGTCGAGTGAGATTTGTATGTGTGTGTGTGTGTGTCGAGTGAGATTTGTGTGTGTGTCGAGTGAGATTTGTGTATGTGTGTGTCGAGTGAGATTTCTGTGTGTGTGTGTTGAGTGAGATTTGTGTGTGTGTGTGTGTCGAGTGAGATTTGTGTGTGTGTGTGTGTCGAGGGACATTTGTGTGTGTGTGTCGAGGGAGATGTGTGAGTGGAGTGAGATGTCTGTGTGTGTGTGTTGAGTGAGATTTGTGTGTGTGTGTGTGTGTGTGTGTGGAGTGAGATGTCTGTGTGTGTGTGTGGAGTGAGATGTCTGTGTGTGTGTGCCGAGTGAGATTTGTATGTGTGTGTGTGTCGAGTGAGATTTGTGTGTGTCGAGTGAGATTTGTGTGTGTGTGTGTGTGTGTCGAGTGAGATTTGTGTGTGTGTGTTGAGTGAGATTTGTGTGTGTCGAGTGAGATTTGTGTGTGTGTGTGTGTGTCGAGTGAGATTTGTGTGTGTGTGTGTGTTGAGTGAGATTTGTGTGTGTGTGCGTGTCGAGTGAGATCTGTGTGTGTCTGTGTCGAGTGAGATTTGTGTGTGTGTGTGTGTCGAGTGAGATCTGTGTGTGTCTGTGTCGAGTGAGATTTGTGTGTGTGTGTGTGTCGAGTGAGATTTGTGTGTGTGTGTGTGTGTGTGTCGAGTGATATTTGTGTGTGTGTGTGTGTGTCGAGTGAGATTTGTGTGTGTGTGTGTGTTGAGGGAGATTTGTGTGTGTGTGTGTCGAGTGAGATTTGTGTGTGTGTGTGTCGAGTGAGATTTGTGTGTGTCGAGTGAGATTTGTGTGTGTGTGTGTTGACTGAGATTTGTGTGTGTGTGTGTCGAGTGAGATTTGTGTGTGTGTGTGTTGAGTGAGATTTGTGTGTGTGTGTCGAGTGAGATTTGTGTGTGTGTGTGTCGAGTGAGATTTGTGTGTGTGCGTGTCGAGTGAGATTTGTGTGTGTCGAGTGAGATTTGTGTGTGTGTGTGTGTCGAGTGAGATTTGCGTGTGTGTGTGTGTTGAGTGAGATTTGTGTGTGTGTGCGTGTCGAGTGAGATCTGTGTGTGTCTGTGTCGAGTGAGATTTGTGTGTGTGTGTGTGTCGAGTGAGATCTGTGTGTGTCTGTGTCGAGTGAGATTTGTGTGTGTGTGTGTCGAGTGAGATTTGTGTGTGTGTGTGTGTGTGTGTCGAGTGAGATTTGTGTGTGTGTGTGTGTGTGTCGAGTGAGATTTGTGTGTGTGTGTGTGTGTGTCGAGTGAGATTTGTGTGTGTGTGTTGAGTGAGATTTGTGTGTGTGTGTGTCGAGTGAGATTTGTGTGTGTGTGTGTCGAGTGAGATTTGTGTGTGTGTGTGTCGAGTGAGATTTGTGTGTGTGTGGAGCGAGATTTGTGTGTGTGGGTCGATTGAGATTTGTGTGTGTGTGTGTGTCGAGTGAGATTTGTGTGTGTGTGTCGAGTGAGATTTGTGTGTGTGTGTGTGTCGAGTGAGATTTGCGTGTGTGTGGAGCGAGATTTGTGTGTGTGGGTCGATTGAGATTTGTGTGTGTGTGTGTGTCGAGTGAGATTTGTGTGTGTGTCGAGTGAGATTGGTGTGTGTGTCGAGTGAGATTTGTGTGTGTCGAGTGAGATTTATGTGTGTGTGTGTGTGTCGAGTGAGATTTGTGTGTCTGTGTGTGTTGAGTGAGATTTGTGTGTGTGTGTGTGTCGAGTGAGATCTGTGTGTGTCTGTGTCGAGTGAGATTTGTGTGTGTGTGTGTGTCGAGTGAGATTTGTGTGTGTGTGTGTGTGTGTGTCGAGTGAGATTTGTGTGTGTGTGTGTGTGTGTCGAGTGAGATTTGTGTGTGTGTGTGTGTTGAGGGAGATTTGTGTGTGTGTGTGTCGAGTGAGATTTGTGTGTGTGTGTGTCGAGTGAGATTTGTGTGTGTGTCGAGTGAGATTTGTGTGTGTGTGGAGCGAGATTTGTGTGTGTGGGTCGATAGAGATTTGTGTGTGTGTGTGTGTGTCGAGTGAGATTTGTGTGTGTGTCGAGTGAGATTTGTGTGTGTGTCGAGTGAGATTTGTGTGTGTGTTGAGTGAGATTTGTGTGTGTGTGTGTCGAGTGAGATTTGTGTGTGTCTCGAGTGAGATTGGTGTGTGTGTCGAGTGAGATTTGTATGTGTGTGTGTCGAGTGAGATTTGTGTGTGTGTGTGTGTTGAGTGAGATTTGTGTGTGTGTGTGTGTGTGTGTGGAGTGAGATTTGTGTGTGTGTGTGTCGAGTGACATTTGTGTGTGTCGAGGGAGATTTGTGTGTGTCGAGGGACATTTGTGTGTGTGTGTCGAGGGAGATTTGTGTGTGTGTGTGTGTGTGTGTCGACTGAGATTTGTGTGTGTGTGTGTTGAGTGAGATTTGTGTGTGTGTGTGTCGAGTGAGATTTGTGTGTGTGTCGAGTGAGATTTGTGTGTGTGTCGAGTGAGATTTGTGTGTGTGTCGAGTGAGATTTGTGTGTGTGTGTGTGGAGTGAGATTTGTGTGTATGTGTGTCGAGTGAGATTTGTGTGTGTGTCGAGGGAGATTTGTGTGTGTGTGTCGAGGGAGATTTGTGTGTGTGTGTGTGGAGCGAGATGTCTGTGTGTGTGTGTGTGTCGAGTGAGATTTGTGTGTGTGTGTCGAGTGAGATGTCTGTGTGTGTGTGTGTGTCGAGTGAGATTTGTGTGTGTGTCTCGAGTGAGATTTGTGTGTGTCGAGGGAGATTTGTGTGTGTGTGTGTCGAGGGAGATTTGTGTACGTGTGTGTGTGTGTCGAGTGAGATGTCTGTGTGTGTGTGTGTGTGTGTGTGTGTGTGTTGAGTGAGATTTGTGTGTGTGTGTGTGTGGAGGAGATTTGTGTGTGTGTGGCGAGTGACATTTGTGTGTGTCGAGGGAGACTTGTGTGTGACGAGGGACATTTGGGTGTGTGTGTCGAGGGAGATTTGTGCGTGTGTGTGTGTGTGTGTGTGGAGTGAGATGTCTGTGTGTGTGTGTGTCGAGTGAGATTTGTGTGTGTGGGTGTCGAGTGAGATTTGTGTGTGTGTGTGTCGAGTGAGATTTGTGTGTGTGTGTGTCGAGTGAGACTTGTGTGTGTGTCGAGTGAGATTTGTGTGTGTTGAGGGAGATTTGTGTGTGTCGAGTGAGATTTGTGTGTGTGTGTGTTGAGTGAGATTTGTGTGTGTGTTGAGTGAGATTTGTGTGTGTGTGTGTGTGTCGAGTGATATTTGTGTGTGTGTGTCTAGTGAGATTGTGTGCCTGTGTTGAGTGAGATTTGTGTGTGAGTGTGTTGAGTGAGATTTGGGTGCGTGTCGAGTGAGATTTGTGTGTGTGTGTGTGTCGAGTGAGATTTGTGTGTGTGTCGAGTGAGATTTGTGTGTGTGTGTGTCGAGTCAGATTTGTGTGTGTGTGTGTGTCGAGTGAGATTTGTGTGTGGGTGTGTGTGTCGAGTGAGATTTGTATGTGTGTGTGTGTGTCGAGTGAGATTTGTGTGTGTGTCGAGTGAGATTTGTGTGTGTGTGTGTCGAGTGAGATTTCTGTGTGTGTGTGTTGAGTGAGATTTGTGTGTGTGTGTGTGTGTGTCGAGTGAGATTTGTGTGTGTGTGTGTCGAGTGAGATTTGTGTGTGTCGAGGGACATTTGTGTGTGTGTGTCGAGGGAGATTTGTGTGTGTGTCGAGGGAGATTTGTGTGTGTCGAGGGACATTTGTGTGTGTGTGTCGAGGGAGATTTGTGTGTGTGTGTGTGTGTGGAGTGAGATGTCTGTGTGTGTGTGTGTGTCAAGTGAGATTTGTGTGTGCGTCTCGAGTGAGATTTGTGCGAGTTTGTGTCGAGTGAGATTTGTGTGTGTGTGTCGAGGGAGATTTGTGTGTGTGTGTGTGTGTGTGGAGTGAGATGTCTGTGTGTGTGTGTGTGTCGAGTGAGATTTGTGTGTGTGTGTCGAGTGAGATGTCTGTGTGTGTGTGTGTGTGTCGAGTGAGATTTGTGTGTGTGTCTCGAGTGAGATTTGTGTGTGATGTGTGTCGAGTGAGATTTGAGTGTGTGTGTGTGTGTGGAGTGAGATGTCTATGTGTGTGTGTCGAGTGAGATTTGTGTGTGTGTGTCGAGTGAGATTTGTGTGTGTCGAGGGAGACTTGTGTGTGTGTGTGTCGAGGGAGATTTGTGTACGTGTGTGTGTGTGTCGAGTGAGATGTCTGTGTGTGTGTGTGTGTGTGTGTGTTGAGTGAGATTTGTGTGTGTGTGGAGTGAGATTTGTGTGTGTGTGGCGAGTGACATTTGTGTGTGTCGAGGGAGACTTGTGTGTGACGAGGGACATTTGGGTCTGTGTGTCGAGGGAGATTTGTGCGTGTGTGTGTGTGTGTGTGTGTGGAGTGAGATGTCTGTGTATGTGTGTGTGTCGAGTGAGATTTGTGTGTGTGTGTGTCGAGTGAGATTTGTGTGTGTGTGTGTCGAGTGAGATTTGTGTGTGTGTGTGTCGAGTGAGATTTGTGTGTGTGTCGAGTGAGATTTGTCTGTGTCGAGTGAGATTTGTGTGTGCTGAGGGAGATTTGTGTGTGTCGAGTGAGATTTGTATGTGTGTGTGTTGAGTGAGATTTGTGTGTGTTGAGTGAGATTTGTGTGTGTGTGTGTGTGTGTCGAGTGAGATTTGTGTGTGTGTGTCTAGTGAGATTGTGTGCCTGTGTTGAGTGAGATTTGTGTGTGTGTGTGTTGAGTGAGATTTGGGTGCGTGTCGAGTGAGATTTGTGTGTGTGTGTGTGTCGAGTGAGATTTGTGTGTGTGTCGAGTGAGATTTGTGTGTGTGTGTGTGTGTCGAGTCAGATTTGTGTGTGTGTGTGTGTCGAGTGAGATTTGTGTGTGGGTGTGTGTGTCGAGTGAGATTTGTATGTGTGTGTGTGTGTCGAGTGAGATTTGTGTGTGTGTCGAGTGAGATTTGTGTGTGTGTGTGTCGAGTGAGATTTCTGTGTGTGTGTGTTGAGTGAGATTTGTGTGTGTGTGTGTGTGTGTCGAGTGAGATTTGTGTGTGTGTGTGTCGAGTGAGATTTGTGTGTGTGTGTGTGTCGAGGGACATTTGTGTGTGTGTGTCGAGGGAGATGTGTGTGTGTGTGTGTGTGTGTGTGAGTGGAGTGAGATGTCTGTGTGTGTGTGTTGAGTGAGATTTGTGTGTGTGTGTGTGTGTGTGTGGAGTGAGATGTCTGTGTGTGTGTGTGGAGTGAGATGTCTGTGTGTGTGTGCCGAGTGAGATTTGTATGTGTGTGTGTGTCGAGTAAGATTTGTGTGTGCGTGTGTGTCGAGTGAGATTTGTGTGTGTGTGCGTGTCGAGTGAGATTTGTGGGTGTCGAGTGAGATTTGTGTGTGTGTGTGTGTGTCGAGTGAGATTTGTGTGTGTGTGTTGAGTGAGATTTGTGTGTGTCGAGTGAGATTTGTGTGTGTGTGTGTGTGTGTCGAGTGAGATTTGTGTGTGTGTGTGTGTTGAGTGAGATTTGTGTGTGTGTGCGTGTCGAGTGAGATCTGTGTGTGTCTGTGTCGAGTGAGATTTGTGTGTGTGTCGAGTGAGATCTGTGTGTGTCTGTGTCGAGTGAGATTTGTGTGTGTGTGTGTCGAGTGAGATTTGTGTGTGTGTGTGTGTCGAGTGAGATTTGTGTGTGTGTGTGTGTGTCGAGTGAGATTTGTGTGTGTGTGTGTGTGTGTCGAGTGAGGTTTGTGTGTGTGTGTGTCGATTGAGATTTGTGTGTGTGTGTGTTGAGTGAGATTTGTGTGTGTGTGTGTCGAGTGAGATTTGTGTGTGTGTGTGTTGAGTGAGATTTGTGTGTGTGTGTGTCGAGTGAGATTTGTGTGTGTGTGTGTCGAGTGAGATTTGTGTGTGTGTGCGTGTCGAGTGAGATTTGTGTGTGTCGAGTGAGATTTGTGTGTGTGTGTTGAGTGAGATTTGTGTGTGTGTGTGTGTGTCGAGTGAGATTTGTGTGTGTGTGTCTAGTGAGATTGTGTGCCTGTGTTGAGTGAGATTTGTGTGTGTGTATTGAGTGAGATTTGTGTGCGTGTCGAGTGAGATTTGTGTGTGTGTGTGTCGAGTGACATTTGTGTGTGTGTCGAGTGAGATTTGTGTGTGTGTGTGTGTCGAGTGAGATTTGTGTGTGTGTGTGTGTCGAGTGAGATTTGTGTGTGTGTGTGTGTCGAGTGAGATTTGTCTGTGTGTGTGTGTCGAGTGAGATTTGTGTGTGTGTGTGTCGAGTGAGATTTGTGTGTGTGTGTGTCGAGTGAGATTTCTGTGTGTGTGTGTTGAGTGAGATTTGTGTGTGTGTGTGTGTGTGTCGACTGAGATTTGTGTGTGTGTGTCGAGTGAGATTTGTGTGTGTCGAGGGACATTTGCGTGTGTGTGTCGAGGGAGATTTGTGTGTGTGTGTGTGAGTGGAGTGAGATGTCTGTGTGCGTGTGTGTCTGTGTTGAGTGAGATTTGTGTGTGTGTGTGTGTGTGTGTGTGGAGTGAGATGTCTGTGTGTGTGTGTCGAGTGAGATTTGTGTGTGTGTGTGTCGAGTGAGATTTGTGTGCATGTGTCGAGGGAGATTTGTGTGTGTGTGTGTGTGTGTGGAGTGAGATGTCTGTATGTGTGAGTGTGTCGAGTGGGATTTGTGTGCATGTGTCGAGTGAGATTTGTGTGTGTCGAGGGAGATTTGTGTGTGGGTGTGTCGAGGGAGATTTGTGTGTGTGTCGAGTGAGATGTCTGTGTGTGTCGAGTGAGATTTGTGTGTGTGGGTCGAGTGAGATTTGTGTGTGTCGAGTGAGATTTGTGTGTGTTGAGGGAGATTTGTGTGTCGAGTGAGATTTGTGTGTGTGTGTGTTGAGTGAGATTTGTGTGTGTGTTGAGTGAGATTTATGTGTGTGTGTGTGTCGAGTGAGATTTGTGTGTGTGTGTCTAGTGAGATTGTGTGCGTGTGTTGAGTGAGATTTGTGTGTGTGTGTTGAGTGACATTTGTGTGCGTGTCGAGTGAGATTTGTGTGTGTGTGTGTGTCGAGTGAGATTTGTGTGTGTGTGTGTTGAGTGAGATTTGTGTGCGTGTGTGTGTCGAGTGAGATTTGTGTGTGTCGAGTGAGATTTATGTGTGTGTGTGTGTGTCGAGTGAGATTTGTGTGTCTGTGTGTGTTGAGTGAGATTTGTGTGTGTGTGTGTGTCGAATGAGATCTGTGTGTGTCTGTGTCGAGTGAGATTTGTGTGTGTGTGTGTGTCGAGTGAGATCTGTGTGTGTCTGTGTCGAGTGAGATTTGTGTGTGTGTGTCGAGTGAGATTTGTGTGTGTGTGTCGAGTGAGATTTGTGTGTGTGTGTCGAGTGAGATTTGTGTGTGTGTGTGTTGAGTGAGATTTGTGTGTGTGTGTGTCGAGTGAGATTTGTGTGTGTGTGTGTCGAGTGAGATTTGTGTGTGTGTCGAGTGAGATTTGTGTGTGTGTGGAGCGAGATTTGTGTGTGTGGGTCGATAGAGATTTGTGTGTGTGTGTGTGTGTCGAGTGAGATTTGTGTGTGTGTCGAGTGAGATTTGTGTGTGTGTCGAGTGAGATTTGTGTGTGTGTTGAGTGAGATTTGTGTGTGTGTGTGTCGAGTGAGATTTGTGTGTGTGTGTGTGTTGAGTGAGATTTGTGTGTGTGTGTGTGTGTGTGTGTGTGTGTGTGTGTGGAGTGAGATTTGTGAGTGTGTGTGTCGAGTGACATTTGTGTGTGTCGAGGGAGATTTGTGTGTGTCGAGGGACATTTGTGTGTGTGTGTCGAGGGAGATTTGTGTGTGTGTGTGTGTGTGTGTCGACTCAGATTTGTGTGTGTGTGTGTTGAGTGAGATTTGTGTGTGTGTGTGTCGAGTGAGATTTGTGTGTGTGTCGAGTGAGATTTGTGTGTGTGTCGAGTGAGATTTGTGTGTGTGTCGAGTGAGATTTGTGTGTGTGTGTGTCGAGTGAGATTTGTGTGTGTGTGTTGAGAGAGATTTGTGTGTGTGTGTGTGTGTCGAGTGAGATTTGTGTGTGTGTGTGTGTCGAGTGAGATTTGTGTGTGTGTGTGTGTCGAGTGAGATTTGTGTGTGTGTGTCGAGTGAGATTTGTGTGTGTGTGTGTGAGTCGAGTGAGATTTGTGTGTGTGTCTGTGTGTCGAGTGAGATTTGTGTGTGTGTGTGTGTTGAGTGAGATTTGTGTGTGTGTGTGTCGAGTGAGATTTGTGTGTGTGTCGAGTGAGATTTGTGTGTGTGTCGAGTGAGATTTGTGTGTGTGTCGAGTGAGATTTGTGTGTGTGTGTGTCGAGTGAGATTTGTGTGTGTGTGTGTGTGTGGAGTGAGATTTGTGTGTATGTGTGTCGAGTGAGATTTGTGTGTGTGTCAAGGGAGATTTGTGGGTGTCGAGGGACATTTGTGTGTGTGTGTCGAGGGAGATTTGTGTGTGTGTCTCGAGTGAGATTTGTGTGTGTGTGTGTCAAGTGAGATTTGTGTGTGTGTGTCGAGGGAGATTTGTGTGTGTGTGTGTGTGTGTGTGTGTGGAGTGAGATGTCTCTGTGTGTGTGTGTGTCGAGTGAGATTTGTGTGTGTGTGTCGAGTGAGATGGCTGTGTGTGTGTGTGTGTGTCGAGTGAGATTTGTGTGTGTGTCTCGAGTGAGATTTGTGTGTGATGTGTGTCGAGTGAGATTTGTGTGTGTGTGTGTGGAGTGAGATGTCTGTGTGTGTGTGTGTGTCGAGTGAGATTTGTGTGTGTGTCGAGTGAGATTTGTGTGTGTCGAGGGAGACTTGTGTGTGTGTGTGTCGAGGGAGATTTGTGTGTGTCGAGGGACATTTGTGTGTGTGTGTCGAGGGAGATTTGTGTGTGTGTCGAGGGAGATTTGTGTGTGTCGAGGGACATTTGTGTGTGTGTGTCGAGGGAGATTTGTGTGTGTGTGTGTGTGTGGAGTGAGATGTCTGTGTGTGTGTGTGTGTCAAGTGAGATTTGTGTGTGCGTCTCGAGTGAGATTTGTGCGAGTTTGTGTCGAGTGAGATTTGTGTGTGTGTGTCGAGGGAGATTTGTGTGTGTGTGTGTGTGTGTGGAGTGAGATGTCTGTGTGTGTGTGTGTGTCGAGTGAGATTTGTGTGTGTGTGTCGAGTGAGATGTCTGTGTGTGTGTGTGTGTGTCGAGTGAGATTTGTGTGTGTGTCTCGAGTGAGATTTGTGTGTGATGTGTGTCGAGTGAGATTTGAGTGTGTGTGTGTGTGTGGAGTGAGATGTCTATGTGTGTGTGTCGAGTGAGATTTGTGTGTGTGTGTCGAGTGAGATTTGTGTGTGTCGAGGGAGACTTGTGTGTGTGTGTGTCGAGGGAGATTTGTGTACGTGTGTGTGTGTGTCGAGTGAGATGTCTGTGTGTGTGTGTGTGTGTGTGTGTTGAGTGAGATTTGTGTGTGTGTGGAGTGAGATTTGTGTGTGTGTGGCGAGTGACATTTGTGTGTGTCGAGGGAGACTTGTGTGTGACGAGGGACATTTGGGTCTGTGTGTCGAGGGAGATTTGTGCGTGTGTGTGTGTGTGTGTGTGTGGAGTGAGATGTCTGTGTATGTGTGTGTGTCGAGTGAGATTTGTGTGTGTGTGTGTCGAGTGAGATTTGTGTGTGTGTGTGTCGAGTGAGATTTGTGTGTGTGTGTGTCGAGTGAGATTTGTGTGTGTGTCGAGTGAGATTTGTCTGTGTCGAGTGAGATTTGTGTGTGCTGAGGGAGATTTGTGTGTGTCGAGTGAGATTTGTATGTGTGTGTGTTGAGTGAGATTTGTGTGTGTTGAGTGAGATTTGTGTGTGTGTGTGTGTGTGTCGAGTGAGATTTGTGTGTGTGTGTCTAGTGAGATTGTGTGCCTGTGTTGAGTGAGATTTGTGTGTGTGTGTGTTGAGTGAGATTTGGGTGCGTGTCGAGTGAGATTTGTGTGTGTGTGTGTGTCGAGTGAGATTTGTGTGTGTGTCGAGTGAGATTTGTGTGTGTGTGTGTGTGTCGAGTCAGATTTGTGTGTGTGTGTGTGTCGAGTGAGATTTGTGTGTGGGCGTGTGTGTCGAGTGAGATTTGTATGTGTGTGTGTGTGTCGAGTGAGATTTGTGTGTGTGTCGAGTGAGATTTGTGTGTGTGTGTGTCGAGTGAGATTTCTGTGTGTGTGTGTTGAGTGAGATTTGTGTGTGTGTGTGTGTGTGTCGAGTGAGATTTGTGTGTGTGTGTGTCGAGTGAGATTTGTGTGTGTGTGTGTGTCGAGGGACATTTGTGTGTGTGTGTCGAGGGAGATGTGTGTGTGTGTGTGTGTGTGTGAGTGGAGTGAGATGTCTGTGTGTGTGTGTTGAGTGAGATTTGTGTGTGTGTGTGTGTGTGTGTGGAGTGAGATGTCTGTGTGTGTGTGTGGAGTGAGATGTCTGTGTGTGTGTGCCGAGTGAGATTTGTATGTGTGTGTGTGTCGAGTAAGATTTGTGT
Source organism: Mustelus asterias (assembly GCF_964213995.1). Lineage (NCBI taxonomy): Eukaryota > Metazoa > Chordata > Chondrichthyes > Carcharhiniformes > Triakidae > Mustelus > Mustelus asterias. The sequence continues at coordinate 38,105,931 of NC_135808.1, forward strand.
GTGCGTGTGTGTCGAGTGAGATTTGTGTGTGTGTGCGTGTCGAGTGAGATTTGTGGGTGTCGAGTGAGATTTGTGTGTGTGTGTGTGTGTCGAGTGAGATTTGTGTGTGTGTGTTGAGTGAGATTTGTGTGTGTCGAGTGAGATTTGTGTGTGTGTGTGTGTGTGTCGAGTGAGATTTGTGTGTGTGTGTGTGTTGAGTGAGATTTGTGTGTGTGTGCGTGTCGAGTGAGATCTGTGTGTGTCTGTGTCGAGTGAGATTTGTGTGTGTGTCGAGTGAGATCTGTGTGTGTCTGTGTCGAGTGAGATTTGTGTGTGTGTGTGTGTCGAGTGAGATTTGTGTGTGTGTGTGTGTCGAGTGAGATTTGTGTGTGTGTGTGTGTGTCGAGTGAGATTTGTGTGTGTGTGTGTGTGTGTCGAGTGAGGTTTGTGTGTGTGTGTGTCGATTGAGATTTGTGTGTGTGTGTGTTGAGTGAGATTTGTGTGTGTGTGTGTCGAGTGAGATTTGTGTGTGTGTGTGTTGAGTGAGATTTGTGTGTGTGTGTGTCGAGTGAGATTTGTGTGTGTGTGTGTCGAGTGAGATTTGTGTGTGTGTGCGTGTCGAGTGAGATTTGTGTGTGTCGAGTGAGATTTGTGTGTGTGTGTTGAGTGAGATTTGTGTGTGTGTGTGTGTGTCGAGTGAGATTTGTGTGTGTGTGTCTAGTGAGATTGTGTGCCTGTGTTGAGTGAGATTTGTGTGTGTGTATTGAGTGAGATTTGTGTGCGTGTCGAGTGAGATTTGTGTGTGTGTGTGTCGAGTGACATTTGTGTGTGTGTCGAGTGAGATTTGTGTGTGTGTGTGTGTCGAGTGAGATTTGTGTGTGTGTGTGTGTCGAGTGAGATTTGTGTGTGTGTGTGTGTCGAGTGAGATTTGTCTGTGTGTGTGTGTCGAGTGAGATTTGTGTGTGTGTGTGTCGAGTGAGATTTGTGTGTGTGTGTGTCGAGTGAGATTTCTGTGTGTGTGTGTTGAGTGAGATTTGTGTGTGTGTGTGTGTGTGTCGACTGAGATTTGTGTGTGTGTGTCGAGTGAGATTTGTGTGTGTCGAGGGACATTTGCGTGTGTGTGTCGAGGGAGATTTGTGTGTGTGTGTGTGAGTGGAGTGAGATGTCTGTGTGCGTGTGTGTCTGTGTTGAGTGAGATTTGTGTGTGTGTGTGTGTGTGTGTGTGTGGAGTGAGATGTCTGTGTGTGTGTGTCGAGTGAGATTTGTGTGTGTGTGTGTCGAGTGAGATTTGTGTGCATGTGTCGAGGGAGATTTGTGTGTGTGTGTGTGTGTGTGGAGTGAGATGTCTGTATGTGTGAGTGTGTCGAGTGGGATTTGTGTGCATGTGTCGAGTGAGATTTGTGTGTGTCGAGGGAGATTTGTGTGTGGGTGTGTCGAGGGAGATTTGTGTGTGTGTCGAGTGAGATGTCTGTGTGTGTCGAGTGAGATTTGTGTGTGTGGGTCGAGTGAGATTTGTGTGTGTCGAGTGAGATTTGTGTGTGTTGAGGGAGATTTGTGTGTCGAGTGAGATTTGTGTGTGTGTGTGTTGAGTGAGATTTGTGTGTGTGTTGAGTGAGATTTATGTGTGTGTGTGTGTCGAGTGAGATTTGTGTGTGTGTGTCTAGTGAGATTGTGTGCGTGTGTTGAGTGAGATTTGTGTGTGTGTGTTGAGTGACATTTGTGTGCGTGTCGAGTGAGATTTGTGTGTGTGTGTGTGTCGAGTGAGATTTGTGTGTGTGTGTGTTGAGTGAGATTTGTGTGCGTGTGTGTGTCGAGTGAGATTTGTGTGTGTCGAGTGAGATTTATGTGTGTGTGTGTGTGTCGAGTGAGATTTGTGTGTCTGTGTGTGTTGAGTGAGATTTGTGTGTGTGTGTGTGTCGAGTGAGATCTGTGTGTGTCTGTGTCGAGTGAGATTTGTGTGTGTGTGTGTGTCGAGTGAGATCTGTGTGTGTCTGTGTCGAGTGAGATTTGTGTGTGTGTGTCGAGTGAGATTTGTGTGTGTGTGTCGAGTGAGATTTGTGTGTGTGTGTCGAGTGAGATTTGTGTGTGTGTGTGTTGAGTGAGATTTGTGTGTGTGTGTGTCGAGTGAGATTTGTGTGTGTGTGTGTCGAGTGAGATTTGTGTGTGTGTCGAGTGAGATTTGTGTGTGTGTGGAGCGAGATTTGTGTGTGTGGGTCGATAGAGATTTGTGTGTGTGTGTGTGTGTCGAGTGAGATTTGTGTGTGTGTCGAGTGAGATTTGTGTGTGTGTCGAGTGAGATTTGTGTGTGTGTTGAGTGAGATTTGTGTGTGTGTGTGTCGAGTGAGATTTGTGTGTGTGTGTGTGTTGAGTGAGATTTGTGTGTGTGTGTGTGTGTGTGTGTGTGTGTGTGTGTGGAGTGAGATTTGTGAGTGTGTGTGTCGAGTGACATTTGTGTGTGTCGAGGGAGATTTGTGTGTGTCGAGGGACATTTGTGTGTGTGTGTCGAGGGAGATTTGTGTGTGTGTGTGTGTGTGTGTCGACTCAGATTTGTGTGTGTGTGTGTTGAGTGAGATTTGTGTGTGTGTGTGTCGAGTGAGATTTGTGTGTGTGTCGAGTGAGATTTGTGTGTGTGTCGAGTGAGATTTGTGTGTGTGTCGAGTGAGATTTGTGTGTGTGTCGAGTGAGATTTGTGTGTGTGTGTGTCGAGTGAGATTTGTGTGTGTGTGTTGAGAGAGATTTGTGTGTGTGTGTGTGTGTCGAGTGAGATTTGTGTGTGTGTGTGTGTCGAGTGAGATTTGTGTGTGTGTGTGTGTCGAGTGAGATTTGTGTGTGTGTGTCGAGTGAGATTTGTGTGTGTGTGTGTGAGTCGAGTGAGATTTGTGTGTGTGTCTGTGTGTCGAGTGAGATTTGTGTGTGTGTGTGTGTTGAGTGAGATTTGTGTGTGTGTGTGTCGAGTGAGATTTGTGTGTGTGTCGAGTGAGATTTGTGTGTGTGTCGAGTGAGATTTGTGTGTGTGTCGAGTGAGATTTGTGTGTGTGTGTGTCGAGTGAGATTTGTGTGTGTGTGTGTGTGTGGAGTGAGATTTGTGTGTATGTGTGTCGAGTGAGATTTGTGTGTGTGTCAAGGGAGATTTGTGGGTGTCGAGGGACATTTGTGTGTGTGTGTCGAGGGAGATTTGTGTGTGTGTCTCGAGTGAGATTTGTGTGTGTGTGTGTCAAGTGAGATTTGTGTGTGTGTGTCGAGGGAGATTTGTGTGTGTGTGTGTGTGTGTGTGTGTGGAGTGAGATGTCTCTGTGTGTGTGTGTGTCGAGTGAGATTTGTGTGTGTGTGTCGAGTGAGATGGCTGTGTGTGTGTGTGTGTGTCGAGTGAGATTTGTGTGTGTGTCTCGAGTGAGATTTGTGTGTGATGTGTGTCGAGTGAGATTTGTGTGTGTGTGTGTGGAGTCAGATTTGTGTGTGTGTGTGTGTCGAGTGAGATTTGTGTGTGGGTGTGTGTGTCGAGTGAGATTTGTATGTGTGTGTGTGTGTCGAGTGAGATTTGTGTGTGTGTCGAGTGAGATTTGTGTGTGTGTGTGTCGAGTGAGATTTCTGTGTGTGTGTGTTGAGTGAGATTTGTGTGTGTGTGTGTGTGTGTCGAGTGAGATTTGTGTGTGTGTGTGTCGAGTGAGATTTGTGTGTGTCGAGGGACATTTGTGTGTGTGTGTCGAGGGAGATTTGTGTGTGTGTCGAGGGAGATTTGTGTGTGTCGAGGGACATTTGTGTGTGTGTGTCGAGGGAGATTTGTGTGTGTGTGTGTGTGTGGAGTGAGATGTCTGTGTGTGTGTGTGTGTCAAGTGAGATTTGTGTGTGCGTCTCGAGTGAGATTTGTGCGAGTTTGTGTCGAGTGAGATTTGTGTGTGTGTGTCGAGGGAGATTTGTGTGTGTGTGTGTGTGTGTGGAGTGAGATGTCTGTGTGTGTGTGTGTGTCGAGTGAGATTTGTGTGTGTGTGTCGAGTGAGATGTCTGTGTGTGTGTGTGTGTGTCGAGTGAGATTTGTGTGTGTGTCTCGAGTGAGATTTGTGTGTGATGTGTGTCGAGTGAGATTTGAGTGTGTGTGTGTGTGTGGAGTGAGATGTCTATGTGTGTGTGTCGAGTGAGATTTGTGTGTGTGTGTCGAGTGAGATTTGTGTGTGTCGAGGGAGACTTGTGTGTGTGTGTGTCGAGGGAGATTTGTGTACGTGTGTGTGTGTGTCGAGTGAGATGTCTGTGTGTGTGTGTGTGTGTGTGTGTTGAGTGAGATTTGTGTGTGTGTGGAGTGAGATTTGTGTGTGTGTGGCGAGTGACATTTGTGTGTGTCGAGGGAGACTTGTGTGTGACGAGGGACATTTGGGTCTGTGTGTCGAGGGAGATTTGTGCGTGTGTGTGTGTGTGTGTGTGTGGAGTGAGATGTCTGTGTATGTGTGTGTGTCGAGTGAGATTTGTGTGTGTGTGTGTCGAGTGAGATTTGTGTGTGTGTGTGTCGAGTGAGATTTGTGTGTGTGTGTGTCGAGTGAGATTTGTGTGTGTGTCGAGTGAGATTTGTCTGTGTCGAGTGAGATTTGTGTGTGCTGAGGGAGATTTGTGTGTGTCGAGTGAGATTTGTATGTGTGTGTGTTGAGTGAGATTTGTGTGTGTTGAGTGAGATTTGTGTGTGTGTGTGTGTGTGTCGAGTGAGATTTGTGTGTGTGTGTCTAGTGAGATTGTGTGCCTGTGTTGAGTGAGATTTGTGTGTGTGTGTGTTGAGTGAGATTTGGGTGCGTGTCGAGTGAGATTTGTGTGTGTGTGTGTGTCGAGTGAGATTTGTGTGTGTGTCGAGTGAGATTTGTGTGTGTGTGTGTGTGTCGAGTCAGATTTGTGTGTGTGTGTGTGTCGAGTGAGATTTGTGTGTGGGTGTGTGTGTCGAGTGAGATTTGTATGTGTGTGTGTGTGTCGAGTGAGATTTGTGTGTGTGTCGAGTGAGATTTGTGTGTGTGTGTGTCGAGTGAGATTTCTGTGTGTGTGTGTTGAGTGAGATTTGTGTGTGTGTGTGTGTGTGTCGAGTGAGATTTGTGTGTGTGTGTGTCGAGTGAGATTTGTGTGTGTGTGTGTGTCGAGGGACATTTGTGTGTGTGTGTCGAGGGAGATGTGTGTGTGTGTGTGTGTGTGTGAGTGGAGTGAGATGTCTGTGTGTGTGTGTTGAGTGAGATTTGTGTGTGTGTGTGTGTGTGTGTGGAGTGAGATGTCTGTGTGTGTGTGTGGAGTGAGATGTCTGTGTGTGTGTGCCGAGTGAGATTTGTATGTGTGTGTGTGTCGAGTAAGATTTGTGTGTGCGTGTGTGTCGAGTGAGATTTGTGTGTGTGTGCGTGTCGAGTGAGATTTGTGGGTGTCGAGTGAGATTTGTGTGTGTGTGTGTGTGTGTCGAGTGAGATTTGTGTGTGTGTGTTGAGTGAGATTTGTGTGTGTCGAGTGAGATTTGTGTGTGTGTGTGTGTGTGTCGAGTGAGATTTGTGTGTGTGTGTGTGTTGAGTGAGATTTGTGTGTGTGTGCGTGTCGAGTGAGATCTGTGTGTGTCTGTGTCGAGTGAGATTTGTGTGTGTGTCGAGTGAGATCTGTGTGTGTCTGTGTCGAGTGAGATTTGTGTGTGTGTGTGTGTCGAGTGAGATTTGTGTGTGTGTGTGTGTCGAGTGAGATTTGTGTGTGTGTGTGTGTGTCGAGTGAGATTTGTGTGTGTGTGTGTGTGTGTCGAGTGAGGTTTGTGTGTGTGTGTGTCGATTGAGATTTGTGTGTGTGTGTGTTGAGTGAGATTTGTGTGTGTGTGTGTCGAGTGAGATTTGTGTGTGTGTGTGTTGAGTGAGATTTGTGTGTGTGTGTGTCGAGTGAGATTTGTGTGTGTGTGTGTCGAGTGAGATTTGTGTGTGTGTGCGTGTCGAGTGAGATTTGTGTGTGTCGAGTGAGATTTGTGTGTGTGTGTTGAGTGAGATTTGTGTGTGTGTGTGTGTGTCGAGTGAGATTTGTGTGTGTGTGTCTAGTGAGATTGTGTGCCTGTGTTGAGTGAGATTTGTGTGTGTGTATTGAGTGAGATTTGTGTGCGTGTCGAGTGAGATTTGTGTGTGTGTGTGTCGAGTGACATTTGTGTGTGTGTCGAGTGAGATTTGTGTGTGTGTGTGTGTCGAGTGAGATTTGTGTGTGTGTGTGTGTCGAGTGAGATTTGTGTGTGTGTGTGTGTCGAGTGAGATTTGTCTGTGTGTGTGTGTCGAGTGAGATTTGTGTGTGTGTGTGTCGAGTGAGATTTGTGTGTGTGTGTGTCGAGTGAGATTTCTGTGTGTGTGTGTTGAGTGAGATTTGTGTGTGTGTGTGTGTGTGTCGACTGAGATTTGTGTGTGTGTGTCGAGTGAGATTTGTGTGTGTCGAGGGACATTTGCGTGTGTGTGTCGAGGGAGATTTGTGTGTGTGTGTGTGAGTGGAGTGAGATGTCTGTGTGCGTGTGTGTCTGTGTTGAGTGAGATTTGTGTGTGTGTGTGTGTGTGTGTGTGGAGTGAGATGTCTGTGTGTGTGTGTCGAGTGAGATTTGTGTGTGTGTGTGTCGAGTGAGATTTGTGTGCATGTGTCGAGGGAGATTTGTGTGTGTGTGTGTGTGTGTGGAGTGAGATGTCTGTATGTGTGAGTGTGTCGAGTGGGATTTGTGTGCATGTGTCGAGTGAGATTTGTGTGTGTCGAGGGAGATTTGTGTGTGGGTGTGTCGAGGGAGATTTGTGTGTGTGTCGAGTGAGATGTCTGTGTGTGTCGAGTGAGATTTGTGTGTGTGGGTCGAGTGAGATTTGTGTGTGTCGAGTGAGATTTGTGTGTGTTGAGGGAGATTTGTGTGTCGAGTGAGATTTGTGTGTGTGTGTGTTGAGTGAGATTTGTGTGTGTGTTGAGTGAGATTTATGTGTGTGTGTGTGTCGAGTGAGATTTGTGTGTGTGTGTCTAGTGAGATTGTGTGCGTGTGTTGAGTGAGATTTGTGTGTGTGTGTTGAGTGACATTTGTGTGCGTGTCGAGTGAGATTTGTGTGTGTGTGTGTTGAGTGAGATTTGTGTGCGTGTGTGTGTCGAGTGAGATTTGTGTGTGTCGAGTGAGATTTATGTGTGTGTGTGTGTGTCGAGTGAGATTTGTGTGTCTGTGTGTGTTGAGTGAGATTTGTGTGTGTGTGTGTGTCGAGTGAGATCTGTGTGTGTCTGTGTCGAGTGAGATTTGTGTGTGTGTGTGTGTCGAGTGAGATCTGTGTGTGTCTGTGTCGAGTGAGATTTGTGTGTGTGTGTCGAGTGAGATTTGTGTGTGTGTGTCGAGTGAGATTTGTGTGTGTGTGTCGAGTGAGATTTGTGTGTGTGTGTGTTGAGTGAGATTTGTGTGTGTGTGTGTCGAGTGAGATTTGTGTGTGTGTGTGTCGAGTGAGATTTGTGTGTGTGTCGAGTGAGATTTGTGTGTGTGTGGAGCGAGATTTGTGTGTGTGGGTCGATAGAGATTTGTGTGTGTGTGTGTGTGTCGAGTGAGATTTGTGTGTGTGTCGAGTGAGATTTGTGTGTGTGTCGAGTGAGATTTGTGTGTGTGTTGAGTGAGATTTGTGTGTGTGTGTGTCGAGTGAGATTTGTGTGTGTGTGTGTGTTGAGTGAGATTTGTGTGTGTGTGTGTGTGTGTGTGTGTGTGTGTGTGTGGAGTGAGATTTGTGAGTGTGTGTGTCGAGTGACATTTGTGTGTGTCGAGGGAGATTTGTGTGTGTCGAGGGACATTTGTGTGTGTGTGTCGAGGGAGATTTGTGTGTGTGTGTGTGTGTGTGTCGACTCAGATTTGTGTGTGTGTGTGTTGAGTGAGATTTGTGTGTGTGTGTGTCGAGTGAGATTTGTGTGTGTGTCGAGTGAGATTTGTGTGTGTGTCGAGTGAGATTTGTGTGTGTGTCGAGTGAGATTTGTGTGTGTGTCGAGTGAGATTTGTGTGTGTGTGTGTCGAGTGAGATTTGTGTGTGTGTGTTGAGAGAGATTTGTGTGTGTGTGTGTGTGTCGAGTGAGATTTGTGTGTGTGTGTGTGTCGAGTGAGATTTGTGTGTGTGTGTGTGTCGAGTGAGATTTGTGTGTGTGTGTCGAGTGAGATTTGTGTGTGTGTGTGTGAGTCGAGTGAGATTTGTGTGTGTGTCTGTGTGTCGAGTGAGATTTGTGTGTGTGTGTGTGTTGAGTGAGATTTGTGTGTGTGTGTGTCGAGTGAGATTTGTGTGTGTGTCGAGTGAGATTTGTGTGTGTGTCGAGTGAGATTTGTGTGTGTGTCGAGTGAGATTTGTGTGTGTGTGTGTCGAGTGAGATTTGTGTGTGTGTGTGTGTGTGGAGTGAGATTTGTGTGTATGTGTGTCGAGTGAGATTTGTGTGTGTGTCAAGGGAGATTTGTGGGTGTCGAGGGACATTTGTGTGTGTGTGTCGAGGGAGATTTGTGTGTGTGTCTCGAGTGAGATTTGTGTGTGTGTGTGTCAAGTGAGATTTGTGTGTGTGTGTCGAGGGAGATTTGTGTGTGTGTGTGTGTGTGTGTGTGTGGAGTGAGATGTCTCTGTGTGTGTGTGTGTCGAGTGAGATTTGTGTGTGTGTGTCGAGTGAGATGGCTGTGTGTGTGTGTGTGTGTGTCGAGTGAGATTTGTGTGTGTGTCTCGAGTGAGATTTGTGTGTGATGTGTGTCGAGTGAGATTTGTGTGTGTGTGTGTGGAGTGAGATGTCTGTGTGTGTGTGTGTGTCGAGTGAGATTTGTGTGTGTGTCGAGTGAGATTTGTGTGTGTCGAGGGAGACTTGTGTGTGTGTGTGTCGAGGGAGATTTGTGTGTGTCGAGGGACATTTGTGTGTGTGTGTCGAGGGAGATTTGTGTGTGTGTCGAGGGAGATTTGTGTGTGTCGAGGGACATTTGTGTGTGTGTGTCGAGGGAGATTTGTGTGTGTGTGTGTGTGTGGAGTGAGATGTCTGTGTGTGTGTGTGTGTCAAGTGAGATTTGTGTGTGCGTCTCGAGTGAGATTTGTGCGAGTTTGTGTCGAGTGAGATTTGTGTGTGTGTGTCGAGGGAGATTTGTGTGTGTGTGTGTGTGTGTGGAGTGAGATGTCTGTGTGTGTGTGTGTGTCGAGTGAGATTTGTGTGTGTGTGTCGAGTGAGATGTCTGTGTGTGTGTGTGTGTGTCGAGTGAGATTTGTGTGTGTGTCTCGAGTGAGATTTGTGTGTGATGTGTGTCGAGTGAGATTTGAGTGTGTGTGTGTGTGTGGAGTGAGATGTCTATGTGTGTGTGTCGAGTGAGATTTGTGTGTGTGTGTCGAGTGAGATTTGTGTGTGTCGAGGGAGACTTGTGTGTGTGTGTGTCGAGGGAGATTTGTGTACGTGTGTGTGTGTGTCGAGTGAGATGTCTGTGTGTGTGTGTGTGTGTGTGTGTTGAGTGAGATTTGTGTGTGTGTGGAGTGAGATTTGTGTGTGTGTGGCGAGTGACATTTGTGTGTGTCGAGGGAGACTTGTGTGTGACGAGGGACATTTGGGTCTGTGTGTCGAGGGAGATTTGTGCGTGTGTGTGTGTGTGTGTGTGTGTGGAGTGAGATGTCTGTGTATGTGTGTGTGTCGAGTGAGATTTGTGTGTGTGTGTGTCGAGTGAGATTTGTGTGTGTGTGTGTCGAGTGAGATTTGTGTGTGTGTGTGTCGAGTGAGATTTGTGTGTGTGTCGAGTGAGATTTGTCTGTGTCGAGTGAGATTTGTGTGTGCTGAGGGAGATTTGTGTGTGTCGAGTGAGATTTGTATGTGTGTGTGTTGAGTGAGATTTGTGTGTGTTGAGTGAGATTTGTGTGTGTGTGTGTGTGTGTCGAGTGAGATTTGTGTGTGTGTGTCTAGTGAGATTGTGTGCCTGTGTTGAGTGAGATTTGTGTGTGTGTGTGTTGAGTGAGATTTGGGTGCGTGTCGAGTGAGATTTGTGTGTGTGTGTGTGTCGAGTGAGATTTGTGTGTGTGTCGAGTGAGATTTGTGTGTGTGTGTGTGTGTCGAGTCAGATTTGTGTGTGTGTGTGTGTCGAGTGAGATTTGTGTGTGGGTGTGTGTGTCGAGTGAGATTTGTATGTGTGTGTGTGTGTCGAGTGAGATTTGTGTGTGTGTCGAGTGAGATTTGTGTGTGTGTGTGTCGAGTGAGATTTCTGTGTGTGTGTGTTGAGTGAGATTTGTGTGTGTGTGTGTGTGTGTCGAGTGAGATTTGTGTGTGTGTGTGTCGAGTGAGATTTGTGTGTGTGTGTGTGTCGAGGGACATTTGTGTGTGTGTGTCGAGGGAGATGTGTGTGTGTGTGTGTGTGTGTGAGTGGAGTGAGATGTCTGTGTGTGTGTGTTGAGTGAGATTTGTGTGTGTGTGTGTGTGTGTGTGGAGTGAGATGTCTGTGTGTGTGTGTGGAGTGAGATGTCTGTGTGTGTGTGCCGAGTGAGATTTGTATGTGTGTGTGTGTCGAGTAAGATTTGTGTGTGCGTGTGTGTCGAGTGAGATTTGTGTGTGTGTGCGTGTCGAGTGAGATTTGTGGGTGTCGAGTGAGATTTGTGTGTGTGTGTGTGTGTCGAGTGAGATTTGTGTGTGTGTGTTGAGTGAGATTTGTGTGTGTCGAGTGAGATTTGTGTGTGTGTGTGTGTGTCGAGTGAGATTTGTGTGTGTGTGTGTGTTGAGTGAGATTTGTGTGTGTGTGCGTGTCGAGTGAGATCTGTGTGTGTCTGTGTCGAGTGAGATTTGTGTGTGTGTCGAGTGAGATCTGTGTGTGTCTGTGTCGAGTGAGATTTGTGTGTGTGTGTGTGTCGAGTGAGATTTGTGTGTGTGTGTGTGTCGAGTGAGATTTGTGTGTGTGTGTGTGTGTCGAGTGAGATTTGTGTGTGTGTGTGTGTGTGTCGAGTGAGGTTTGTGTGTGTGTGTGTCGATTGAGATTTGTGTGTGTGTGTGTTGAGTGAGATTTGTGTGTGTGTGTGTCGAGTGAGATTTGTGTGTGTGTGTGTTGAGTGAGATTTGTGTGTGTGTGTGTCGAGTGAGATTTGTGTGTGTGTGTGTCGAGTGAGATTTGTGTGTGTGTGCGTGTCGAGTGAGATTTGTGTGTGTCGAGTGAGATTTGTGTGTGTGTGTTGAGTGAGATTTGTGTGTGTGTGTGTGTGTCGAGTGAGATTTGTGTGTGTGTGTCTAGTGAGATTGTGTGCCTGTGTTGAGTGAGATTTGTGTGTGTGTATTGAGTGAGATTTGTGTGCGTGTCGAGTGAGATTTGTGTGTGTGTGTGTCGAGTGACATTTGTGTGTGTGTCGAGTGAGATTTGTGTGTGTGTGTGTGTCGAGTGAGATTTGTGTGTGTGTGTGTGTCGAGTGAGATTTGTGTGTGTGTGTGTGTCGAGTGAGATTTGTCTGTGTGTGTGTGTCGAGTGAGATTTGTGTGTGTGTGTGTCGAGTGAGATTTGTGTGTGTGTGTGTCGAGTGAGATTTCTGTGTGTGTGTGTTGAGTGAGATTTGTGTGTGTGTGTGTGTGTGTCGACTGAGATTTGTGTGTGTGTGTCGAGTGAGATTTGTGTGTGTCGAGGGACATTTGCGTGTGTGTGTCGAGGGAGATTTGTGTGTGTGTGTGTGAGTGGAGTGAGATGTCTGTGTGCGTGTGTGTCTGTGTTGAGTGAGATTTGTGTGTGTGTGTGTGTGTGTGTGTGTGTGGAGTGAGATGTCTGTGTGTGTGTGTCGAGTGAGATTTGTGTGTGTGTGTGTCGAGTGAGATTTGTGTGCATGTGTCGAGGGAGATTTGTGTGTGTGTGTGTGTGTGTGGAGTGAGATGTCTGTATGTGTGAGTGTGTCGAGTGGGATTTGTGTGCATGTGTCGAGTGAGATTTGTGTGTGTCGAGGGAGATTTGTGTGTGGGTGTGTCGAGGGAGATTTGTGTGTGTGTCGAGTGAGATGTCTGAGTGTGTCGAGTGAGATTTGTGTGTGTGGGTCGAGTGAGATTTGTGTGTGTCGAGTGAGATTTGTGTGTGTTGAGGGAGATTTGTGTGTCGAGTGAGATTTGTGTGTGTGTGTGTTGAGTGAGATTTGTGTGTGTGTTGAGTGAGATTTATGTGTGTGTGTGTGTCGAGTGAGATTTGTGTGTGTGTGTCTAGTGAGATTGTGTGCGTGTGTTGAGTGAGATTTGTGTGTGTGTGTTGAGTGACATTTGTGTGCGTGTCGAGTGAGATTTGTGTGTGTGTGTGTGTCGAGTGAGATTTGTGTGTGTGTGTGTTGAGTGAGATTTGTGTGCGTGTGTGTGTCGAGTGAGATTTGTGTGTGTCGAGTGAGATTTATGTGTGTGTGTGTGTGTCGAGTGAGATTTGTGTGTCTGTGTGTGTTGAGTGAGATTTGTGTGTGTGTGTGTGTCGAGTGAGATCTGTGTGTGTCTGTGTCGAGTGAGATTTGTGTGTGTGTGTGTGTCGAGTGAGATCTGTGTGTGTCTGTGTCGAGTGAGATTTGTGTGTGTGTGTCGAGTGAGATTTGTGTGTGTGTGTCGAGTGAGATTTGTGTGTGTGTGTCGAGTGAGATTTGTGTGTGTGTGTGTTGAGTGAGATTTGTGTGTGTGTGTGTCGAGTGAGATTTGTGTGTGTGTGTGTCGAGTGAGATTTGTGTGTGTGTCGAGTGAGATTTGTGTGTGTGTGGAGCGAGATTTGTGTGTGTGGGTCGATAGAGATTTGTGTGTGTGTGTGTGTGTCGAGTGAGATTTGTGTGTGTGTCGAGTGAGATTTGTGTGTGTGTCGAGTGAGATTTGTGTGTGTGTTGAGTGAGATTTGTGTGTGTGTGTGTCGAGTGAGATTTGTGTGTGTGTGTGTGTTGAGTGAGATTTGTGTGTGTGTGTGTGTGTGTGTGTGTGTGTGTGGAGTGAGATTTGTGAGTGTGTGTGTCGAGTGACATTTGTGTGTGTCGAGGGAGATTTGTGTGTGTCGAGGGACATTTGTGTGTGTGTGTCGAGGGAGATTTGTGTGTGTGTGTGTGTGTGTGTCGACTCAGATTTGTGTGTGTGTGTGTTGAGTGAGATTTGTGTGTGTGTGTGTCGAGTGAGATTTGTGTGTGTGTCGAGTGAGATTTGTGTGTGTGTCGAGTGAGATTTGTGTGTGTGTCGAGTGAGATTTGTGTGTGTGTCGAGTGAGATTTGTGTGTGTGTGTGTCGAGTGAGATTTGTGTGTGTGTGTTGAGAGAGATTTGTGTGTGTGTGTGTGTGTCGAGTGAGATTTGTGTGTGTGTGTGTGTCGAGTGAGATTTGTGTGTGTGTGTGTGTCGAGTGAGATTTGTGTGTGTGTGTCGAGTGAGATTTGTGTGTGTGTGTGTGAGTCGAGTGAGATTTGTGTGTGTGTCTGTGTGTCGAGTGAGATTTGTGTGTGTGTGTGTGTTGAGTGAGATTTGTGTGTGTGTGTGTCGAGTGAGATTTGTGTGTGTGTCGAGTGAGATTTGTGTGTGTGTCGAGTGAGATTTGTGTGTGTGTCGAGTGAGATTTGTGTGTGTGTGTGTCGAGTGAGATTTGTGTGTGTGTGTGTGTGTGGAGTGAGATTTGTGTGTATGTGTGTCGAGTGAGATTTGTGTGTGTGTCAAGGGAGATTTGTGGGTGTCGAGGGACATTTGTGTGTGTGTGTCGAGGGAGATTTGTGTGTGTGTCTCGAGTGAGATTTGTGTGTGTGTGTGTCAAGTGAGATTTGTGTGTGTGTGTCGAGGGAGATTTGTGTGTGTGTGTGTGTGTGTGTGTGTGGAGTGAGATGTCTCTGTGTGTGTGTGTGTCGAGTGAGATTTGTGTGTGTGTGTCGAGTGAGATGGCTGTGTGTGTGTGTGTGTGTCGAGTGAGATTTGTGTGTGTGTCTCGAGTGAGATTTGTGTGTGATGTGTGTCGAGTGAGATTTGTGTGTGTGTGTGTGGAGTGAGATGTCTGTGTGTGTGTGTGTGTCGAGTGAGATTTGTGTGTGTGTCGAGTGAGATTTGTGTGTGTCGAGGGAGACTTGTGTGTGTGTGTGTCGAGGGAGATTTGTGTGTGTCGAGGGACATTTGTGTGTGTGTGTCGAGGGAGATTTGTGTGTGTGTCGAGGGAGATTTGTGTGTGTCGAGGGACATTTGTGTGTGTGTGTCGAGGGAGATTTGTGTGTGTGTGTGTGTGTGGAGTGAGATGTCTGTGTGTGTGTGTGTGTCAAGTGAGATTTGTGTGTGCGTCTCGAGTGAGATTTGTGCGAGTTTGTGTCGAGTGAGATTTGTGTGTGTGTGTCGAGGGAGATTTGTGTGTGTGTGTGTGTGTGTGGAGTGAGATGTCTGTGTGTGTGTGTGTGTCGAGTGAGATTTGTGTGTGTGTGTCGAGTGAGATGTCTGTGTGTGTGTGTGTGTGTCGAGTGAGATTTGTGTGTGTGTCTCGAGTGAGATTTGTGTGTGATGTGTGTCGAGTGAGATTTGAGTGTGTGTGTGTGTGTGGAGTGAGATGTCTATGTGTGTGTGTCGAGTGAGATTTGTGTGTGTGTGTCGAGTGAGATTTGTGTGTGTCGAGGGAGACTTGTGTGTGTGTGTGTCGAGGGAGATTTGTGTACGTGTGTGTGTGTGTCGAGTGAGATGTCTGTGTGTGTGTGTGTGTGTGTTGAGTGAGATTTGTGTGTGTGTGGAGTGAGATTTGTGTGTGTGTGGCGAGTGACATTTGTGTGTGTCGAGGGAGACTTGTGTGTGACGAGGGACATTTGGGTCTGTGTGTCGAGGGAGATTTGTGCGTGTGTGTGGGTGTGTGTGTGTGGAGTGAGATGTCTGTGTATGTGTGTGTGTCGAGTGAGATTTGTGTGTGTGTGTGTCGAGTGAGATTTGTGTGTGTGTGTGTCGAGTGAGATTTGTGTGTGTGTGTGTCGAGTGAGATTTGTGTGTGTGTCGAGTGAGATTTGTCTGTGTCGAGTGAGATTTGTGTGTGCTGAGGGAGATTTGTGTGTGTCGAGTGAGATTTGTGTGTGTGTGTGTTGAGTGAGATTTGTGTGTGTTGAGTGAGATTTGTGTGTGTGTGTGTGTGTGTCGAGTGAGATTTGTGTGTGTGTGTCTAGTGAGATTGTGTGCCTGTGTTGAGTGAGATTTGTGTGTGTGTGTGTTGAGTGAGATTTGGGTGCGTGTCGAGTGAGATTTGTGTGTGTGTGTGTGTCGAGTGAGATTTGTGTGTGTGTCGAGTGAGATTTGTGTGTGTGTGTGTGTGTCGAGTCAGATTTGTGTGTGTGTGTGTGTCGAGTGAGATTTGTGTGTGGGTGTGTGTGTCGAGTGAGATTTGTATGTGTGTGTGTGTGTCGAGTGAGATTTGTGTGTGTGTCGAGTGAGATTTGTGTGTGTGTGTGTCGAGTGAGATTTCTGTGTGTGTGTGTTGAGTGAGATTTGTGTGTGTGTGTGTGTGTGTCGAGTGAGATTTGTGTGTGTGTGTGTCGAGTGAGATTTGTGTGTGTGTGTGTGTGTCGAGGGACATTTGTGTGTGTGTGTCGAGGGAGATGTGTGTGTGTGTGTGTGTGTGTGAGTGGAGTGAGATGTCTGTGTGTGTGTGTTGAGTGAGATTTGTGTGTGTGTGTGTGTGTGTGTGGAGTGAGATGTCTGTGTGTGTGTGTGGAGTGAGATGTCTGTGTGTGTGTGCCGAGTGAGATTTGTATGTGTGTGTGTGTCGAGTAAGATTTGTGTGTGCGTGTGTGTCGAGTGAGATTTGTGTGTGTGTGCGTGTCGAGTGAGATTTGTGGGTGTCGAGTGAGATTTGTGTGTGTGTGTGTGTGTCGAGTGAGATTTGTGTGTGTGTGTTGAGTGAGATTTGTGTGTGTCGAGTGAGATTTGTGTGTGTGTGTGTGTGTGTCGAGTGAGATTTGTGTGTGTGTGTGTGTTGAGTGAGATTTGTGTGTGTGTGCGTGTCGAGTGAGATCTGTGTGTGTCTGTGTCGAGTGAGATTTGTGTGTGTGTCGAGTGAGATCTGTGTGTGTCTGTGTCGAGTGAGATTTGTGTGTGTGTGTGTGTCGAGTGAGATTTGTGTGTGTGTGTGTGTCGAGTGAGATTTGTGTGTGTGTGTGTGTGTCGAGTGAGATTTGTGTGTGTGTGTGTGTGTGTCGAGTGAGGTTTGTGTGTGTGTGTGTCGATTGAGATTTGTGTGTGTGTGTGTTGAGTGAGATTTGTGTGTGTGTGTGTCGAGTGAGATTTGTGTGTGTGTGTGTTGAGTGAGATTTGTGTGTGTGTGTGTCGAGTGAGATTTGTGTGTGTGTGTGTCGAGTGAGATTTGTGTGTGTGTGCGTGTCGAGTGAGATTTGTGTGTGTCGAGTGAGATTTGTGTGTGTGTGTTGAGTGAGATTTGTGTGTGTGTGTGTGTGTCGAGTGAGATTTGTGTGTGTGTGTCTAGTGAGATTGTGTGCCTGTGTTGAGTGAGATTTGTGTGTGTGTATTGAGTGAGATTTGTGTGCGTGTCGAGTGAGATTTGTGTGTGTGTGTGTCGAGTGACATTTGTGTGTGTGTCGAGTGAGATTTGTGTGTGTGTGTGTGTCGAGTGAGATTTGTGTGTGTGTGTGTGTCGAGTGAGATTTGTGTGTGTGTGTGTGTCGAGTGAGATTTGTCTGTGTGTGTGTGTCGAGTGAGATTTGTGTGTGTGTGTGTCGAGTGAGATTTGTGTGTGTGTGTGTCGAGTGAGATTTCTGTGTGTGTGTGTTGAGTGAGATTTGTGTGTGTGTGTGTGTGTGTCGACTGAGATTTGTGTGTGTGTGTCGAGTGAGATTTGTGTGTGTCGAGGGACATTTGCGTGTGTGTGTCGAGGGAGATTTGTGTGTGTGTGTGTGAGTGGAGTGAGATGTCTGTGTGCGTGTGTGTCTGTGTTGAGTGAGATTTGTGTGTGTGTGTGTGTGTGTGTGTGTGTGGAGTGAGATGTCTGTGTGTGTGTGTCGAGTGAGATTTGTGTGTGTGTGTGTCGAGTGAGATTTGTGTGCATGTGTCGAGGGAGATTTGTGTGTGTGTGTGTGTGTGTGGAGTGAGATGTCTGTATGTGTGAGTGTGTCGAGTGGGATTTGTGTGCATGTGTCGAGTGAGATTTGTGTGTGTCGAGGGAGATTTGTGTGTGGGTGTGTCGAGGGAGATTTGTGTGTGTGTGTGTCGAGTGAGATGTCTGTGTGTGTCGAGTGAGATTTGTGTGTGTGGGTCGAGTGAGATTTGTGTGTGTCGAGTGAGATTTGTGTGTGTTGAGGGAGATTTGTGTGTCGAGTGAGATTTGTGTGTGTGTGTGTTGAGTGAGATTTGTGTGTGTGTTGAGTGAGATTTATGTGTGTGTGTGTGTCGAGTGAGATTTGTGTGTGTGTGTCTAGTGAGATTGTGTGCGTGTGTTGAGTGAGATTTGTGTGTGTGTGTTGAGTGACATTTGTGTGCGTGTCGAGTGAGATTTGTGTGTGTGTGTGTGTCGAGTGAGATTTGTGTGTGTGTGTGTTGAGTGAGATTTGTGTGCGTGTGTGTGTCGAGTGAGATTTGTGTGTGTCGAGTGAGATTTATGTGTGTGTGTGTGTGTCGAGTGAGATTTGTGTGTCTGTGTGTGTTGAGTGAGATTTGTGTGTGTGTGTGTGTCGAGTGAGATCTGTGTGTGTCTGTGTCGAGTGAGATTTGTGTGTGTGTGTGTGTCGAGTGAGATCTGTGTGTGTCTGTGTCGAGTGAGATTTGTGTGTGTGTGTCGAGTGAGATTTGTGTGTGTGTGTCGAGTGAGATTTGTGTGTGTGTGTCGAGTGAGATTTGTGTGTGTGTGTGTTGAGTGAGATTTGTGTGTGTGTGTGTCGAGTGAGATTTGTGTGTGTGTGTGTCGAGTGAGATTTGTGTGTGTGTCGAGTGAGATTTGTGTGTGTGTGGAGCGAGATTTGTGTGTGTGGGTCGATAGAGATTTGTGTGTGTGTGTGTGTGTCGAGTGAGATTTGTGTGTGTGTCGAGTGAGATTTGTGTGTGTGTCGAGTGAGATTTGTGTGTGTGTTGAGTGAGATTTGTGTGTGTGTGTGTCGAGTGAGATTTGTGTGTGTGTGTGTGTTGAGTGAGATTTGTGTGTGTGTGTGTGTGTGTGTGTGTGTGTGTGTGTGGAGTGAGATTTGTGAGTGTGTGTGTCGAGTGACATTTGTGTGTGTCGAGGGAGATTTGTGTGTGTCGAGGGACATTTGTGTGTGTGTGTCGAGGGAGATTTGTGTGTGTGTGTGTGTGTGTGTCGACTCAGATTTGTGTGTGTGTGTGTTGAGTGAGATTTGTGTGTGTGTGTGTCGAGTGAGATTTGTGTGTGTGTCGAGTGAGATTTGTGTGTGTGTCGAGTGAGATTTGTGTGTGTGTCGAGTGAGATTTGTGTGTGTGTCGAGTGAGATTTGTGTGTGTGTGTGTCGAGTGAGATTTGTGTGTGTGTGTTGAGAGAGATTTGTGTGTGTGTGTGTGTGTCGAGTGAGATTTGTGTGTGTGTGTGTGTCGAGTGAGATTTGTGTGTGTGTGTGTGTCGAGTGAGATTTGTGTGTGTGTGTCGAGTGAGATTTGTGTGTGTGTGTGTGAGTCGAGTGAGATTTGTGTGTGTGTCTGTGTGTCGAGTGAGATTTGTGTGTGTGTGTGTGTTGAGTGAGATTTGTGTGTGTGTGTGTCGAGTGAGATTTGTGTGTGTGTCGAGTGAGATTTGTGTGTGTGTCGAGTGAGATTTGTGTGTGTGTCGAGTGAGATTTGTGTGTGTGTGTGTCGAGTGAGATTTGTGTGTGTGTGTGTGTGTGGAGTGAGATTTGTGTGTATGTGTGTCGAGTGAGATTTGTGTGTGTGTCAAGGGAGATTTGTGGGTGTCGAGGGACATTTGTGTGTGTGTGTCGAGGGAGATTTGTGTGTGTGTCTCGAGTGAGATTTGTGTGTGTGTGTGTCAAGTGAGATTTGTGTGTGTGTGTCGAGGGAGATTTGTGTGTGTGTGTGTGTGTGTGTGTGTGTGGAGTGAGATGTCTCTGTGTGTGTGTGTGTCGAGTGAGATTTGTGTGTGTGTGTCGAGTGAGATGGCTGTGTGTGTGTGTGTGTGTCGAGTGAGATTTGTGTGTGTGTCTCGAGTGAGATTTGTGTGTGATGTGTGTCGAGTGAGATTTGTGTGTGTGTGTGTGGAGTGAGATGTCTGTGTGTGTGTGTGTGTCGAGTGAGATTTGTGTGTGTGTCGAGTGAGATTTGTGTGTGTCGAGGGAGATTTGTGTGTGTGTGTGTCGAGGGAGATTTGTGTACGTGTGTGTGTGTGTCGAGTGAGATGTCTGTGTGTGTGTGTGTGTTGAGTGACATTTGTGTGTGTGTGTGGAGTGAGATTTGTGTGTGTGTGTGGCGAGTGACATTTGAGTGTGTCGAGGGAGATTTGTGTGTGACGAGGGACATTTGGGTGTGTGTGTCAAGGGAGATTTGTGCGTGTGTGTGTGTGTGTGGAGTGAGATGTCTGTGTGTGTGTGTGTGTCGAGTGAGATTTGTGTGTGTGTGTGTCGAGTGAGATTTGTGTGTGTGTGTGTCGAGTGAGATTTGTGTGTGTGTGTGTCGAGTGAGATTTGTGTGTGTGTGTGTGTCGAGTGAGATTTGTGTGTGTTGAGGGAGATTTGTGTGTGTCGAGTGAGATTTGTGTGTGTGTCGAGTGAGATTTGTGTGTGTGTGTGTTGAGTGAGTTTTGTGTGTTTGTTGAGTGAGATTTGTGTGTGTGTGTGTGTCAAGTGAGATTTGTGTGTGTGTGTGTCTAGTGAGATTGTGTGCCTGTGTTGAGTGAGATTTGTGTGTGTGTGTGTTGAGTGAGATTTGTGTGCGTGTCGAGTGAGATTTGTGTGTGTGTGTCGAGTGAGATTTGTGTGTGTGTCGAGTGAGATTTGTGTGTGTGTGTGTGTCGAGTGAGATTTGTGTGTGTGTGTGTGTCGAGTGAGATTTGTGTGTGTGTGTGTCGAGTGAGATTTGTGTGTGTGTGTGTCGAGTGAGATTTCTGTGTCTGTGTGTTGAGTGAGATTTGTGTGTGTGTGTGTGTGTGTCGAGTGAGATTTGTGTGTGTGTGTGTCGAGTGAGATTTGTGTGTGTCGAGGGACATTTGCGTGTGTGTGTCGAGGGAGATTTGTGTGTGTGTTTGTGTGTGTGTGAGTGGAGTGAGATATCTGTGTGTGTGTGTGTGTGTGTTGAGTGAGATTTGTGTGTGTGTGTGGAGTGAGATGTCTGTGTGTGTGTGTCGAGTGAGATTTGTGTGTCGAGTGAGATTTGTGTGTGTGTCGAGTGGGATTTGTGTGCGTGTGTCGAGTGAGATTTGTGTGTGTCGAGGGAGATTTGTGTGTGGGTGTGTCGAGGGAGATTTGTGTGTGTGTGTGTCGAGTGAGATGTCTGTGTGTGTCGAGTGAGATTTGTGTGTGTGTCGAGTGAGATTTGTGTGTGTGTGTGTCGAGTGAGATTTCTGTGTGTGTGTGTTGAGTGAGATTTGTGTGTGTGTGTGTGTGTGTCGACTGAGATTTGTGTGTGTGTGTCGAGTGAGATTTGTGTGTGTCGAGGGACATTTGCGTGTGTGTGTCGAGGGAGATTTGTGTGTGTGTGTGTGTGTGTGAGTGGAGTGAGATGTCTGTGTGCGTGTGTGTCTGTGTTGAGTGAGATTTGTGTGTGTGTGTGTGTGTGTGTGGAGTGAGATGTCTGTGTGTGTGTGTCGAGTGAGATTTGTGTGTGTGTGTGTCGAGTGAGATTTGTGTGCATGTGTCGAGGGAGATTTGTGTGTGTGTGTGTGTGTGTGTGTGGAGTGAGATGTCTGTATGTGTGAGTGTGTCGAGTGGGATTTGGGTGCATGTGTCGAGTGAGATTTGTGTGTGTCGAGGGAGATTTGTGTGTGGGTGTGTCGAGGGAGATTTGTGTGTGTGTGTGTCGAGTGAGATGTCTGTGTGTGTCGAGTGAGATTTGTGTGTGTGGGTCGAGTGAGATTTGTGTGTGTCGAGTGAGATTTGTGTGTGTTGAGGGAGATTTGTGTGTCGAGTGAGATTTGTGTGTGTGTGTGTTGAGTGAGATTTGTGTGTGTGTTGAGTGAGATTTATGTGTGTGTGTGTCGAGTGAGATTTGTGTGTGTGTGTCTAGTGAGATTGTGTGCGTGTGTTGAGTGAGATTTGTGTGTGTGTGTGTTGAGTGACATTTGTGTGCGTGTCGAGTGAGATTTGTGTGTGTGTGTGTGTCGAGTGAGATTTGTGTGTGTGTGTGTGTGTCGAGTGAGATTTGTGTGCGTGTGTGTGTCGAGTGAGATTTGTGTGTGTCGAGTGAGATTTATGTGTGTGTGTGTGTGTCGAGTGAGATTTGTGTGTGTGTGTGTGTGTTGAGTGAGATTTGTGTGTGTGTGTGTGTCGAGTGAGATCTGTGTGTGTCTGTGTCGAGTGAGATTTGTGTGTGTGTGTGTGTCGAGTGAGATCTGTGTGTGTCTGTGTCGAGTGAGATTTGTGTGTGTGTGTGTGTCGAGTGAGATTTGTGTGTGTGTGTCGAGTGAGATTTGTGTGTGTGTGTCGAGTGAGATTTGTGTGTGTGTGTGTTGAGTGAGATTTGTGTGTGTGTGTGTCGAGTGAGATTTGTGTGTGTGTGTGTCGAGTGAGATTTGTGTGTGTGTGTGTCGAGTGAGATTTGTGTGTGTGTGGAGCGAGATTTGTGTGTGTGGGTCGATAGAGATTTGTGTGTGTGTGTGTGTGTCGAGTGAGATTTGTGTGTGTGTCGAGTGAGATTTGTGTGTGTGTCGAGTGAGATTTGTGTGTGTGTTGAGTGAGATTTGTGTGTGTGTGTGTCGAGTGAGATTTGTGTGTGTGTGTGTGTTGAGTGAGATTTGTGTGTGTGTGTGTGTGTGTGTGTGTGGAGTGAGATTTGTGAGTGTGTGTGTCGAGTGACATTTGTGTGTGTCGAGGGAGATTTGTGTGTGTCGAGGGACATTTGTGTGTGTGTGTCGAGGGAGATTTGTGTGTGTGTGTGTGTGTGTCGACTCAGATTTGTGTGTGTGTGTGTTGAGTGAGATTTGTGTGTGTGTGTGTCGAGTGAGATTTGTGTGTGTGTCGAGTGAGATTTGTGTGTGTGTCGAGTGAGATTTGTGTGTGTGTCGAGTGAGATTTGTGTGTGTGTGTGTCGAGTGAGATTTGTGTGTGTGTGTTGAGTGAGATTTGTGTGTGTGTGTGTGTGTCGAGTGAGATTTGTGTGTGTGTGTGTGTCGAGTGAGATTTGTGTGTGTGTCGAGTGAGATTTGTGTGTGTTTGTCGAGTGAGATTTGTGTGTGTGTGTGTGAGTCGAGTGAGATTTGTGTGTGTGTCTGTGTGTCGAGTGAGATTTGTGTGTGTGTGTGTTGAGTGAGATTTGTGTGTGTGTGTGTCGAGTGAGATTTGTGTGTGTGTCGAGTGAGATTTGTGTGTGTGTCGAGTGAGATTTGTGTGTGTGTCGAGTGAGATTTGTGTGTGTCGAGTGAGATTTGTGTGTGTGTGTGTGTGGAGTGAGATTTGTGTGTATGTGTGTCGAGTGAGATTTGTGTGTGTGTCAAGGGAGATTTGTGGGTGTCGAGGGACATTTGTGTGTGTGTGTCGAGGGAGATTTGTGTGTGTGTCTCGAGTGAGATTTGTGTGTGTGTGTGTGTCGAGTGAGATTTGTGTGTGTGTGTCGAGGGAGATTTGTGTGTGTGTGTGTGTGTGTGTGTGTGGAGTGAGATGTCTCTGTGTGTGTGTGTGTCGAGTGAGATTTGTGTGTGTGTGTCGAGTGAGATGGCTGTGTGTGTGTGTGTGTGTCGAGTGAGATTTGTGTGTGTGTCTCGAGTGAGATTTGTGTGTGATGTGTGTCGAGTGAGATTTGTGTGTGTGTGTGTGTGGAGTGAGATGTCTGTGTGTGTGTGTGTCGAGTGAGATTTGTGTGTGTGTCGAGTGAGATTTGTGTGTGTCGAGGGAGATTTGTGTGTGTGTGTGTCGAGGGAGATTTGTGTACGTGTGTGTGTGTGTGTCGAGTGAGATGTCTGTGTGTGTGTGTGTGTGTTGAGTGACATTTGTGTGTGTGTGTGGAGTGAGATTTGTGTGTGTGTGTGGCGAGTGACATTTGAGTGTGTCGAGGGAGATTTGTGTGTGACGAGGGACATTTGGGTGTGTGTGTCAAGGGAGATTTGTGCGTGTGTGTGTGTGTGTGTGGAGTGAGATGTCTGTGTGTGTGTGTGTGTCGAGTGAGATTTGTGTGTGTGTGTGTCGAGTGAGATTTGTGTGTGTGTCGAGTGAGATTTGTGTGTGTGTGTGTCGAGTGAGATTTGTGTGTGTGTGTGTGTCGAGTGAGATTTGTGTGTGTTGAGGGAGATTTGTGTGTGTCGAGTGAGATTTGTGTGTGTGTGTGTCGAGTGAGATTTGTGTGTGTGTGTGTTGAGTGAGTTTTGTGTGTTTGTTGAGTGAGATTTGTGTGTGTGTGTGTGTCAAGTGAGATTTGTGTGTGTGTGTGTCTAGTGAGATTGTGTGCCTGTGTTGAGTGAGATTTGTGTGTGTGTGTGTTGAGTGAGATTTGTGTGCGTGTCGAGTGAGATTTGTGTGTGTGTGTGTGTCGAGTGAGATTTGTGTGTGTGTCGAGTGAGATTTGTGTGTGTGTGTGTGTCGAGTGAGATTTGTGTGTGTGTGTGTGTCGAGTGAGATTTGTGTGTGTGTGTGTCGAGTGAGATTTGTGTGTGTGTGTGTCGAGTGAGATTTCTGTGTCTGTGTGTTGAGTGAGATTTGTGTGTGTGTGTGTGTCGAGTGAGATTTGTGTGTGTGTGTGTCGAGTGAGATTTGTGTGTGTCGAGGGACATTTGCGTGTGTGTGTCGAGGGAGATTTGTGTGTGTGTTTGTGTGTGTGTGAGTGGAGTGAGATATCTGTGTGTGTGTGTGTGTGTGTGTGTGTTGAGTGAGATTTGTGTGTGTGTGTGTGGAGTGAGATGTCTGTGTGTGTGTGTCGAGTGAGATTTGTGTGTCGAGTGAGATTTGTGTGTGTGTGTGTCGAGTGGGATTTGTGTGCGTGTGTCGAGTGAGATTTGTGTGTGTCGAGGGAGATTTGTGTGTGTGTGTGTCGAGGGAGATTTGTGTGTGTGTGTGTCGAGTGAGATGTCTGTGTGTGTCGAGTGAGATTTGTGTGTGTGTGTGGAGTGAGATTTGTGTGTGTGTGTGGCGAGTGACATTTGAGTGTGTCGAGGGAGATTTGTGTGTGACGAGGGACATTTGGGTGTGTGTGTCAAGGGAGATTTGTGCGTGTGTGTGTGTGTGTGTGTGGAGTGAGATGTCTGTGTGTGTGTGTGTGTCGAGTGAGATTTGTGTGTGTGTGTGTCGAGTGAGATTTGTGTGTGTGTGTGTCGAGTGAGATTTGTGTGTGTGTGTGTCGAGTGAGATTTGTGTGTGTGTGTGTGTCGAGTGAGATTTGTGTGTGTTGAGGGAGATTTGTGTGTGTCGAGTGAGATTTGTGTGTGTGTGTGTCGAGTGAGATTTGTGTGTGTGTGTGTTGAGTGAGTTTTGTGTGTTTGTTGAGTGAGATTTGTGTGTGTGTGTGTGTCAAGTGAGATTTGTGTGTGTGTGTGTCTAGTGAGATTGTGTGCCTGTGTTGAGTGAGATTTATGTGTGTGTGTGTTGAGTGAGATTTGTGTGCGTGTCGAGTGAGATTTGTGTGTGTGTGTGTGTCGAGTGAGATTTGTGTGTGTGTCGAGTGAGATTTGTGTGTGTGTGTGTGTCGAGTGAGATTTGTGTGTGTGTGTGTGTCGAGTGAGATTTGTGTGTGTGTGTGTCGAGTGAGATTTGTGTGTGTGTGTGTCGAGTGAGATTTCTGTGTCTGTGTGTTGAGTGAGATTTGTGTGTGTGTGTGTGTGTGTCGAGTGAGATTTGTGTGTGTGTGTGTCGAGTGAGATTTGTGTGTGTCGAGGGACATTTGCGTGTGTGTGTCGAGGGAGATTTGTGTGTGTGTTTGTGTGTGTGTGAGTGGAGTGAGATATCTGTGTGTGTGTGTGTGTGTGTGTGTTGAGTGAGATTTGTGTGTGTGTGTGTGGAGTGAGATGTCTGTGTGTGTGTGTCGAGTGAGATTTGTGTGTCGAGTGAGATTTGTGTGTGTGTGTGTCGAGTGGGATTTGTTTGCGTGTGTCGAGTGAGATTTGTGTGTGTCGAGGGAGATTTGTGTGTGGGTGTGTCGAGGGAGATTTGTGTGTGTGTGTGTCGAGTGAGATGTCTGTGTGTGTCGAGTGAGATTTGTGTGTGTGTGTCGAGTGAGATTTGTGTGTGTCGAGTGAGATTTGTGTGTGTTGAGGGAGATTTGTGTGTCGAGTGAGATTTGTGTGCGTGTGTGTGTTGAGTGAGATTTGTGTGTGTGTTGAGTGAGATTTGTGTGTGTGTGTGTGTCGAGTGAGATTTGTGTGTGTGTGTCTAGTGAGATTGTGTGCGTGTGTTGAGTGAGATTTGTGTGTGTGTGTGTTGAGTGACATTTGTGTGCGTGTCGAGTGAGATTTGTGTGTGTGTGTGTGTCGAGTGAGATTTGTGTGTGTGTGTGTCGAGTGAGATTTGTGTGTGTGTGTGTGTGTCGAGTGAGATTTGTGTGCGTGTGTGTGTCGAGTGAGATTTGTGTGTGTCGAGTGAGATTTGTGTGTGTGTGTGTGTGTCGAGTGAGATTTGTGTGTGTGTGTGTGTTGAGTGAGATTTGTGTGTGTGTGTGTGTCGAGTGAGATCTGTGTGTGTCTGTGTCGAGTGAGATTTGTGTGTGTGTGTTGAGTGAGATTTGTGTGTGTGTGTGTGTCGAGTGAGATCTGTGTGTGTCTGTGTCGAGTGAGATTTGTGTGTGTGTGTGTCGAGTGAGATTTGTGTGTGTGTGTTGTTGAGTGAGATTTGTGTGTGTGTGTGTGTTGAGTGAGATTTGTGTGTGTGTGTGTGTTGAGTGAGATTTGTCTGTGTGTGTGTGTTGAGTGAGATTTGTGTGTGTGTGTGTGTTGAGTGAGATTTGTGTGTGTGTGTGTGTCGAGTGAGATCTGTGTGTGTCTGTGTCGAGTGAGATTTGTGTGTGTGTGTGTGTGACGAGTGAGATTTGTGTGTGTGTGTGTCGAGTGAGATTTGTGTGTGTGTGTGTTGAGTGACATTTGTGTGTGTGTGTGTCGAGTGAGATTTGTGTGTGTGTGTGTCGAGTGAGATTTGTGTGTGTGTGGAGCGAGATTTGTGTGTGTGGAGCGAGATTTGTGTGTGTGGGTCGATTGAGATTTGTGTGTGTGTGTTGAGTGAGATTTGTGTGTGTGTCGAGTGAGATTTGTGTGTGTGTCGAGTGAGATTTGTGTGTGTGTGTGTGTCGAGTGAGATTTGTGTGTGTGTGTGTGTTGAGTGAGATTTGTGTGTGTGTGTGTGTGTGTGTGGAGTGAGATTTGTGAGTGTGTGTGTCGAGTGACATTTGTGTGTGTCGAGGGAGATTTGTGTGTGTCGAGGGACATTTGTGTGTGTGTGTGTGTGTGTGTGTGTGTGTGGACTCAGATTTGTGTGTGTGTGTGTGTTGAGTGAGATTTGTGTGTGTGTCGAGTGAGATTTGTGTGTGTGTCGAGTGAGATTTGTGTGTGTGTGTGTCGAGTGAGATTTGTGTGTGTGTGTGTGTGTTGAGTGAGATTTGTGTGTGTGTGTGTGGAGTGTGATTTGTGTGTATGTGTGTCGAGTGAGATTTGTGTGTGTGTCGGGGGAGATTTGTGTGTGTCGAGGGACATTTGTGTGTGTGTGTGTGTGTGCGTGGAGTGAGATGTCTGTGTGTGTGTGTGTGTGTGTCGAGTGAGATTGTGTGTGTGTCTCGAGTGAGATTTGTGCGAGTTTGTGTCGAGGGAGATTTGTGTACGTGTGTGTGTGTGTCGAGTGAGATGTCTGTGTGTGTGTGTGTGTTGAGTGAGATTTGTGTGTGTGTGTGTGGAGGAGATTTGTGTGTGTGTGGCGAGTGACATTTGTGTGTGTCGAGGGAGACTTGTGTGTGACGAGGGACATTTGGGTGTGTGTGTCGAGGGAGATTTGTGCGTGTGTGTGTGTGTGTGTGGAGTGAGATGTCTGTGTGTGTGTGTGTGTCGAGTGAGATTTGTGTGTGTGGGTGTCGAGTGAGATTTGTGTGTGTGTGTGTCGAGTGAGATTTGTGTGTGTGTGTGTCGAGTGAGATTTGTGTGTGTGTCGAGTGAGATTTGTCTGTGTCGAGTGAGATTTGTGTGTTGAGGGAGATTTGTGTGTGTCGAGTGAGATTTGTGTGTGTTGAGTGAGATTTGTGTGTGTGTTGAGTGAGATTTGTGTGTGTGTGTGTGTGTCGAGTGAGATTTGTGTGTGTGTGTCTAGTGAGATTGTGTGCCTGTGTTGAGTGAGATTTGTGTGAGTGTGTTGAGTGAGATTTGGGTGCGTGTCGAGTGAGATTTGTGTGTGTGTGTGTGTCGAGTGAGATTTGTGTGTGTGTCGAGTGAGATTTGTGTGTGTGTGTGTGTCGAGTCAGATTTGTGTGTGTGTGTGTGTCGAGTGAGATTTGTGTGTGGGTGTGTGTGTCGAGTGAGATTTGTATGTGTGTGTGTGTGTCGAGTGAGATTTGTGTGTGTGTCGAGTGAGATTTGTGTGTGTGTGTGTCGAGTGAGATTTCTGTGTGTGTGTGTTGAGTGAGATTTGTGTGTGTGTGTGTGTGTGTCGAGTGAGATTTGTGTGTGTGTCGAGTGAGATTTGTGTGTGTGTGTGTCGAGTGAGATTTGTGTGTGTGTCGAGTGAGATTTGTGTGTGTGTGTGTCGAGTGAGATTTCTGTGTGTGTGTGTTGAGTGAGATTTGTGCGTGTGAGTGTGTGTGTCGAGTGACATTTGTGTGTGTCGAGTGAGATTTGTGTGTGTCGAGGGACATTTGTGTGTGTGTGTCGAGGGAGATTTGTGTGTGTGTCGAGGGAGATTTGTGTGTGTCGAGGGACATTTGTGTGTGTGTGTCGAGGGAGATTTGTGTGTGTGTGTGTGTGTGTGTGGAGTGAGATGTCTGTGTGTGTGTGTGTGTGTGTCGAGTGAGATTTGTGTGTGTGTGTGTGTTGAGTGAGATTTGTGTGTGTGTGTGTGTGTGTGTGGAGTGAGATTTGTGAGTGTGTGTGTCGAGTGACATTTGTGTGTGTCGAGGGAGATTTGTGTGTGTCGAGGGACATTTGTGTGTGTGTGTCGAGGGAGATTTCTGTGTGTGTGTGTGTGTGTGGACTCAGATTTGTGTGTGTGTGTGTTGAGTGAGATTTGTGTGTGTGTGTGTCGAGTGAGATTTGTGTGTGTGTCGAGTGAGATTTGTGTGTGTGTCGAGTGAGATTTGTGTGTGTGTCGAGTGAGATTTGTGTGTGTGTGTGTCGAGTGAGATTTGTGTGTGTGTGTTGAGTGAGATTTGTGTGTGTGTGTGTGTGTGTCGAGTGAGATTTGTGTGTGTGTGTGTGTCGAGTGAGATTTGTGTGTGTGTGTGTGTCGAGTGAGATTTGTGTGTGTGTGTGTCGAGTGAGATTTGTGTGTGTGTGTCGAGTGAGATTTGTGTGTGTGTGTGTGAGTCGAGTGAGATTTGTGTGTGTGTCTGTGTGTCGAGTGAGATTTGTGTGTGTGTGTGTTGAGTGAGATTTGTGTGTGTGTGTGTCGAGTGAGATTTGTGTGTGTGTCGAGTGAGATTTGTGTGTGTGTCGAGTGAGATTTGTGTGTGTGTCGAGTGAGATTTGTGTGTGTGTCGAGGGAGATTTGTGTGTGTGTCTCGAGTGAGATTTGTGTGTGTGTGTGTCGAGTGAGATTTGTGTGTGTGTGTCGAGGGAGATTTGTGTGTGTGTGTGTGTGTGTGTGTGTGGAGTGAGATGTCTCTGTGTGTGTGTGTGTCGAGTGAGATTTGTGTGTGTGTGTCGAGTGAGATGGCTGTGTGTGTGTGTGTGTGTCAAGTGAGATTTGTGTGTGTGTCTCGAGTGAGATTTGTGTGTGATGTGTGTCGAGTGAGATTTGTGTGTGTGTGTGTGGAGTGAGATGTCTGTGTGTGTGTGTGTGTGTCGAGTGAGATTTGTGTGTGTGTCGAGTGAGATTTGTGTGTGTCGAGGGAGATTTGTGTGTGTGTGTGTCAAGGGAGATTTGTGTACGTGTGTGTGTGTGTCGAGTGAGATGTCTGTGTGTGTGTGTGTGTGTTGAGTGACATTTGTGTGTGTGTGTGGAGTGAGATTTGTGTGTGTGTGTGGCGAGTGACATTTGAGTGTGTCGAGGGAGATTTGTGTGTGACGAGGGACATTTGGGTGTGTGTGTCAAGGGAGATTTGTGCGTGTGTGTGTGTGGAGTGAGATGTCTGTGTGTGTGTGTGTGTCGAGTGAGATTTGTGTGTGTGTGTGTCGAGTGAGATTTGTGTGTGTGTGTGTCGAGTGAGATTTGTGTGTGTGTGTGTCGAGTGAGATTTGTGTGTGTGTGTGTGTCGAGTGAGATTTGTGTGTGTTGAGGGAGATTTGTGTGTGTCGAGTGAGATTTGTGTGTGTGTGTGTCGAGTGAGATTTGTGTGTGTGTGTGTTGAGTGAGTTTTGTGTGTTTGTTGAGTGAGATTTGTGTGTGTGTGTGTGTCAAGTGAGATTTGTGTGTGTGTGTGTCTAGTGAGATTGTGTGCCTGTGTTGAGTGAGATTTGTGTGTGTGTGTGTTGAGTGAGATTTGTGTGCGTGTCGAGTGAGATTTGTGTGTGTGTGTGTGTCGAGTGAGATTTGTGTGTGTGTCGAGTGAGATTTGTGTGTGTGTGTGTGTCGAGTGAGATTTGTGTGTGTGTGTGTGTCGAGTGAGATTTGTGTGTGTGTGTGTCGAGTGAGATTTGTGTGTGTGTGTGTCGAGTGAGATTTCTGTGTCTGTGTGTTGAGTGAGATTTGTGTGTGTGTGTGTGTGTGTGTCGAGTGAGATTTGTGTGTGTGTGTGTCGAGTGAGATTTGTGTGTGTCGAGGGACATTTGCGTGTGTGTGTCGAGGGAGATTTGTGTGTGTGTTTGTGTGTGTGTGAGTGGAGTGAGATATCTGTGTGTGTGTGTGTGTTGAGTGAGATTTGTGTGTGTGTGTGTGGAGTGAGATGTCTGTGTGTGTGTGTCGAGTGAGATTTGTGTGTCGAGTGAGATTTGTGTGTGTGTGTGTCGAGTGGGATTTGTGTGCGTGTGTCGAGTGAGATTTGTGTGTGTCGAGGGAGATTTGTGTGTGGGTGTGTCGAGGGAGATTTGTGTGTGTGTGTGTCGAGTGAGATGTCTGTGTGTGTCGAGTGAGATTTGTGTGTGTGTGTCGAGTGAGATTTGTGTGTGTCGAGTGAGATTTGTGTGTGTTGAGGGAGATTTGTGTGTCGAGTGAGATTTGTGTGCGTGTGTGTGTTGAGTGAGATTTGTGTGTGTGTTGAGTGAGATTTGTGTGTGTGTGTGTGTCGAGTGAGATTTGTGTGTGTGTGTCTAGTGAGATTGTGTGCGTGTGTTGAGTGAGATTTGTGTGTGTGTGTGTTGAGTGACATTTGTGTGCGTGTCGAGTGAGATTTGTGTGTGTGTGTGTGTCGAGTGAGATTTGTGTGTGTGTGTGTCGAGTGAGATTTGTGTGTGTGTGTGTGTCGAGTGAGATTTGTGTGTCTCGAGTGAGATTTGTGTGTGTGTGTGTGTGTCGAGTGAGATTTGTGTGTGTGTGTGTGTTGAGTGAGATTTGTGTGTGTGTGTGTGTCGAGTGAGATCTGTGTGTGTCTGTGTCGAGTGAGATTTGTGTGTGTGTGTGTGTTGAGTGAGATTTGTGTGTGTGTGTGGAGTGAGATTTGTGTGTGTGTGTGTCGAGTGAGATTTGTGTGTGTCGAGGGAGATTTGTGTGTGTCCAGGGACATTTGTGTATGTGTGTGTGTGTGTGCGTGGAGTGAGATGTCTGTGTGTGTGTGTGTGTGTGTCGAGTGAGATTTGTGTGTGTGTCTCGAGTGAGATTTGTGCGAGTTTGTGTCGAGGGAGATTTGTGTACGTGTGTGTGTGTGTCGAGTGAGATGTCTGTGTGTGTGTGTGTGTTGAGTGAGATTTGTGTGTGTGTGTGTGGAGGAGATTTGTGTGTGTGTGGCGAGTGACATTTGTGTGTGTCGAGGGAGACTTGTGTGTGACGAGGGACATTTGGGTGTGTGTGTCGAGGGAGATTTGTGCGTGTGTGTGTGTGTGTGTGGAGTGAGATGTCTGTGTGTGTGTGTGTGTCGAGTGAGATTTGTGTGTGTGGGTGTCGAGTGAGATTTGTGTGTGTGTGTGTCGAGTGAGATTTGTGTGTGTGTGTGTCGAGTGAGATTTGTGTGTGTGTCGAGTGAGATTTGTCTGTGTCGAGTGAGATTTGTGTGTTGAGGGAGATTTGTGTGTGTCGAGTGAGATTTGTGTGTGTTGAGTGAGATTTGTGTGTGTGTTGAGTGAGATTTGTGTGTGTGTGTGTGTGTCGAGTGAGATTTGTGTGTGTGTGTCTAGTGAGATTGTGTGCCTGTGTTGAGTGAGATTTGTGTGTGAGTGTGTTGAGTGAGATTTGGGTGCGTGTCGAGTGAGATTTGTGTGTGTGTGTGTCGAGTGAGATTTGTGTGTGTGTCGAGTGAGATTTGTGTGTGTGTGTGTCGAGTCAGATTTGTGTGTGTGTGTGTGTCGAGTGAGATTTGTATGTGTGTGTGTGTGTCGAGTGAGATTTGTGTGTGTGTCGAGTGAGATTTGTGTGTGTGTGTGTCGAGTGAGATTTCTGTGTGTGTGTGTTGAGTGAGATTTGTGTGTGTGTGTGTGTGTGTCGAGTGAGATTTGTGTGTGTGTCGAGTGAGATTTGTGTGTGTGTGTGTCGAGTGAGATTTGTGTGTGTGTCGAGTGAGATTTGTGTGTGTGTGTGTCGAGTGAGATTTCTGTGTGTGTGTGTTGAGTGAGATTTGTGCGTGTGAGTGTGTGTGTCGAGTGACATTTGTGTGTGTCGAGTGAGATTTGTGTGTGTCGAGGGACATTTGTGTGTGTGTGTCGAGGGAGATTTGTGTGTGTGTCGAGGGAGATTTGTGTGTGTCGAGGGACATTTGTGTGTGTGTGTCGAGGGAGATTTGTGTGTGTGTGTGTGTGTGTGGAGTGAGATGTCTGTGTGTGTGTGTGTGTGTGTCGAGTGAGATTTGTGTGTGTGTTGAGTGAGATTTGTGTGTGTGTGTGTGTGTGTGTGTGTGTGGAGTGAGATTTGTGAGTGTGTGTGTCGAGTGACATTTGTGTGTGTCGAGGGAGATTTGTGTGTGTCGAGGGACATTTGTGTGTGTGTGTCGAGGGAGATTTGTGTGTGTGTGTGTGTGGACTCAGATTTGTGTGTGTGTGTGTTGAGTGAGATTTGTGTGTGTGTGTGTCGAGTGAGATTTGTGTGTGTGTCGAGTGAGATTGTGTGTGTGTCGAGTGAGATTTGTGTGTGTGTCGAGTGAGATTTGTGTGTGTGTGTGTCGAGTGAGATTTGTGTGTGTGTGTTGAGTGAGATTTGTGTGTGTGTGTGTGTGTGTCGAGTGAGATTTGTGTGTGTGTGTGTGTCGAGTGAGATTTGTGTGTGTGTGTGTGTCGAGTGAGATTTGTGTGTGTGTGTCGAGTGAGATTTGTGTGTGTGTGTGTGAGTCGAGTGAGATTTGTGTGTGTGTCTGTGTGTCGAGTGAGATTTGTGTGTGTGTTGAGTGAGATTTGTGTGTGTGTGTGTCGAGTGAGATTTGTGTGTGTGTCGAGTGAGATTTGTGTGTGTGTCGAGTGAGATTTGTGTGTGTGTCGAGTGAGATTTGTGTGTGTGTCGAGGGAGATTTGTGTGTGTGTCTCGAGTGAGATTTGTGTGTGTGTGTGTCGAGTGAGATTTGTGTGTGTGTGTCGAGGGAGATTTGTGTGTGTGTGTGTGTGTGTGTGTGTGGAGTGAGATGTCTCTGTGTGTGTGTGTGTCGAGTGAGATTTGTGTGTGTGTGTCGAGTGAGATGGCTGTGTGTGTGTGTGTGTGTCGAGTGAGATTTGTGTGTGTGTCTCGAGTGAGATTTGTGTGTGATGTGTGTCGAGTGAGATTTGTGTGTGTGTGTGTGGAGTGAGATGTCTGTGTGTGTGTGTGTGTCGAGTGAGATTTGTGTGTGTGTCGAGTGAGATTTGTGTGTGTCGAGGGAGATTTGTGTGTGTGTGTGTCGAGGGAGATTTGTGTACGTGTGTGTGTGTGTCGAGTGAGATGTCTGTGTGTGTGTGTGTGTGTTGAGTGACATTTGTGTGTGTGTGTGGAGTGAGATTTGTGTGTGTGTGTGGCGAGTGACATTTGAGTGTGTCGAGGGAGATTTGTGTGTGACGAGGGACATTTGGGTGTGTGTGTCAAGGGAGATTTGTGCGTGTGTGTGTGTGTGTGTGTGGAGTGAGATGTCTGTGTGTGTGTGTGTGTCGAGTGAGATTTGTGTGTGCGTGTGTCGAGTGAGATTTGTGTGTGTGTGTGTCGAGTGAGATTTGTGTGTGTGTGTGTCGAGTGAGATTTGTGTGTGTGTGTGTGTCGAGTGAGATTTGTGTGTGTTGAGGGAGATTTGTGTGTGTCGAGTGAGATTTGTGTGTGTGTGTGTCGAGTGAGATTTGTGTGTGTGTGTGTTGAGTGAGTTTTGTGTGTTTGTTGAGTGAGATTTGTGTGTGTGTGTGTGTCAAGTGAGATTTGTGTGTGTGTGTGTCTAGTGAGATTGTGTGCCTGTGTTGAGTGAGATTTGTGTGTGTGTGTGTGTTGAGTGAGATTTGTGTGCGTGTCGAGTGAGATTTGTGTGTGTGTGTGTGTCGAGTGAGATTTGTGTGTGTGTCGAGTGAGATTTGTGTGTGTGTGTGTGTCGAGTGAGATTTGTGTGTGTGTGTGTGTGTCGAGTGAGATTTGTGTGTGTGTGTGTCGAGTGAGATTTGTGTGTGTGTGTGTCGAGTGAGATTTCTGTGTCTGTGTGTTGAGTGAGATTTGTGTGTGTGTGTGTGTGTCGAGTGAGATTTGTGTGTGTGTGTGTCGAGTGAGATTTGTGTGTGTCGAGGGACATTTGCGTGTATGTGTCGAGGGAGATTTGTGTGTGTGTTTGTGTGTGTGTGAGTGGAGTGAGATATCTGTGTGTGTGTGTGTGTGTGTTGAGTGAGATTTGTGTGTGTGTGTGTGGAGTGAGATGTCTGTGTGTGTGTGTCGAGTGAGATTTGTGTGTCGAGTGAGATTTGTGTGTGTGTGTGTCGAGTGGGATTTGTGTGCGTGTGTCGAGTGAGATTTGTGTGTGTCGAGGGAGATTTGTGTGTGGGTGTGTCGAGGGAGATTTGTGTGTGTGTGTGTCGAGTGAGATGTCTGTGTGTGTCGAGTGAGATTTGTGTGTGTGTGTCGAGTGAGATTTGTGTGTGTCGAGTGAGATTTGTGTGTGTTGAGGGAGATTTGTGTGTCGAGTGAGATTTGTGTGCGTGTGTGTGTTGAGTGAGATTTGTGTGTGTGTTGAGTGAGATTTGTGTGTGTGTGTGTGTCGAGTGAGATTTGTGTGTGTGTGTCTAGTGAGATTGTGTGCGTGTGTTGAGTGAGATTTGTGTGTGTGTGTGTTGAGTGACATTTGTGTGCGTGTCGAGTGAGATTTGTGTGTGTGTGTGTGTCGAGTGAGATTTGTGTGTGTGTGTGTCGAGTGAGATTTGTGTGTGTGTGTGTGTGTCGAGTGAGATTTGTGTGCGTGTGTGTGTCGAGTGAGATTTGTGTGTCTCGAGTGAGATTTGTGTGTGTGTGTGTGTGTCGAGTGAGATTTGTGTGTGTGTGTGTGTTGAGTGAGATTTGTGTGTGTGTGTGTGTCGAGTGAGATCTGTGTGTGTCTGTGTCGAGTGAGATTTGTGTGTGTGTGTGTGTTGAGTGAGATTTGTGTGTGTGTGTGTGTCGAGTGAGATCTGTGTGTGTCTGTGTCGAGTGAGATTTGTGTGTGTGTGTGTCGAGTGAGATTTGTGTGTGTGTGTGTGTTGAGTGAGATTTGTGTGTGTGTGTGTGTTGAGTGAGATTTGTGTGTGTGTGTGTGTTGAGTGAGATTTGTCTGTGTGTGTGTGTTGAGTGAGATTTGTGTGTGTGTGTGTGTTGAGTGAGATTTGTGTGTGTGTGTGTGTCGAGTGAGATCTGTGTGTGTCTGTGTCGAGTGAGATTTGTGTGTGTGTGTGTGTGACGAGTGAGATTTGTGTGTGTGTGTGTGTGTGTCGAGTGAGATTTGTGTGTGTGTGTGTTGAGTGACATTTGTGTGTGTGTGTGTCGAGTGAGATTTGTGTGTGTGTGTGTCGAGTGAGATTTGTGTGTGTGTGTCGAGTGAGATTTGTGTGTGTGTGGAGCGAGATTTGTGTGTGTGGAGCGAGATTTGTGTGTGTGGGTCGATTGAGATTTGTGTGTGTGTGTCGAGTGAGATTTGTGTGTGTGTCGAGTGAGATTTGTGTGTGTGTCGAGTGAGATTTGTGTGTGTGTCGAGTGAGATTTGTGTGTTTGTGTGTGTCGAGTGAGATTTGTGTGTGTGTGTGTGTTGAGTGAGATTTGTGTGTGTGTGTGTGTGTGTGTGTGTCGAGTGACATTATTGTGTATGTCGAGGGAGATTTGTTTGTGTCGAGGGACATTTGTGTGTGTGTGTCGAGGGACATTTGTGTGTGTGTGTGTGTGTGTGTGTGTGTGGACTCAGATTTGTGTGTGTGTGTGTGTTGAGTGAGATTTGTGTGTGTGTCGAGTGAGATTTGTGTGTGTGTCGAGTGAGATTTGTGTGTGTGTGTGTCGAGTGAGATTTGTGTGTGAGTGTGTGTGTTGAGTGAGATTTGTGTGTGTGTGTGTGTGTGGAGTGAGATTTGTGTGTATGTGTGTCGAGTGAGATTTGTGTGTGTGTCGAGGGAGATTTGTGTGTGTCGAGGGACATTTGTGTGTGTGTGTGTGTGTGCGTGGAGTGAGATGTCTGTGTGTGTGTGTGTGTGTGTCGAGTGAGATTTGTGTGTGTGTCTCGAGTGAGATTTGTGCGAGTTTGTGTCGAGGGAGATTTGTGTACGTGTGTGTGTGTCGAGTGAGATGTCTGTGTGTGTGTGTGTGTTGAGTGAGATTTGTGTGTGTGTGTGTGGAGGAGATTTGTGTGTGTGTGGCGAGTGACATTTGTGTGTGTCGAGGGAGACTTGTGTGTGACGAGGGACATTTGGGTGTGTGTGTCGAGGGAGATTTGTGCGTGTGTGTGTGTGTGGAGTGAGATGTCTGTGTGTGTGTGTGTGTCGAGTGAGATTTGTGTGTGTGGGTGTCGAGTGAGATTTGTGTGTGTGTGTGTCGAGTGAGATTTGTGTGTGTGTGTGTCGAGTGAGATTTGTGTGTGTGTCGAGTGAGATTTGTCTGTGTCGAGTGAGATTTGTGTGTTGAGGGAGATTTGTGTGTGTCGAGTGAGATTTGTGTGTGTGTGTGTTGAGTGAGATTTGTGTGTGTGTTGAGTGAGATTTGTGTGTGTGTGTGTGTGTCGAGTGAGATTTGTGTGTGTGTGTCTAGTGAGATTGTGTGCCTGTGTTGAGTGAGATTTGTGTGTGAGTGTGTTGAGTGAGATTTGGGTGCGTGTCGAGTGAGATTTGTGTGTGTGTGTGTGTCGAGTGAGATTTGTGTGTGTGTCGAGTGAGATTTGTGTGTGTGTGTGTGTCGAGTGAGATTTGTGTGTGTGTGTGTGTCGAGTGAGATTTGTGTGTGGGTGTGTGTGTCGAGTGAGATTTGTATGTGTGTGTGTGTGTCGAGTGAGATTTGTGTGTGTGTCGAGTGAGATTTGTGTGTGTGTGTGTCGAGTGAGATTTCTGTGTGTGTGTGTTGAGTGAGATTTGTGTGTGTGTGTGTGTGTCGAGTGAGATTTGTGTGTGTGTCGAGTGAGATTTGTGTGTGTGTGTGTCGAGTGAGATTTGTGTGTGTGTCGAGTGAGATTTGTGTGTGTGTGTGTCGAGTGAGATTTCTGTGTGTGTGTGTTGAGTGAGATTTGTGTGTGTGTGTGTGTGTCGAGTGAGATTTGTGTGTGTGTCGAGGGAGATTTGTGTGTGTGTGTGTCGAGGGAGATTTGTGTACGTGTGTGTGTGTGTCGAGTGAGATGTCTGTGTGTGTGTGTGTGTGTTGAGTGACATTTGTGTGTGTGTGTGGAGTGAGATTTGTGTGTGTGTGTGGCGAGTGACATTTGAGTGTGTCGAGGGAGATTTGTGTGTGACGAGGGACATTTGGGTGTGTGTGTCAAGGGAGATTTGTGCGTGTGTGTGTGTGTGTGTGTGGAGTGAGATGTCTGTGTGTGTGTGTGTGTCGAGTGAGATTTGTGTGT
The DNA here is from genome assembly GCF_964213995.1 of Mustelus asterias. Taxonomy (NCBI): domain Eukaryota; kingdom Metazoa; phylum Chordata; class Chondrichthyes; order Carcharhiniformes; family Triakidae; genus Mustelus; species Mustelus asterias. Next base: position 38,143,070 of record NC_135808.1, read on the forward strand.
GTGTGTGTCGAGTGAGATTTGTGTGTGTGTGTGTCGAGTGAGATTTGTGTGTGTGTGTGTCGAGTGAGATTTGTGTGTGTGTGTGTGTCGAGTGAGATTTGTGTGTGTTGAGGGAGATTTGTGTGTGTCGAGTGAGATTTGTGTGTGTGTGTGTCGAGTGAGATTTGTGTGTGTGTGTGTTGAGTGAGTTTTGTGTGTTTGTTGAGTGAGATTAGTGTGTGTGTGTGTGTCAAGTGAGATTTGTGTGTGTGTGTGTCTAGTGAGATTGTGTGCCTGTGTTGAGTGAGATTTGTGTGTGTGTGTGTGTTGAGTGAGATTTGTGTGCGTGTCGAGTGAGATTTGTGTGTGTGTGTGTGTCGAGTGAGATTTGTGTGTGTGTCGAGTGAGATTTGTGTGTGTGTGTGTGTCGAGTGAGATTTGTGTGTGTGTGTGTGTGTCGAGTGAGATTTGTGTGTGTGTGTGTCGAGTGAGATTTGTGTGTGTGTGTGTCGAGTGAGATTTCTGTGTCTGTGTGTTGAGTGAGATTTGTGTGTGTGTGTGTGTGTGTGTCGAGTGAGATTTGTGTGTGTGTGTGTCGAGTGAGATTTGTGTGTGTCGAGGGACATTTGCGTGTATGTGTCGAGGGAGATTTGTGTGTGTGTTTGTGTGTGTGTGAGTGGAGTGAGATATCTGTGTGTGTGTGTGTGTGTGTTGAGTGAGATTTGTGTGTGTGTGTGTGGAGTGAGATGTCTGTGTGTGTGTGTCGAGTGAGATTTGTGTGTCGAGTGAGATTTGTGTGTGTGTGTGTCGAGTGGGATTTGTGTGCGTGTGTCGAGTGAGATTTGTGTGTGTCGAGGGAGATTTGTGTGTGGGTGTGTCGAGGGAGATTTGTGTGTGTGTGTGTCGAGTGAGATGTCTGTGTGTGTCGAGTGAGATTTGTGTGTGTGTGTCGAGTGATATTTGTGTGTGTCGAGTGAGATTTGTGTGTGTTGAGGGAGATTTGTGTGTCGAGTGAGATTTGTGTGCGTGTGTGTGTTGAGTGAGATTTGTGTGTGTGTTGAGTGAGATTTGTGTGTGTGTGTGTGTCGAGTGAGATTTGTGTGTGTGTGTCTAGTGAGATTGTGTGCGTGTGTTGAGTGAGATTTGTGTGTGTGTGTGTTGAGTGACATTTGTGTGCGTGTCGAGTGAGATTTGTGTGTGTGTGTGTGTCGAGTGAGATTTGTGTGTGTGTGTGTCGAGTGAGATTTGTGTGTGTGTGTGTGTGTCGAGTGAGATTTGTGTGCGTGTGTGTGTCGAGTGAGATTTGTGTGTCTCGAGTGAGATTTGTGTGTGTGTGTGTGTGTCGAGTGAGATTTGTGTGTGTGTGTGTGTTGAGTGAGATTTGTGTGTGTGTGTGTGTCGAGTGAGATCTGTGTGTGTCTGTGTCGAGTGAGATTTGTGTGTGTGTGTGTGTTGAGTGAGATTTGTGTGTGTGTGTGTGTCGAGTGAGATCTGTGTGTGTCTGTGTCGAGTGAGATTTGTGTGTGTGTGTGTCGAGTGAGATTTGTGTGTGTGTGTGTGTTGAGTGAGATTTGTGTGTGTGTGTGTGTTGAGTGAGATTTGTGTGTGTGTGTGTGTTGAGTGAGATTTGTCTGTGTGTGTGTGTTGAGTGAGATTTGTGTGTGTGTGTGTGTTGAGTGAGATTTGTGTGTGTGTGTGTGTCGAGTGAGATCTGTGTGTGTCTGTGTCGAGTGAGATTTGTGTGTGTGTGTGTGTGACGAGTGAGATTTGTGTGTGTGTGTGTGTGTGTCGAGTGAGATTTGTGTGTGTGTGTGTTGAGTGACATTTGTGTGTGTGTGTGTCGAGTGAGATTTGTGTGTGTGTGTGTCGAGTGAGATTTGTGTGTGTGTGTCGAGTGAGATTTGTGTGTGTGTGGAGCGAGATTTGTGTGTGTGGAGCGAGATTTGTGTGTGTGGGTCGATTGAGATTTGTGTGTGTGTGTCGAGTGAGATTTGTGTGTGTGTCGAGTGAGATTTGTGTGTGTGTCGAGTGAGATTTGTGTGTGTGTCGAGTGAGATTTGTGTGTGTGTGTGTGTCGAGTGAGATTTGTGTGTGTGTGTGTGTTGAGTGAGATTTGTGTGTGTGTGTGTGTGTGTGTGTCGAGTGACATTATTGTGTATGTCGAGGGAGATTTGTTTGTGTCGAGGGACATTTGTGTGTGTGTGTCGAGGGACATTTGTGTGTGTGTGTGTGTGTGTGTGTGTGTGTGGACTCAGATTTGTGTGTGTGTGTGTGTTGAGTGAGATTTGTGTGTGTGTCGAGTGAGATTTGTGTGTGTGTCGAGTGAGATTTGTGTGTGTGTGTGTCGAGTGAGATTTGTGTGTGAGTGTGTGTGTTGAGTGAGATTTGTGTGTGTGTGTGTGTGTGGAGTGAGATTTGTGTGTATGTGTGTCGAGTGAGATTTGTGTGTGTGTTGAGGGAGATTTGTGTGTGTCGAGGGACATTTGTGTGTGTGTGTGTGTGTGCGTGGAGTGAGATGTCTGTGTGTGTGTGTGTGTGTGTCGAGTGAGATTTGTGTGTGTGTCTCGAGTGAGATTTGTGCGAGTTTGTGTCGAGGGAGATTTGTGTACGTGTGTGTGTGTGTCGAGTGAGATGTCTGTGTGTGTGTGTGTGTTGAGTGAGATTTGTGTGTGTGTGTGTGGAGGAGATTTGTGTGTGTGTGGCGAGTGACATTTGTGTGTGTCGAGGGAGACTTGTGTGTGACGAGGGACATTTGGGTGTGTGTGTCGAGGGAGATTTGTGCGTGTGTGTGTGTGTGGAGTGAGATGTCTGTGTGTGTGTGTGTGTCGAGTGAGATTTGTGTGTGTGGGTGTCGAGTGAGATTTGTGTGTGTGTGTGTCGAGTGAGATTTGTGTGTGTGTGTGTCGAGTGAGATTTGTGTGTGTGTCGAGTGAGATTTGTCTGTGTCGAGTGAGATTTGTGTGTTGAGGGAGATTTGTGTGTGTCGAGTGAGATTTGTGTGTGTGTGTGTTGAGTGAGATTTGTGTGTGTGTTGAGTGAGATTTGTGTGTGTGTGTGTGTGTCGAGTGAGATTTGTGTGTGTGTGTCTAGTGAGATTGTGTGCCTGTGTTGAGTGAGATTTGTGTGTGAGTGTGTTGAGTGAGATTTGGGTGCGTGTCGAGTGAGATTTGTGTGTGTGTGTGTGTCGAGTGAGATTTGTGTGTGTGTCGAGTGAGATTTGTGTGTGTGTGTGTGTCGAGTCAGATTTGTGTGTGTGTGTGTGTCGAGTGAGATTTGTGTGTGGGTGTGTGTGTCGAGTGAGATTTGTATGTGTGTGTGTGTGTCGAGTGAGATTTGTGTGTGTGTCGAGTGAGATTTGTGTGTGTGTGTGTCGAGTGAGATTTCTGTGTGTGTGTGTTGAGTGAGATTTGTGTGTGTGTGTGTGTGTCGAGTGAGATTTGTGTGTGTGTCGAGTGAGATTTGTGTGTGTGTGTGTCGAGTGAGATTTGTGTGTGTGTCGAGTGAGATTTGTGTGTGTGTGTGTCGAGTGAGATTTCTGTGTGTGTGTGTTGAGTGAGATTTGTGTGTGTGAGTGTGTGTGTCGAGTGACATTTGTGCGTGTCGAGTGAGATTTGTGTGTGTCGAGGGACATTTGTGTGTGTGTGTCGAGGGAGATTTGTGTGTGTGTCGAGGGAGATTTGTGTGTGTCGAGGGACATTTGTGTGTGTGTGTCGAGGGAGATTTCTGTGTGTGTGTGTGTTGAGTGAGATGTCTGTGTGTGTGTGTGTGTGTGTCGAGTGAGATTTCTGTGTGTGTCTCGAGTGAGATTTGTGCGAGTTTGTGTCGAGTGAGATTTGTGTGTGTGTGTCGAGGGAGATTTGTGTGTGTGTGTGTGTGGAGTGAGATTTGTGTGTGTGTGTCGAGTGAGATGTCTGTGTGTGTGTGTGTGTGTCGAGTGAGATTTGTGTGTGTGTGTCGAGTGAGATGTCTGTGTGTGTGCGTGTGTGTCGAGTGAGATTTGTGTGTGTGTCTCGAGTGAGATTTGTGTGTGATGTGTGTCGAGTGAGATTTGAGTGTGTGTGTGTGTGTGTGGAGTGAGATGTCTATGTGTGTGTGTCGAGTGAGATTTGTGTGTGTGTGTCGAGTGAGATTTGTGTGTGTCGAGGGAGATTTGTGTGTGTGTGTGTCGAGGGAGATTTGTGTACGTGTGTGTGTGTGTCGAGTGAGATGTCTGTGTGTGTGTGTGTGTGTGTTGAGTGAGATTTGTGTGTGTGTGTGTGTGGAGTGAGATTTGTGTGTGTGTGTGTGTCGAGTGAGATTTGTTTGTGTGTGTGTGTGTGTGTCGAGTGAGATTTGTGTGTGTGTGTGTTGAGTGAGATTTGTGTGTGTGTGTGGAGTGAGATTTGTGTGTGTGTGGCGAGTGACATTTGTGTGTGTCGAGGGAGACTTGTGTGTGACGAGGGACATTTGGGTGTGTGTGTCGAGGGAGATTTGTGCGTGTGTGTGTGTGTGTGCGTGTGGAGTGAGATGTCTGTGTGTGTGTGTGTGTCGAGTGAGATTTGTGTGTGTGTGTGTCGAGTGAGATTTGTGTGTGTGTGTGTCGAGTGAGATTTGTGTGTGTGTGTCGAGTGAGATTTGTGTGTGTGTCGAGTGAGATTTGTCTGTGTCGAGTGAGATTTGTCTGTGTCGAGTGAGATTTGTGTGTGTGTGTGTTGAGTGAGATTTGTGTGTGTGTTGAGTGAGATTTGTGTGTGTGTGTGTGTGTCGAGTGAGATTTGTGTGTGTGTGTCTAGTGAGATTGTGTGCCTGTGTTGAGTGAGATTTGTGTGTGTGTGTGTTGAGTGAGATTTGGGTGCGTGTCGAGTGAGATTTGTGTGTGTGTGTGTCGAGTGAGATTTGTGTGTGTGTCGAGTGAGATTTGTGTGTGTGTGTCGAGTCAGATTTGTGTGTGTGTGTGTGTCGAGTGAGATATGTGTGTGGGTGTGTGTGTCGAGTGAGATCTGTATGTGTGTGTGTGTGTGTCGAGTGAGATTTGTGTGTGTGTCGAGTGAGATTTGTGTATGTGTGTGTCGAGTGAGATTTCTGTGTGTGTGTGTTGAGTGAGATTTGTGTGTGTGTGTGTGTCGAGTGAGATTTGTGTGTGTGTGTGTGTCGAGGGACATTTGTGTGTGTGTGTCGAGGGAGATGTGTGTGTGTGTGTGTGTGTGTGTGAGTGGAGTGAGATGTCTGTGTGTGTGTGTGTTGAGTGAGATTTGTGTGTGTGTGTGTGTGTGTGTGTGTGGAGTGAGATGTCTGTGTGTGTGTGTGGAGTGAGATGTCTGTGTGTGTGTGCCGAGTGAGATTTGTATGTGTGTGTGTGTCGAGTGAGATTTGTGTGTGTCGAGTGAGATTTGTGTGTGTGTGTGTGTGTCGAGTGAGATTTGTGTGTGTGTGTTGAGTGAGATTTGTGTGTGTCGAGTGAGATTTGTGTGTGTGTGTGTGTGTCGAGTGAGATTTGTGTGTGTGTGTGTGTTGAGTGAGATTTGTGTGTGTGTGCGTGTCGAGTGAGATCTGTGTGTGTCTGTGTCGAGTGAGATTTGTGTGTGTGTGTGTGTCGAGTGAGATCTGTGTGTGTGTGTGTCGAGTGAGATTTGTGTGTGTGTGTGTGTCGAGTGAGATTTGTGTGTGTGTGTGTGTGTGTGTCGAGTGAGATTTGTGTGTGTGTGTGTGTGTGTCGAGTGAGATTTGTGTGTGTGTTGAGGGAGATTTGTGTGTGTGTGTGTCGAGTGAGATTTGTGTGTGTGTGTGTCGAGTGAGATTTGTGTGTGTCGAGTGAGATTTGTGTGTGTGTGTGTTGACTGAGATTTGTGTGTGTGTGTGTCGAGTGAGATTTGTGTGTGTGTGTGTTGAGTGAGATTTGTGTGTGTGTGTCGAGTGAGATTTGTGTGTGTGTGTATCGAGTGAGATTTGTGTGTGTGCGTGTCGAGTGAGATTTGTGTGTGTCGAGTGAGATTTGTGTGTGTGTGTGTGTCGAGTGAGATTTGTGTGTGTGTGTGTGTTGAGTGAGATTTGTGTGTGTGTGTGTGTCGAGTGAGATCTGTGTGTGTCTGTGTCGAGTGAGATTTGTGTGTGTGTGTGTGTCGAGTGAGATCTGTGTGTGTCTGTGTCGAGTGAGATTTGTGTGTGTGTGTGTGTCGAGTGAGATTTGTGTGTGTGTGTGTGTCGAGTGAGATTTGTGTGTGTGTGTGTGTGTCGAGTGAGATTTGTGTGTGTGTGTGTTGAGTGAGATTTGTGTGTGTGTGTGTCGAGTGAGATTTGTGTGTGTGTGTGTCGAGTGAGATTTGTGTGTGTGTGTGTCGAGTGAGATTTGTGTGTGTGTGGAGCGAGATTTGTGTATGTGGGTCGATTGAGATTTGTGTGTGTGTGTGTGTCGAGTGAGATTTGTGTGTGTGTGTGTGTCGAGTGAGATTTGTGTGTGTGTGTGTGTCGAGTGAGATTTGTGTGTGTGTGGAGCGAGATTTGTGTGTGTGGGTCGATTGAGATTTGTGTGTGTGTGTGTGTCGAGTGAGATTTGTGTGTGTGTCGAGTGAGATTTGTGTGTGTCTCGAGTGAGATTGGTGTGTGTGTCGAGTGAGATTTGTATGTGTGTGTGTCGAGTGAGATTTGTGTGTGTGTGTGTGTTGAGTGAGATTTGTGTGTGTGTGTGTGTGTGTGTGGAGTGAGATTTGTGTGTGTGTGTGTCGAGTGACATTTGTGTGTGTCGAGGGAGATTTGTGTGTGTCGAGGGACATTTGTGTGTGTGTGTCGAGGGAGATTTGTGTGTGTGTGTGTGTGTGTGTGTCGACTGAGATTTGTGTGTGTGTGTGTTGAGTGAGATTTGTGTGTGTGTGTGTCGAGTGAGATTTGTGTGTGTGTCGAGTGAGATTTGTGTGTGTGTCGAGTGAGATTTGTGTGTGTGTCGAGTGAGATTTGTGTGTGTGTGTGTCGAGTGAGATTTGTGTGTGTGTGTGTGTTGAGTGAGATTTGTGTGTGTGTGTGTGGAGTGAGATTTGTGTGTATGTGTGTCGAGTGAGATTTGTGTGTGTCGAGGGACATTTGTGTGTGTGTGTCGAGGGAGATTTGTGTGTGTGTGTGTGTGGACTCAGATTTGTGTGTGTGTGTGTTGAGTGAGATTTGTGTGTGTGTGTGTCGAGTGAGATTTGTGTGTGTGTCGAGTGAGATTTGTGTGTGTGTCGAGTGAGATTTGTGTGTGTGTCGAGTGAGATTTGTGTGTGTGTGTGTCGAGTGAGATTTGTGTGCGTGTGTGTGTGTCGAGTGAGATTTGTGTGTGTGTGTGTGTCGAGTGAGATTTGTGTGTGTGTGTGTGTCGAGTGAGTTTTGTGTGTGTGTGTCGAGTGAGATTTGTGTGTGTGTGTGTGAGTCGAGTGAGATTTGTGTGTGTGTCTGTGTGTCGAGTGAGATTTGTGTGTGTGTGTGTTGAGTGAGATTTGTGTGTGTGTGTGTCGAGTGAGATTTGTGTGTGTGTCGAGTGAGATTTGTGTGTGTGTCGAGTGAGATTTGTGTGTGTGTCGAGTGAGATTTGTGTGTGTGTCGAGGGAGATTTGTGTGTGTGTCTCGAGTGAGATTTGTGTGTGTGTGTGTCGAGTGAGATTTGTGTGTGTGTGTCGAGGGAGATTTGTGTGTGTGTGTGTGTGTGTGTGTGTGGAGTGAGATGTCTCTGTGTGTGTGTGTGTCGAGTGAGATTTGTGTGTGTGTGTCGAGTGAGATGGCTGTGTGTGTGTGTGTGTGTCGAGTGAGATTTGTGTGTGTGTCTCGAGTGAGATTTGTGTGTGATGTGTGTCGAGTGAGATTTGTGTGTGTGTGTGTGGAGTGAGATGTCTGTGTGTGTGTGTGTGTCGAGTGAGATTTGTGTGTGTGTCGAGTGAGATTTGTGTGTGTCGAGGGAGATTTGTGTGTGTGTGTGTCGAGGGAGATTTGTGTACGTGTGTGTGTGTGTCGAGTGAGATGTCTGTGTGTGTGTGTGTGTGTTGAGTGACATTTGTGTGTGTGTGTGGAGTGAGATTTGTGTGTGTGTGTGGCGAGTGACATTTGAGTGTGTCGAGGGAGATTTGTGTGTGACGAGGGACATTTGGGTGTGTGTGTCAAGGGAGATTTGTGCGTGTGTGTGTGTGTGTGTGTGGAGTGAGATGTCTGTGTGTGTGTGTGTGTCGAGTGAGATTTGTGTGTGTGTGTGTCGAGTGAGATTTGTGTGTGTGTGTGTCGAGTGAGATTTGTGTGTGTGTGTGTCGAGTGAGATTTGTGTGTGTGTGTGTGTCGAGTGAGATTTGTGTGTGTTGAGGGAGATTTGTGTGTGTCGAGTGAGATTTGTGTGTGTGTGTGTCGAGTGAGATTTGTGTGTGTGTGTGTTGAGTGAGTTTTGTGTGTTTGTTGAGTGAGATTTGTGTGTGTGTGTGTGTCAAGTGAGATTTGTGTGTGTGTGTGTCTAGTGAGATTGTGTGCCTGTGTTGAGTGAGATTTGTGTGTGTGTGTGTTGAGTGAGATTTGTGTGCGTGTCGAGTGAGATTTGTGTGTGTGTGTGTGTCGAGTGAGATTTGTGTGTGTGTCGAGTGAGATTTGTGTGTGTGTGTGTGTCGAGTGAGATTTGTGTGTGTGTGTGTGTCGAGTGAGATTTGTGTGTGTGTGTGTCGAGTGAGATTTGTGTGTGTGTGTGTGTGTCGAGTGAGATTTCTGTGTCTGTGTGTTGAGTGAGATTTGTGTGTGTGTGTGTGTGTCGAGTGAGATTTGTGTGTGTGTGTGTCGAGTGAGATTTGTGTGTGTCGAGGGACATTTGCGTGTGTGTGTCGAGGGAGATTTGTGTGTGTGTTTGTGTGTGTGTGAGTGGAGTGAGATATCTGTGTGTGTGTGTGTGTGTTGAGTGAGATTTGTGTGTGTGTGTGTGGAGTGAGATGTCTGTGTGTGTGTGTCGAGTGAGATTTGTGTGTCGAGTGAGATTTGTGTGTGTGTGTGTCGAGTGGGATTTGTGTGCGTGTGTCGAGTGAGATTTGTGTGTGTCGAGGGAGATTTGTGTGTGGGTGTGTCGAGGGAGATTTGTGTGTGTCGAGTGAGATGTCTGTGTGTGTCGAGTGAGATTTGTGTGTGTGTGTCGAGTGAGATTTGTGTGTGTCGAGTGAGATTTGTGTGTGTTGAGGGAGATTTGTGTGTCGAGTGAGATTTGTGTGCGTGTGTGTGTTGAGTGAGATTTGTGTGTGTGTTGAGTGAGATTTGTGTGTGTGTGTGTGTCGAGTGAGATTTGTGTGTGTGTGTCTAGTGAGATTGTGTGCGTGTGTTGAGTGAGATTTGTGTGTGTGTGTGTTGAGTGACATTTGTGTGCGTGTCGAGTGAGATTTGTGTGTGTGTGTGTGTCGAGTGAGATTTGTGTGTGTGTGTGTCGAGTGAGATTTGTGTGTGTGTGTGTGTGTCGAGTGAGATTTGTGTGCGTGTGTGTGTCGAGTGAGATTTGTGTGTGTCGAGTGAGATTTGTGTGTGTGTGTGTGTGTCGAGTGAGATTTGTGTGTGTGTGTGTGTTGAGTGAGATTTGTGTGTGTGTGTGTGTCGAGTGAGATCTGTGTGTGTCTGTGTCGAGTGAGATTTGTGTGTGTGTGTGTGTTGAGTGAGATTTGTGTGTGTGTGTGTGTCGAGTGAGATCTGTGTGTGTCTGTGTCGAGTGAGATTTGTGTGTGTGTGTGTTGAGTGAGATTTGTGTGTGTGTGTGTGTTGAGTGAGATTTGTCTGTGTGTGTGTTGAGTGAGATTTGTGTGTGTGTGTGTGTTGAGTGAGATGTGTGTGTGTGTGTGTGTCGAGTGAGATCTGTGTGTGTCTGTGTCGAGTGAGATTTGTGTGTGTGTGTGTGTGACGAGTGAGATTTGTGTGTGTGTGTGTGTGTCGAGTGAGATTTGTGTGTGTGTGTGTTGAGTGACATTTGTGTGTGTGTGTGTCGAGTGAGATTTGTGTGTGTGTGTGTCGAGTGAGATTTGTGTGTGTGTGTCGAGTGAGATTTGTGTGTGTGTGGAGCGAGATTTGTGTGTGTGGAGCGAGATTTGTGTGTGTGGGTCGATTGAGATTTGTGTGTGTGTGTCGAGTGAGATTTGTGTGTGTGTCGAGTGAGATTTGTGTGTGTGTCGAGTGAGATTTGTGTGTGTGTCGAGTGAGATTTGTGTGTGTGTGTGTGTCGAGTGAGATTTGTGTGTGTGTGTGTGTTGAGTGAGATTTGTGTGTGTGTGTGTGTCGAGTGACATTATTGTGTATGTCGAGGGAGAAATTTTTTGTGTCGAGGGACATTTGTGTGTGTGTGTCGAGGGACATTTGTGTGTGTGTGTGTGTGTGTGTGTGTGTGTGTGTGGACTCAGATTTGTGTGTGTGTGTGTGTTGAGTGAGATTTGTGTGTGTGTCGAGTGAGATTTGTGTGTGTGTCGAGTGAGATTTGTGTGTGTGTGTGTCGAGTGAGATTTGTGTGTGTGTGTGTGTTGAGTGAGATTTGTGTGTGTGTGTGTGTGTGGAGTGAGATTTGTGTGTATGTGTGTCGAGTGAGATTTGTGTGTGTGTCGAGGGAGATTTGTGTGTGTCGAGGGACATTTGTGTGTGTGTGTGTGTGTGTGCGTGGAGTGAGATGTCTGTGTGTGTGTGTGTGTGTGTCGAGTGAGATTTGTGTGTGTGTCTCGAGTGAGATTTGTGCGAGTGTGTCGAGGGAGATTTGTGTACGTGTGTGTGTGTGTCGAGTGAGATGTCTGTGTGTGTGTGTGTGTTGAGTGAGATTTGTGTGTGTGTGTGTGGAGGAGATTTGTGTGTGTGTGGCGAGTGACATTTGTGTGTGTCGAGGGAGACTTGTGTGTGACGAGGGACATTTGGGTGTGTGTGTCGAGGGAGATTTGTGCATGTGTGTGTGTGTGTGTGTGGAGTGAGATGTCTGTGTGTGTGTGTGTGTCGAGTGAGATTTGTGTGTGTGGGTGTCGAGTGAGATTTGTGTGTGTGTGTGTGTGTCGAGTGAGATTTGTGTGTGTGTGTGTCGAGTGAGATTTGTGTGTGTGTCGAGTGAGATTTGTCTGTGTCGAGTGAGATTTGTGTGTTGAGGGAGATTTGTGTGTGTCGAGTGAGATTTGTGTGTGTGTGTGTTGAGTGAGATTTGTGTGTGTGTTGAGTGAGATTTGTGTGTGTGTGTGTGTGTCGAGTGAGATTTGTGTGTGTGTGTCTAGTGAGATTGTGTGCCTGTGTTGAGTGAGATTTGTGTGTGAGTGTGTTGAGTGAGATTTGGGTGCGTGTCGAGTGAGATTTGTGTGTGTGTGTGTGTCGAGTGAGATTTGTGTGTGTGTCGAGTGAGATTTGTGTGTGTGTGTGTGTCGAGTCAGATTTGTGTGTGTGTGTGTGTCGAGTGAGATTTGTGTGTGGGTGTGTGTGTCGAGTGAGATTTGTATGTGTGTGTGTGTGTCGAGTGAGATTTGTGTGTGTGTCGAGTGAGATTTGTGTGTGTGTGTGTCGAGTGAGATTTCTGTGTGTGTGTGTTGAGTGAGATTTGTGTGTGTGTGTGTGTGTGTGTCGAGTGAGATTTGTGTGTGTGTCGAGTGAGATTTGTGTGTGTGTGTGTCGAGTGAGATTTGTGTGTGTGTCGAGTGAGATTTGTGTGTGTGTGTGTCGAGTGAGATTTCTGTGTGTGTGTGTTGAGTGAGATTTGTGTGTGTGAGTGTGTGTGTCGAGTGACATTTGTGTGTGTCGAGTGAGATTTGTGTGTGTCGAGGGACATTTGTGTGTGTGTGTCGAGGGAGATTTGTGTGTGTGTCGAGGGAGATTTGTGTGTGTCGAGGGACATTTGTGTGTGTGTGTCGAGGGAGATTTGTGTGTGTGTGTGTGTGTGTGTGGAGTGAGATGTCTGTGTGTGTGTGTGTGTGTGTGTCGAGTGAGATTTGTGTGTGTGTCTCGAGTGAGATTTGTGCGAGTTTGTGTCGAGTGAGATTTGTGTGTGTGTGTCGAGGGAGATTTGTGTGTGTGTGTGTGTGTGTGGAGTGAGATTTGTGTGTGTGTGTCGAGTGAGATGTCTGTGTGTGTGCGTGTGTGTCGAGTGAGATTTGTGTGTGTGTCTCGAGTGAGATTTGTGTGTGATGTGTGTCGAGTGAGATTTGAGTGTGTGTGTGTGTGTGTGTCGAGTGAGATTTGTGTGTGTGTGGAGCGAGATTTGTGTGTGTGGGTCGATTGAGATTTGTGTGTGTGTGTCGAGTGAGATTTGTGTGTGTGTGTGTGTCGAGTGAGATTTGTGTGTGTGTGTGTGTCGAGTGAGATTTGTGTGTGTGTGGAGCGAGATTTGTGTGTGTGGGTCGATTGAGATTTGTGTGTGTGTGTGTGTCGAGTGAGATTTGTGTGTGTGTCGAGTGAGATTTGTGTGTGTCTCGAGTGAGATTGGTGTGTGTGTCGAGTGAGATTTGTATGTGTGTGTGTCGAGTGAGATTTGTGTGTGTGTGTGTGTTGAGTGAGATTTGTGTGTGTGTGTGTGTGTGTGGAGTGAGATTTGTGTGTGTGTGTGTCGAGTGACATTTGTGTGTGTCGAGGGAGATTTGTGTGTGTCGAGGGACATTTGTGTGTGTGTGTCGAGGGAGATTTGTGTGTGTGTGTGTGTGTGTGTGTCGACTGAGATTTGTGTGTGTGTGTGTTGAGTGAGATTTGTGTGTGTGTGTGTCGAGTGAGATTTGTGTGTGTGTCGAGTGAGATTTGTGTGTGTGTCGAGTGAGATTTGTGTGTGTGTCGAGTGAGATTTGTGTGTGTGTGTGTCGAGTGAGATTTGTGTGTGTGTGTGTGTTGAGTGAGATTTGTGTGTGTGTGTGTGGAGTGAGATTTGTGTGTCGAGTGAGATTTGTGTGTGTGTCGAGGGAGATTTGTGTGTGTGTGTCGAGGGAGATTTGTGTGTGTGTGTGTGGAGCGAGATGTCTGTGTGTGTGTGTGTGTCGAGTGAGATTTGTGTGTGTGTGTCGAGTGAGATGTCTGTGTGTGTGTGTGTGTCGAGTGAGATTTGTGTGTGTGTCTCGAGTGAGATTTGTGTGTGTCGAGGGAGATTTGTGTGTGTGTGTGTCGAGGGAGATTTGTGTACGTGTGTGTGTGTGTCGAGTGAGATGTCTGTGTGTGTGTGTGTGTGTGTGTGTGGAGGAGATTTGTGTGTGTGTGGCGAGTGACATTTGTGTGTGTCGAGGGAGACTTGTGTGTGACGAGGGACATTTGGGTGTGTGTGTCGAGGGAGATTTGTGCGTGTGTGTGTGTGTGTGTGGAGTGAGATGTCTGTGTGTGTGTGTGTCGAGTGAGATTTGTGTGTGTGGGTGTCGAGTGAGATTTCTGTGTGTGTCGAGTGAGATTTGTGTGTGTGTGTGTCGAGTGAGATTTGTGTGTGTGTCGAGTGAGATTTGTGTGTGTTGAGGGAGATTTGTGTGTGTCGAGTGAGATTTGTGTGTGTGTGTGTTGAGTGAGATTTGTGTGTGTGTTGAGTGAGATTTGTGTGTGTGTGTGTGTGTCGAGTGAGATTTGTGTGTGTGTGTCTAGTGAGATTGTGTGCCTGTGTTGAGTGAGATTTGTGTGTGAGTGTGTTGAGTGAGATTTGGGTGCGTGTCGAGTGAGATTTGTGTGTGTGTGTGTGTCGAGTGAGATTTGTGTGTGTGCCGAGTGAGATTTGTGTGTGTGTGTGTGTCGAGTCAGATTTGTGTGTGTGTGTGTGTCGAGTGAGATTTGTGTGTGGGTGTGTGTGTCGAGTGAGATTTGTATGTGTGTGTGTGTGTCGAGTGAGATTTGTGTGTGTGTCGAGTGAGATTTGTGTGTGTGTGTGTCGAGTGAGATTTCTGTGTGTGTGCGTTTCGAGTGAGATCTGTGTGTGTCTGTGTCGAGTGAGATTTGTGTGTGTGTGTGTGTCGAGTGAGATCTGTGTGTGTCTGTGTCGAGTGAGATTTGTGTGTGTGTGTGTGTTGAGTGAGATTTGTGTGTGTGTGTGTGTCGAGTGAGATCTGTGTGTGTCTGTGTCGAGTGAGATTTGTGTGTGTGTGTGTCGAGTGAGATTTGTGTGTGTGTGTGTGTTGAGTGAGATTTGTGTGTGTGTGTGTGTTGAGTGAGATTTGTCTGTGTGTGTGTTGAGTGAGATTTGTGTGTGTGTGTGTGTTGAGTGAGATTTGTGTGTGTGTGTGTGTCGAGTGAGATCTGTGTGTGTCTGTGTCGAGTGAGATTTGTGTGTGTGTGTGTGTGTGACGAGTGAGATTTGTGTGTGTGTGTGTGTGTCGAGTGAGATTTGTGTGTGTGTGTGTTGAGTGACATTTGTGTGTGTGTGTGTCGAGTGAGATTTGTGTGTGTGTGTGTCGAGTGAGATTTGTGTGTGTGTGTCGAGTGAGATTTGTGTGTGTGTGGAGCGAGATTTGTGTGTGTGGAGCGAGATTTGTGTGTGTGGGTCGATTGAGATTTGTGTGTGTGTGTCGAGTGAGATTTGTGTGTGTGTCGAGTGAGATTTGTGTGTGTGTCGAGTGAGATTTGTGTGTGTGTCGAGTGAGATTTGTGTGTGTGTGTGTGTCGAGTGAGATTTGTGTGTGTGTGTGTGTTGAGTGAGATTTGTGTGTGTGTGTGTGTGTGTGTGTCGAGTGACATTATTGTGTATGTCGAGGGAGATTTGTTTGTGTCGAGGGACATTTGTGTGTGTGTGTCGAGGGACATTTGTGTGTGTGTGTGTGTGTGTGTGTGGACTCAGATTTGTGTGTGTGTGTGTGTTGAGTGAGATTTGTGTGTGTGTCGAGTGAGATTTGTGTGTGTGTCGAGTGAGATTTGTGTGTGTGTGTGTCGAGTGAGATTTGTGTGTGTGTGTTGAGTGAGATTTGTGTGTGTGTGTGTGTGTGGAGTGAGATTTGTGTGTATGTGTGTCGAGTGAGATTTGTGTGTGTGTCGAGGGAGATTTGTGTGTGTCGAGGGACATTTGTGTGTGTGTGTGTGTGTGCGTGGAGTGAGATGTCTGTGTGTGTGTGTGTGTGTGTCGAGTGAGATTTGTGTGTGTGTCTCGAGTGAGATTTGTGCGAGTGTGTCGAGGGAGATTTGTGTACGTGTGTGTGTGTGTCGAGTCAGATGTCTGTGTGTGTGTGTGTGTTGAGTGAGATTTGTGTGTGTGTGTGTGGAGGAGATTTGTGTGTGTGTGGCGAGTGACATTTGTGTGTGTCGAGGGAGACTTGTGTGTGACGAGGGACATTTGGGTGTGTGTGTCGAGGGAGATTTGTGCGTGTGTGTGTGTGTGTGTGTGTGGAGTGAGATGTCTGTGTGTGTGTGTGTGTCGAGTGAGATTTGTGTGTGTGGGTGTCGAGTGAGATTTGTGTGTGTGTGTGTCGAGTGAGATTTGTGTGTGTGTGTGTCGAGTGAGATTTGTGTGTGTGTCGAGTGAGATTTGTCTGTGTCGAGTGAGATTTGTGTGTTGAGGGAGATTTGTGTGTGTCGAGTGAGATTTGTGTGTGTGTGTGTTGAGTGAGATTTGTGTGTGTGTTGAGTGAGATTTGTGTGTGTGTGTGTGTGTGTCGAGTGAGATTTGTGTGTGTGTGTCTAGTGAGATTGTGTGCCTGTGTTGAGTGAGATTTGTGTGTGAGTGTGTTGAGTGAGATTTGGGTGCGTGTCGAGTGAGATTTGTGTGTGTGTGTGTGTCGAGTGAGATTTGTGTGTGTGTCGAGTGAGATTTGTGTGTGTGTGTGTGTCGAGTCACATTTGTGTGTGTGTGTGTGTCGAGTGAGATTTGTGTGTGGGTGTGTGTGTCGAGTGAGATTTGTATGTGTGTGTGTGTGTCGAGTGAGATTTGTGTGTGTGTCGAGTGAGATTTGTGTGTGTGTGTGTCGAGTGAGATTTCTGTGTGTGTGTGTTGAGTGAGATTTGTGTGTGTGTGTGTGTGTGTGTCGAGTGAGATTTGTGTGTGTGTGTGTCGAGTGAGATTTCTGTGTGTGTGTGTTGAGTGAGATTTGTGTGTGTGAGTGTGTGTGTCGAGTGACATTTGTGTGTGTCGAGTGAGATTTGTGTGTGTCGAGGGACATTTGTGTGTGTGTGTCGAGGGAGATTTGTGTGTGTGTCGAGGGAGATTTGTGTGTGTCGAGGGACATTTGTGTGTGTGTGTCGAGGGAGATTTGTGTGTGTGTGTGTGTGTGTGTGGAGTGAGATGTCTGTGTGTGTGTGTGTGTGTGTGTCGAGTGAGATTTGTGTGTGTGTCTCGAGTGAGATTTGTGCGAGTTTGTGTCGAGTGAGATTTGTGTGTGTGTGTCGAGGGAGATTTGTGTGTGTGTGTGTGTGGAGTGAGATTTGTGTGTGTGTGTCGAGTGAGATGTCTGTGTGTGTGTGTGTGTGTCGAGTGAGATTTGTGTGTGTGTGTCGAGTGAGATGTCTGTGTGTGTGCGTGTGTGTCGAGTGAGATTTGTGTGTGTGTCTCGAGTGAGATTTGTGTGTGATGTGTGTCGAGTGAGATTTGAGTGTGTGTGTGTGTGTGTGTGTCGAGTGAGATTTGTGTGTGTGTGTGTTGAGTGAGATTTGTGTGTGTGTGTGTCGAGTGAGATTTGTGTCTGTGTGTGTCGAGTGAGATTTGTGTGTGTGTGTGTCGAGTGAGATTTGTGTGTGTGTGGAGCGAGATTTGTGTGTGTGGGTCGATTGAGATTTGTGTGTGTGTGTGTGTCGAGTGAGATTTGTGTGTGTGTGTGTCGAGTGAGATTTCTGTGTGTGTGTGTTGAGTGAGATTTGTGTGTGTGTTTGTGTGTGTGTCGAGTGAGATTTGTGTGTGTGTGTGTCGAGTGAGATTTGTGTGTGTGTGTGTGTCGAGTGAGATTTGTGTGTGTGTGGAGCGAGATTTGTGTGTGTGGGTCGATTGAGATTTGTGTGTGTGTGTGTGTCGAGTGAGATTTGTGTGTGTGTCGAGTGAGATTTGTGTGTGTCTCGAGTGAGATTGGTGTGTGTGTCGAGTGAGATTTGTATGTGTGTGTGTCGAGTGAGATTTGTGTGTGTGTGTGTGTTGAGTGAGATTTGTGTGTGTGTGTGTGTGTGTGGAGTGAGATTTGTGTGTGTGTGTGTGTGTGTGTCGAGTGAGATTTGTGTGTGTGTGTGTGTGTGTGTCGAGTGAGATTTGTGTGTGTGTGTGTTGAGTGAGATTTGTGTGTGTGTGTGTCGAGTGAGATTTGTGTGTGTGTGTGTCGAGTGAGATTTGTGTGTGTGTGTGTCGAGTGAGATTTGTGTGTGTGTGGAGCGAGATTTGTGTGTGTGGGTCGATTGAGATTTGTGTGTGTGTGTGTGTCGAGTGAGATTTGTGTGTGTGTGTGTGTCGAGTGAGATTTGTGTGTGTGTGTGTGTCGAGTGAGATTTGTGTGTGTGTGGAGCGAGATTTGTGTGTGTGGGTCGATTGAGATTTGTGTGTGTGTGTGTGTCGAGTGAGATTTGTGTGTGTGTCGAGTGAGATTTGTGTGTGTCTCGAGTGAGATTGGTGTGTGTGTCGAGTGAGATTTGTATGTGTGTGTGTCGAGTGAGATTTGTGTGTGTGTGTGTGTTGAGTGAGATTTGTGTGTGTGTGTGTGTGTGTGGAGTGAGATTTGTGTGTGTGTGTGTCGAGTGACATTTGTGTGTGTCGAGGGAGATTTGTGTGTGTCGAGGGACATTTGTGTGTGTGTGTCGAGGGAGATTTGTGTGTGTGTGTGTGTGTGTGTCGACTGAGATTTGTGTGTGTGTGTGTTGAGTGAGATTTGTGTGTGTGTGTGTCGAGTGAGATTTGTGTGTGTGTCGAGTGAGATTTGTGTGTGTGTCGAGTGAGATTTGTGTGTGTGTCGAGTGAGATTTGTGTGTGTGTGTGTCGAGTGAGATTTGTGTGTGTGTGTGTGTTGAGTGAGATTTGTGTGTGTGTGTGTGGAGTGAGATTTGTGTGTATGTGTGTCGAGTGAGATTTGTGTGTGTGTCGAGGGAGATTTGTGTGTGTGTGTCGAGGGAGATTTGTGTGTGTGTGTGTGGAGCGAGATGTCTGTGTGTGTGTGTGTGTCGAGTGAGATTTGTGTGTGTGTGTCGAGTGAGATGTCTGTGTGTGTGTGTGTGTCGAGTGAGATTTGTGTGTGTGTCTCGAGTGAGATTTGTGTGTGTCGAGGGAGATTTGTGTGTGTGTGTGTCGAGGGAGATTTGTGTACATGTGTGTGTGTGTCGAGTGAGATGTCTGTGTGTGTGTGTGTGTGTGTGTGTTGAGTGAGATTTGTGTGTGTGTGTGTGTGGAGGAGATTTGTGTGTGTGTGGCGAGTGACATTTGTGTGTGTCGAGGGAGACTTGTGTGTGACGAGGGACATTTGGGTGTGTGTGTCGAGGGAGATTTGTGCGTGTGTGTGTGTGTGTGTGGAGTGAGATGTCTGTGTGTGTGTGTCGAGTGAGATTTGTGTGTGTGGGTGTCGAGTGAGATTTGTGTGTGTGTCGAGTGAGATTTGTGTGTGTGTGTGTCGAGTGAGATTTGTGTGTGTGTCGAGTGAGATTTGTGTGTGTTGAGGGAGATTTGTGTGTGTCGAGTGAGATTTGTGTGTGTGTGTGTTGAGTGAGATTTGTGTGTGTGTGTGTGTGTCGAGTGAGATTTGTGTGTGTGTGTCTAGTGAGATTGTGTGCCTGTGTTGAGTGAGATTTGTGTGTGAGTGTGTTGAGTGAGATTTGGGTGCGTGTCGAGTGAGATTTGTGTGTGTGTGTGTGTCGAGTGAGATTTGTGTGTGTGCCGAGTGAGATTTGTGTGTGTGTGTGTGTCGAGTCAGATTTGTGTGTGTGTGTGTGTCGAGTGAGATTTGTGTGTGGGTGTGTGTGTCGAGTGAGATTTGTATGTGTGTGTGTGTGTCGAGTGAGATTTGTGTGTGTGTCGAGTGAGATTTGTGTGTGTGTGTGTCGAGTGAGATTTCTGTGTGTGTGTGTTGAGTGAGATTTGTGTGTGTGTGTGTGTGTGTCGAGTGAGATTTGTGTGTGTGTGTGTCGAGTGAGATTTGTGTGTGTCGAGGGACATTTGTGTGTGTGTGTCGAGGGAGATTTGTTTGTGTGTCGAGGGAGATATGTGTGTGTCGAGGGACATTTGTGTGTGTGTGTCGAGGGAGATTTGTGTGTGTGTGTGTGTGGAGTGAGATGTCTGTGTGTGTGTGTGTGTGTGTCGAGTGAGATTTGTGTGTGTGTCTCGAGTGAGATTTGTGCGAGTTTGTGTCGAGTGAGATTTGTGTGTGTGTGTCGAGGGAGATTTGTGTGTGTGTGTGTGTGTGTGTGGAGTGAGATGTCTGTGTGTGTGTGTGTGTCGAGTGAGATTTGTGTGTGTGTGTCGAGTGAGATGTCTGTGTGTGTGTGTGTGTGTCGAGTGAGATTTGTGTGTGTGTGTCGAGTGAGATTTGTGTGTGTCGAGGGAGACTTGTGTGTGTGTGTGTCGAGGGAGATTTGTGTACGTGTGTGTGTGTCGAGTGAGATGTCTGTGTGTGTGTGTGTGTGTGTGTGTTGAGTGAGATTTGTGTGTGTGTGTGTGTGGAGTGAGATTTGTGTGTGTGTGGCGAGTGACATTTGTGTGTGTCGAGGGAGACTTGTGTGTGACGAGGGACATTTGGGTGTGTGTGTCGAGGGAGATTTGTGCGTGTGTGTGTGTGTGTGTGTGTGGAGTGAGATGTCTGTGTGTGTGTGTGTGTCGAGTGAGATTTGTGTGTGTGTCGAGTGAGATTTGTGTGTGTGTGTGTCGAGTGAGATTTGTGTGTGTGTGTGTCGAGTGAGATTTGTGTGTGTGTCGAGTGAGATTTGTCTGTGTCGAGTGAGATTTGTGTGTGCTGAGGGAGATTTGTGTGTGTCGAGTGAGATTTGTGTGTGTGTGTGTTGAGTGAGATTTGTGTGTGTTGAGTGAGATTTGTGTGTGTGTGTGTGTGTCGAGTGAGATTTGTGTGTGTGTGTCTAGTGAGATTGTGTGCCTGTGTTGAGTGAGATTTGTGTGTGTGTGTGTTGAGTGAGATTTGGGTGAGTGTCGAGTGAGATTTGTGTGTGTGTGTGTGTGTCGAGTGAGATTTGTGTGTGTGTCGAGTGAGATTTGTGTGTGTGTGTGTCGAGTCAGATTTGTGTGTGTGTGTGTGTCGAGTGAGATTTGTGTGTGGGTGTGTGTGTCGAGTGAGATTTGTATGTGTGTGTGTGTGTCGAGTGAGATTTGTGTGTGTGTCGAGTGAGATTTGTGTGTGTGTCGAGTGAGATTTCTGTGTGTGTTGAGTGAGATTTGTGTGTGTGTGTGTGTGTGTCGAGTGAGATTTGTGTGTGTGTGTGTCGAGTGAGATTTGTGTGTGTGTGTGTGTCGAGGGACATTTGTGTGTGTGTGTCGAGGGAGATGTGTGTGTGTGTGTGTGTGTGTGAGTGGAGTGAGATGTCTGTGTTTGTGTGTTGAGTGAGATTTGTGTGTGTGTGTGTGTGTGTGTGTGGAGTGAGATGTCTGTGTGTGTGTGTGGAGTGAGATGTCTGTGTGTGTGTGCCGAGTGAGATTTGTATGTGTGTGTGTGTCGAGTAAGATTTGTGTGTGTGTGTGTGTCGAGTGAGATTTGTGTGTGTGTGCGTGTCGAGTGAGATTTGTGTGTGTCGAGTGAGATTTGTGTGTGTGTGTGTGTGTGTCGAGTGAGATTTGTGTGTGTGTGTGTGTTGAGTGAGATTTGTGTGTGTCGAGTGAGATTTGTGTGTGTGTGTGTGTGTCGAGTGAGATTTGTGTGTGTGTGTGTGTTGAGTGAGATTTGTGTGTGTGTGCGTGTCGAGTGAGATCTGTGTGTGTCTGTGTCGAGTGAGATTTGTGTGTGTGTGTGTGTCGAGTGAGATCTGTGTGTGTCTGTGTCGAGTGAGATTTGTGTGTGTGTGTGTGTCGAGTGAGATTTGTGTGTGTGTGTGTGTGTGTGTGTCGAGTGAGATTTGTGTGTGTGTGTGTGTGTGTCGAGTGAGATTTGTGTGTGTGTGTGTGTGTCGAGTGAGGTTTGTGTGTGTGTGTGTTGAGGGAGATTTGTGTGTGTGTGTGTCGAGTGAGATTTGTGTGTGTGTGTGTCGAGTGAGATTTGTGTGTGTCGATTGAGATTTGTGTGTGTGTGTGTTGAGTGAGATTTGTGTGTGTGTGTGTCGAGTGAGATTTGTGTGTGTATGTGTGTTGAGTGAGATTTGTGTGTGTGTGTGTCGAGTGAGATTTGTGTGTGTGTGCGTGTCGAGTGAGATTTGTGTGTGTCGAGTGAGATTTGTGTGTGTGTGTGTCGAGTGAGATTTGTGTGTGTGTGTGTGTTGAGTGAGATTTCTGTGTGTGTGCGTGTCGAGTGAGATCTGTGTGTGTCTGTGTCGAGTGAGATTTGTGTGTGTGTGTGTGTCGAGTGAGATCTGTGTGTGTCTGTGTCGAGTGAGATTTGTGTGTGTGTGTGTGTCGAGTGAGATTTGTGTGTGTGTGTGTGTGTGTGTCGAGTGAGATTTGTGTGTGTGTGTGTCGAGTGAGATTTGTGTGTGTGTGTGTTGAGTGAGATTTGTGTGTGTGTGTGTGTCGAGTGAGATTTGTGTGTGTGTCGAGTGAGATTTGTGTGTGTGTGTGTGTCGAGTCAGATTTGTGTGTGTGTGTGTGTCGAGTGAGATTTGTGTGTGGGTGTGTGTGTCGAGTGAGATTTGTATGTGTGTGTGTGTGTCGAGTGAGATTTGTGTGTGTGTCGAGTGAGATTTGTGTGTGTGTGTGTCGAGTGAGATTTCTGTGTGTGTGTGTTGAGTGAGATTTGTGTGTGTGTGTGTGTGTGTCGAGTGAGATTTGTGTGTGTGTGTGTCGAGTGAGATTTGTGTGTGTCGAGGGACATTTGTGTGTGTGTGTCGAGGGAGATTTGTGTGTGTGTCGAGGGAGATTTGTGTGTGTCGAGGGACATTTGTGTGTGTGTGTCGAGGGAGATTTGTGTGTGTGTGTGTGTGTGTGTGTGTGGAGTGAGATGTCTGTGTGTGTGTGTGTGTGTGTCGAGTGAGATTTGTGTGTGTGTCTCGAGTGAGATTTGTGCGAGTTTGTGTCGAGTGAGATTTGTGTGTGTGTGTCGAGGGAGATTTGTGTGTGTGTGTGTGGAGTGAGATGTCTGTGTGTGTGTGTGTGTGTCGAGTGAGATTTGTGTGTGTGTGTCGAGTGAGATGTCTGTGTGTGTGTGTCGAGTGAGATTTGTGTGTGTGTCTCGAGTGAGATTTGTGTGTGATGTGTGTCGAGTGAGATTTGAGTGTGTGTGTGTGTGTGTGTGTGTGGAGTGAGATGTCTATGTGTGTGTGTCGAGTGAGATTTGTGTGTGTGTGTCGAGTGAGATTTGTGTGTGTCGAGGGAGACTTGTGTGTGTGTGTGTCGAGGGAGATTTGTGTACGTGTGTGTGTGTGTGTCGAGTGAGATGTCTGTGTGTGTGTGTGTGTGTGTGTTGAGTGAGATTTGTGTGTGTGTGTGTGTGGAGTGAGATTTGTGTGTGTGTGGCGAGTGACATTTGTGTGTGTCGAGGGAGACTTGTGTGTGACGAGGGACATTTGGGTGTGTGTGTCGAGGGAGATTTGTGCGTGTGTGTGTGTGTGTCGAGTGAGATTTGTGTGTGTGTGTGTCGAGTGAGATTTGTGTGTGTGTGTGTCGAGTGAGATTTGTGTGTGTGTGTGTCGAGTGAGATTTGTGTGTGTGTCGAGTGAGATTTGTCTGTGTCGAGTGAGATTTGTGTGTGCTGAGGGAGATTTGTGTGTGTCGAGTGAGATTTGTGTGTGTGTGTGTTGAGTGAGATTTGTGTGTGTTGAGTGAGATTTGTGTGTGTGTGTCTAGTGAGATTGTGTGCCTGTGTTGAGTGAGATTTGTGTGTGTGTGTGTTGAGTGAGATTTGGGTGCGTGTCGAGTGAGATTTGTGTGTGTGTGTGTGTCGAGTGAGATTTGTGTGTGTGTCGAGTGAGATTTGTGTGTGTGTGTGTGTGTCGAGTCAGATTTGTGTGTGTGTGTGTGTCGAGTGAGATTTGTGTGTGGGTGTGTGTGTCGAGTGAGATTTGTATGTGTGTGTGTGTGTCGAGTGAGATTTGTGTGTGTGTCGAGTGAGATTTGTGTGTGTGTGTGTCGAGTGAGATTTCTGTGTGTGTGTGTTGAGTGAGATTTGTGTGTGTGTGTGTGTGTGTCGAGTGAGATTTGTGTGTGTGTGTGTCGAGTGAGATTTGTGTGTGTGTGTGTGTCGAGGGACATTTGTGTGTGTGTGTCGAGGGAGATGTGTGTGTGTGTGTGTGTGTGTGAGTGGAGTGAGATGTCTGTGTGTGTGTGTTGAGTGAGATTTGTGTGTGTGTGTGTGTGTGTGTGGAGTGAGATGTCTGTGTGTGTGTGTGGAGTGAGATGTCTGTGTGTGTGTGCCGAGTGAGATTTGTATGTGTGTGTGTGTCGAGTAAGATTTGTGTGTGTGTGTGTGTCGAGTGAGATTTGTGTGTGTGTGCGTGTCGAGTGAGATTTGTGTGTGTCGAGTGAGATTTGTGTGTGTGTGTGTGTGTCGAGTGAGATTTGTGTGTGTGTGTGTGTTGAGTGAGATTTGTGTGTGTCGAGTGAGATTTGTGTGTGTGTGTGTGTGTCGAGTGAGATTTGTGTGTGTGTGTTGAGTGAGATTTGTGTGTGTGTGCGTGTCGAGTGAGATCTGTGTGTGTCTGTGTCGAGTGAGATTTGTGTGTGTGTGTGTGTCGAGTGAGATCTGTGTGTGTGTGTGTGTGTGTCGAGTGAGATTTGTGTGTGTGTGTGTTGAGTGAGATTTGTGTGTGTGTGTGTGTCGAGTGAGATTTGTGTGTGTGTCGAGTGAGATTTGTGTGTGTGTGTGTCGAGTCAGATTTGTGTGTGTGTGTGTGTCGAGTGAGATTTGTGTGTGTGTGTGTGTGTGTCGAGTGAGATTTGTGTGTGTGTGTGTCGAGTGAGATTTGTGTGTGTGTGTGTGTCGAGGGACATTTGTGTGTGTGTGTCGAGGGAGATGTGTGTGTGTGTGTGTGTGTGTGAGTGGAGTGAGATGTCTGTGTGTGTGTGTTGAGTGAGATTTGTGTGTGTGTGTGTGTGTGTGTGGAGTGAGATGTCTGTGTGTGTGTGTGGAGTGAGATGTCTGTGTGTGTGTGCCGAGTGAGATTTGTATGTGTGTGTGTGTCGAGTAAGATTTGTGTGTGTGTGTGTGTCGAGTGAGATTTGTGTGTGTGTGCGTGTCGAGTGAGATTTGTGTGTGTCGAGTGAGATTTGTGTGTGTGTGTGTGTGTCGAGTGAGATTTGTGTGTGTGTGTGTGTTGAGTGAGATTTGTGTGTGTCGAGTGAGATTTGTGTGTGTGTGTGTGTGTCGAGTGAGATTTGTGTGTGTGTGTTGAGTGAGATTTGTGTGTGTGTGCGTGTCGAGTGAGATCTGTGTGTGTCTGTGTCGAGTGAGATTTGTGTGTGTGTGTGTGTCGAGTGAGATCTGTGTGTGTGTGTGTGTGTGTCGAGTGAGATTTGTGTGTGTGTGTGTTGAGTGAGATTTGTGTGTGTGTGTGTGTCGAGTGAGATTTGTGTGTGTGTCGAGTGAGATTTGTGTGTGTGTGTGTCGAGTCAGATTTGTGTGTGTGTGTCGAGTGAGATTTGTGTGTGGGTGTGTGTGTCGAGTGAGATTTGTATGTGTGTGTGTGTGTCGAGTGAGATTTGTGTGTGTGTCGAGTGAGATTTGTGTGTGTGTGTGTCGAGTGAGATTTGTGTGTGTGTGTGTCGAGTGAGATTTCTGTGTGTGTGTGTTGAGTGAGATTTGTGTGTGTGTGTGTGTGTGTCGAGTGAGATTTGTGTGTGTGTGTGTCGAGTGAGATTTGTGTGTGTCGAGGGACATTTGTGTGTGTGTGTCAAGGGAGATTTGTGTGTGTGTCGAGGGAGATTTGTGTGTGTCGAGGGACATTTGTGTGTGTGTGTCGAGGGAGATTTGTGTGTGTGTGTGTGTGTGGAGTGAGATGTCTGTGTGTGTGTGTGTGTGTGTGTGTCGAGTGAGATTTGTGTGTGTGTCTCGAGTGAGATTTGTGCGAGTTTGTGTCGAGTGAGATTTGTGTGTGTGTGTCGAGGGAGATTTGTGTGTGTGTGTGTGGAGTGAGATGTCTGTGTGTGTGTGTGTGTGCCGAGTGAGATTTGTGTGTGTGTGTCGAGTGAGATGTCTGTGTGTGTGTGTGTGTGTCGAGTGAGATTTGTGTGTGTGTCTCGAGTGAGATTTGTGTGTGTGTGTGTCGAGTGAGATTTGTGTGTGTGTGTCGAGGGACATTTGTGTGTGTGTGTCGAGGGAGATGTGTGTGTGTGTGTGTGAGTGGAGTGAGATGTCTGTGTGTGTTGAGTGAGATTTGTGTGTGTGTGTGTGGAGTGAGATGTCTGTGTGTGTGTGTGGAGTGAGATGTCTGTGTGTGTATGCCGAGTGAGATTTGTATGTGTGTGTGTGTCGAGTAAGATTTGTGTGTGTGTGTGTGTCGAGTGAGATTTGTGTGTGTGTGCGTGTCGAGTGAGATTTGTGTGTGTCGAGTGAGATTTGTGTGTGTGTGTGTCGAGTGAGATTTGTGTGTGTGTGTGTCGAGTGAGATTTGTGTGTGTGTGTGTGTTGAGTGAGATTTGTGTGTGTCGAGTGAGATTTGTGTGTGTGTGTGTGTGTCGAGTGAGATTTGTGTGTGTGTGTGTGTTGAGTGAGATTTGTGTGTGTGTGCGTGTCGAGTGAGATCTGTGTGTGTCTGTGTCGAGTGAGATTTGTGTGTGTGTGTGTGTCGAGTGAGATCTGTGTGTGTCTGTGTCGAGTGAGATTTGTGTGTGTGTGTGTGTCGAGTGAGATTTGTGTGTGTGTGTGTGTGTGTGTGTCGAGTGAGATTTGTGTGTGTGTGTGTGTGTGTGTCGAGTGAGATTTGTGTGTGTGTGTGTGTGTCGAGTGAGGTTTGTGTGTGTGTGTGTTGAGGGAGATTTCTGTGTGTGTGTGTCGTGTGAGATTTGTGTGTGTGTGTGTCGAGTGAGATTTGTGTGTGTCGATTGAGATTTGTGTGTGTGTGTGTTGAGTGAGATTTGTGTGTGTGTGTGTCGAGTGAGATTTGTGTGTGTGTGTTGAGTGAGATTTGTGTGTGTGTGTGTCGAGTGAGATTTGTGTGTGTGTGTGTCGAGTGAGATTTGTGTGTGTGTGCATGTCGAGTGAGATTTGTGTGTGTCGAGTGAGATTTGTGTGTGTGTGTGTGTGTCGAGTGAGATTTGTGTGTGTGTGTGTGTTGAGTGAGATTTGTGTGTGTGTGCGTGTCGAGTGAGATCTGTGTGTGTCTGTGTCGAGTGAGATTTGTGTGTGTGTGTGTGTCGAGTGAGATCTGTGTGTGTCTGTGTCGAGTGAGATTTGTGTGTGTGTGTCGAGTGAGATTTGTGTGTGTGTGTGTGTGTGTGTCGAGTGAGATTTGTGTGTGTGTGTGTCGAGTGAGATTTGTGTGTGTGTGTGTTGAGTGAGATTTGTGTGTGTGTGTGTCGAGTGAGATTTGTGTGTGTGTGTGTGTCGAGTGAGATTTGTGTGTGTGTGGAGCGAGATTTGTGTGTGTGGGTCGATTGAGATTTGTGTGTGTGTGTGTGTCGAGTGAGATTTGTGTGTGTGTGTGTGTCGAGTGAGATTTGTGTGTGTGTGTGTGTCGAGTGAGATTTGTGTGTGTGTGTGTGTGTCGAGTGAGATTTGTATGTGTGTGGAGCGAGATTTGTGTGTGTGGGTCGATTGAGATTTGTGTGTGTGTGTGTGTCGAGTGAGATTTGTGTGTGTGTCGAGTGAGATTTGTGTGTGTATCGAGTGAGATTGGTGTGTGTGTCGAGTGAGATTTGTATGTGTGTGTGTCGAGTGAGATTTGTGTGTGTGTGTGTGTTGAGTGAGATTTGTGTGTGTGTGTGTGTGTGTGTGGAGTGAGATTTGTGTGTGTGTGTGTCGAGTGAGATTTGTGTGTGTGTGTGTGTGTGTTGAGTGAGATTTGTGTGTGTGTGTGTGTGTGTGTGGAGTGAGATTTGTGTGTGTGTGTGTCGAGTGACATTTGTGTGTGTCGAGGGAGATTTGTGTGTGTCGAGGGACATTTGTGTGTGTGTGTCGAGGGAGATTTGTGGGTGTGTGTGTGTGTGTGTCGACTGAGATTTGTGTGTGTGTGTGTTGAGTGAGATTTGTGTGTGTGTGTGTCGAGTGAGATTTGTGTGTGTGTCGAGTGAGATTTGTGTGTGTGTCGAGTGAGATTTGTGTGTGTGTCGAGTGAGATTTGTGTGTGTGTGTGTGTTGAGTGAGATTTGTGTGTGTGTGTGTGTGTGGAGTGAGATTTGTGTGTGTGTGTGTCGAGTGAGATTTGTGTGTGTGTGTGTCGAGTGAGATTTGTGTGTGTGTGTGTCGAGTTAGATTTGTGTGTGTGGAGCGAGATTTGTGTGTGTGGGTCGATTGAGATTTGTGTGTGTGTGTGTGTCGAGTGAGATTTGTGTGTGTGTGTGTGTTGAGTGAGATTTGTGTGTGTGTGTGTGTCGAGTGAGATTTGTGTGTGTGTGGAGCGAGATTTGTGTGTGTGGGTCGATTGAGATTTGTGTGTGTGTGTGTGTCGAGTGAGATTTGTGTGTGTGTCGAGTGAGATTTGTGTGTGTCTCGAGTGAGATTGGTGTGTGTGTCGAGTGAGATTTGTATGTGTGTGTGTCGAGTGAGATTTGTGTGTGTGTGTGTGTGTGTTGAGTGAGATTTGTGTGTGTGTGTGTCGAGTGAGATTTGTGTGTGTGTGTGTCGAGTGAGATTTCTGTGTGTGTGTGTTGAGTGAGATTTGTGTGTGTGTGTGTGTGTGTCGAGTGAGATTTGTGTGTGTGTGTGTCGAGTGAGATTTGTGTGTGTCGAGGGACATTTGTGTGTGTGTGTCAAGGGAGATTTGTGTGTGTGTCGAGGGAGATTTGTGTGTGTCGAGGGACATTTGTGTGTGTGTGTCGAGGGAGATTTGTGTGTGTGTGTGTGTGTGGAGTGAGATGTCTGTGTGTGTGTGTGTGTGTGTGTGTCGAGTGAGATTTGTGTGTGTGTCTCGAGTGAGATTTGTGCGAGTTTGTGTCGAGTGAGATTTGTGTGTGTGTGTCGAGGGAGATTTGTGTGTGTGTGTGTGGAGTGAGATGTCTGTGTGTGTGTGTGTGTGCCGAGTGAGATTTGTGTGTGTGTGTCGAGTGAGATGTCTGTGTGTGTGTGTGTGTGTCGAGTGAGATTTGTGTGTGTGTCTCGAGTGAGATTTGTGTGTGTGTGTGTCGAGTGAGATTTGTGTGTGTGTGTCGAGGGACATTTGTGTGTGTATGTCGAGGGAGATGTGTGTGTGTGTGTGTGAGTGGAGTGAGATGTCTGTGTGTGTTGAGTGAGATTTGTGTGTGTGTGTGTGTGTGTGTGGAGTGAGATGTCTGTGTGTGTGTGTGGAGTGAGATGTCTGTGTGTGTGTGCCGAGTGAGATTTGTATGTGTGTGTGTGTCGAGTAAGATTTGTGTGTGTGTGTGTGTCGAGTGAGATTTGTGTGTGTGTGCGTGTCGAGTGAGATTTGTGTGTGTCGAGTGAGATTTGTGTGTGTGTGTGTCGAGTGAGATTTGTGTGTGTGTGTGTCGAGTGAGATTTGTGTGTGTGTGTGTGTTGAGTGAGATTTGTGTGTGTCGAGTGAGATTTGTGTGTGTGTGTGTGTGTCGAGTGAGATTTGTGTGTGTGTGTGTGTTGAGTGAGATTTGTGTGTGTGTGTCGAGTGAGATTTGTGTGTGTGTGTGTCGAGTGAGATTTGTGTGTGTGGAGCGAGATTTGTGTGTGTGGGTCGATTGAGATTTGTGTGTGTGTGTGTGTCGAGTGAGATTTGTGTGTGTGTGTGTGTTGAGTGAGATTTGTGTGTGTGTGTGTGTCGAGTGAGATTTGTGTGTGTGTGGAGCGAGATTTGTGTGTGTGGGTCGATTGAGATTTGTGTGTGTGTGTGTGTCGAGTGAGATTTGTGTGTGTGTCGAGTGAGATTTGTGTGTGTCTCGAGTGAGATTGGTGTGTGTGTCGAGTGAGATTTGTATGTGTGTGTGTCGAGTGAGATTTGTGTGTGTGTGTGTGTGTGTTGAGTGAGATTTGTGTGTGTGTGTGTCGAGTGAGATTTGTGTGTGTGTGTGTCGAGTGAGATTTCTGTGTGTGTGTGTTGAGTGAGATTTGTGTGTGTGTGTGTGTGTGTCGAGTGAGATTTGTGTGTGTGTGTGTCGAGTGAGATTTGTGTGTGTCGAGGGACATTTGTGTGTGTGTGTCAAGGGAGATTTGTGTGTGTGTCGAGGGAGATTTGTGTGTGTCGAGGGACATTTGTGTGTGTGTGTCGAGGGAGATTTGTGTGTGTGTGTGTGTGTGGAGTGAGATGTCTGTGTGTGTGTGTGTGTGTGTGTGTCGAGTGAGATTTGTGTGTGTGTCTCGAGTGAGATTTGTGCGAGTTTGTGTCGAGTGAGATTTGTGTGTGTGTGTCGAGGGAGATTTGTGTGTGTGTGTGTGGAGTGAGATGTCTGTGTGTGTGTGTGTGTGCCGAGTGAGATTTGTGTGTGTGTGTCGAGTGAGATGTCTGTGTGTGTGTGTGTGTGTCGAGTGAGATTTGTGTGTGTGTCTCGAGTGAGATTTGTGTGTGTGTGTGTCGAGTGAGATTTGTGTGTGTGTGTCGAGGGACATTTGTGTGTGTATGTCGAGGGAGATGTGTGTGTGTGTGTGTGAGTGGAGTGAGATGTCTGTGTGTGTTGAGTGAGATTTGTGTGTGTGTGTGTGTGTGTGTGGAGTGAGATGTCTGTGTGTGTGTGTGGAGTGAGATGTCTGTGTGTGTGTGCCGAGTGAGATTTGTATGTGTGTGTGTGTCGAGTAAGATTTGTGTGTGTGTGTGTGTCGAGTGAGATTTGTGTGTGTGTGCGTGTCGAGTGAGATTTGTGTGTGTCGAGTGAGATTTGTGTGTGTGTGTGTCGAGTGAGATTTGTGTGTGTGTGTGTCGAGTGAGATTTGTGTGTGTGTGTGTGTTGAGTGAGATTTGTGTGTGTCGAGTGAGATTTGTGTGTGTGTGTGTGTGTCGAGTGAGATTTGTGTGTGTGTGTGTGTTGAGTGAGATTTGTGTGTGTGTGCGTGTCGAGTGAGATCTGTGTGTGTCTGTGTCGAGTGAGATTTGTGTGTGTGTGTGTGTCGAGTGAGATCTGTGTGTGTCTGTGTCGAGTGAGATTTGTGTGTGTGTGTGTGTCGAGTGAGATTTGTGTGTGTGTGTGTGTGTGTGTCGAGTGAGATTTGTGTGTGTGTGTGTGTGTGTGTCGAGTGAGATTTGTGTGTGTGTGTGTGTGTCGAGTGAGGTTTGTGTGTGTGTGTGTTGAGGGAGATTTGTGTGTGTGTGTGTCGTGTGAGATTTGTGTGTGTGTGTGTCGAGTGAGATTTGTGTGTGTCGATTGAGATTTGTGTGTGTGTGTGTTGAGTGAGATTTGTGTGTGTGTGTGTCGAGTGAGATTTGTGTGTGTGTGTTGAGTGAGATTTGTGTGTGTGTGTGTGTCGAGTGAGATTTGTGTGTGTGTGTGTCGAGTGAGATTTGTGTGTGTGTGCATGTCGAGTGAGATTTGTGTGTGTCGAGTGAGATTTGTGTGTGTGTGTGTGTGTCGAGTGAGATTTGTGTGTGTGTGTGTGTTGAGTGAGATTTGTGTGTGTGTGCGTGTCGAGTGAGATCTGTGTGTGTCTGTGTCGAGTGAGATTTGTGTGTGTGTGTGTGTCGAGTGAGATCTGTGTGTGTCTGTGTCGAGTGAGATTTGTGTGTGTGTGTCGAGTGAGATTTGTGTGTGTGTGTGTGTCGAGTGAGATTTGTGTGTGTGTGTGTGTGTGTCGAGTGAGATTTGTGTGTGTGTGTGTTGAGTGAGATTTGTGTGTGTGTGTGTCGAGTGAGATTTGTGTGTGTGTGTGTGGAGTGAGATTTGTGTGTGTGTGGAGCGAGATTTGTGTGTGTGGGTCGATTGAGATTTGTGTGTGTGTGTGTGTCGAGTGAGATTTGTGTGTGTGTGTCGAGTGAGATTTGTGTGTGTGTGTGTGTCGAGTGAGATTTGTGTGTGTGTGTGTCGAGTGAGATTTGTATGTGTGTGGAGCGAGATTTGTGTGTGTGGGTCGATTGAGATTTGTGTGTGTGTGTGTGTCGAGTGAGATTTGTGTGTGTGTCGAGTGAGATTTGTGTGTGTATCGAGTGAGATTGGTGTGTGTGTCGAGTGAGATTTGTATGTGTGTGTGTCGAGTGAGATTTGTGTGTGTGTGTGTGTTGAGTGAGATTTGTGTGTGTGTGTGTGTGTGTGTGGAGTGAGATTTTTGTGTGTGTGTGTCGAGTGACATTTGTGTGTGTCGAGGGAGATTTGTGTGTGTCGAGGGACATTTGTGTGTGTGTGTCGAGGGAGATTTGTGGGTGTGTGTGTGTGTGTGTCGACTGAGATTTGTGTGTGTGTGTGTTGAGTGAGATTTGTGTGTGTGTGTGTCGAGTGAGATTTGTGTGTGTGTCGAGTGAGATTTGTGTGTGTGTCGAGTGAGATTTGTGTGTGTGTCGAGTGAGATTTGTGTGTGTGTGTGTGTTGAGTGAGATTTGTGTGTGTGTGTGTGTGTGGAGTGAGATTTGTGTGTGTGTGTGTCGAGTGAGATTTGTGTGTGTGTGTGTCGAGTGAGATTTGTGTGTGTGTGTGTCGAGTGAGATTTGTGTGTGTGGAGCGAGATTTGTGTGTGTGGGTCGATTGAGATTTGTGTGTGTGTGTGTGTCGAGTGAGATTTGTGTGTGTGTGTGTGTTGAGTGAGATTTGTGTGTGTGTGTGTGTCGAGTGAGATTTGTGTGTGTGTGGAGCGAGATTTGTGTGTGTGGGTCGATTGAGATTTGTGTGTGTGTGTGTGTCGAGTGAGATTTGTGTGTGTGTCGAGTGAGATTTGTGTGTGTCTCGAGTGAGATTGGTGTGTGTGTCGAGTGAGATTTGTATGTGTGTGTGTCGAGTGAGATTTGTGTGTGTGTGTGTGTGTGTTGAGTGAGATTAGTGTGTGTGTGTGTGTGTGTGGAGTGAGATTTGTGTGTGTGTGTGTCGAGTGACATTTGTGTGTGTCGAGGGAGATTTGTGTGTGTCGAGGGACATTTGTGTGTGTGTGTCGAGGGAGATTTGTGTGTGTGTGTGTGTGTGTGTCGACTGAGATTTGTGTGTGTTGAGTGAGATTTGTGTGTGTGTGTGTCGAGTGAGATTTGTGTGTGTGTGTTGAGTGAGATTTGTGTGTGTGTGTGTCGAGTGAGATTTGTGTGTGTGTGTGTCGAGTGAGATTTGTGTGTGTGTGCGTGTCGAGTGAGATTTGTGTGTGTCGAGTGAGATTTGTGTGTGTGTGTGTGTGTCGAGTGAGATTTGTGTGTGTGTGTGTGTTGAGTGAGATTTGTGTGTGTGTGCGTGTCGAGTGAGATCTGTGTGTGTCTGTGTCGAGTGAGATTTGTGTGTGTGTGTGTGTCGAGTGAGATCTGTGTGTGTCTGTGTCGAGTGAGATTTGTGTGTGTGTGTCGAGTGAGATTTGTGTGTGTGTGTGTGTGTGTGTGTCGAGTGAGATTTGTGTGTGTGTGTGTGTGTGTCGAGTGAGATTTGTGTGTGTGTGTGTGTTGAGTGAGATTTGTGTGTGTGTGTGTCGAGTGAGATTTGTGTGTGTGTGTGTCGAGTGAGATTTGTGTGTGTGTGGAGCGAGATTTGTGTGTGTGGGTCGATTGAGATTTGTGTGTGTGTGTGTGTCGAGTGAGATTTGTGTGTGTATGTCGAGTGAGATTTGTGTGTGTGTGTGTGTCGAGTGAGATTTGTGTGTGTGTGTGTGTCGAGTGAGATTTGTATGTGTGTGGAGCGAGATTTGTGTGTGTGGGTCGATTGAGATTTGTGTGTGTGTGTGTCGAGTGAGTTTTGTGTGTGTGTCGAGTGAGATTTGTGTGTGTATCGAGTGAGATTGGTGTGTGTGTCGAGTGAGATTTGTATGTGTGTGTGTCGAGTGAGATTTGTGTGTGTGTGTGTGTGTTGAGTGAGATTTGTGTGTGTGTGTGTGTGTGTGTGGAGTGAGATTTGTGTGTGTGTGTGTCGAGTGACATTTGTGTGTGTCGAGGGAGATTTGTGTGTGTCGAGGGACATTTGTGTTTGTGTGTCGAGGGAGATTTGTGGGTGTGTGTGTGTGTGTGTCGACTGAGATTTGTGTGTGTGTGTGTTGAGTGAGATTTGTGTGTGTGTGTGTCGAGTGAGATTTGTGTGTGTGTCGAGTGAGATTTGTGTGTGTGTGTGTCGAGTGAGATTTGTGTGTGTGTGTGTCGAGTGAGATTTGTGTGTGTGGAGCGAGATTTGTGTGTGTGGGTCAATTGAGATTTGTGTGTGTGTGTGTGTCGAGTGAGATTTGTGTGTGTGTGTGTGTTGAGTGAGATTTGTGTGTGTGTGTGTGTCGAGTGAGATTTGTGTGTGTGTGGAGCGAGATTTGTGTGTGTGGGTCGATTGAGATTTGTGTGTGTGTGTGTGTCGAGTGAGATTTGTGTGTGTGTCGAGTGAGATTTGTGTGTGTCTCGAGTGAGATTGGTGTGTGTGTCGAGTGAGATTTGTATGTGTGTGTGTCGAGTGAGATTTGTGTGTGTGTGTGTGTGTGTTGAGTGAGATTTGTGTGTGTGTGTGTGTGTGTGTGTGGAGTGAGATTTGTGTGTGTGTGTGTCGAGTGACATTTGTGTGTGTCGAGGGAGATTTGTGTGTGTCGAGGGACATTTGTGTGTGTGTGTCGAGGGAGATTTGTGTGTGTGTGTGTGTGTGTGTCGACTGAGATTTGTGTCTGTGTGTGTTGAGTGAGATTTGTGTGTGTGTGTGTCGAGTGAGATTTGTGTGTGTGTCGAGTGAGATTTGTGCGAGTTTGTGTCGAGTGAGATTTGTGTGTGTGTGTCGAGGGAGATTTGTGTGTGTGTGTGTGGAGTGAGATGTCTGTGTGTGTGTGTGTGTCGAGTGAGATTTGTGTGTGTGTGTCGAGTGAGATGTCTGTGTGTGTGTGTGTGTGTCGAGTGAGATTTGTGTGTGTGTCTCGAGTGAGATTTGTGTGTGTGTGTGTCGAGTGAGATTTGTGTGTGTGTGTCGAGGGACATTTGTGTGTGTGTGTCGAGGGAGATGTGTGTGTGTGTGTGTGAGTGGAGTGAGATGTCTGTGTGTGTTGAGTGAGATTTGTGTGTGTGTGTGTGTGTGTGTGGAGTGAGATGTCTGTGTGTGTGTGTGGAGTGAGATGTCTGTGTGTGTGTGCCGAGTGAGATTTGTATGTGTGTGTGTGTCGAGTAAGATTTGTGTGTGTGTGTGTGTCGAGTGAGATTTGTGTGTGTGTGCGTGTCGAGTGAGATTTGTGTGTGTCGAGTGAGATTTGTGTGTGTGTGTGTCGAGTGAGATTTGTGTGTGTGTGTGTCGAGTGAGATTTGTGTGTGTGTGTGTGTTGAGTGAGATTTGTGTGTGTCGAGTGAGATTTGTGTGTGTGTGTGTGTCGAGTGAGATTTGTGTGTGTGTGTGTGTTGAGTGAGATTTGTGTGTGTGTGCGTGTCGAGTGAGATCTGTGTGTGTCTGTGTCGAGTGAGATTTGTGTGTGTGTGTGTGTCGAGTGAGATCTGTGTGTGTCTGTGTCGAGTGAGATTTGTGTGTGTGTGTGTGTCGAGTGAGATTTGTGTGTGTGTGTGTGTCGAGTGAGATTTGTGTGTGTGTGTGTGTGTGTGTCGAGTGAGATTTGTGTGTGTGTGTGTGTGTCGAGTGAGGTTTGTGTGTGTGTGTGTTGAGGGAGATTTGTGTGTGTGTGTGTCGTGTGAGATTTGTGTGTGTGTGTGTCGAGTGAGATTTGTGTGTGTCGATTGAGATTTCTGTGTGTGTGTGTTGAGTGAGATTTGTGTGTGTGTGTGTCGAGTGAGATTTGTGTGTGTGTGTTGAGTGAGATTTGTGTGTGTGTGTGTCGAGTGAGATTTGTGTGTGTGTGTGTCGAGTGAGATTTGTGTGTGTGTGCATGTCGAGTGAGATTTGTGTGTGTCGAGTGAGATTTGTGTGTGTGTGTGTCGAGTGAGATTTGTGTGTGTGTGTGTGTTGAGTGAGATTTGTGTGTGTGTGCGTGTCGAGTGAGATCTGTGTGTGTCTGTGTCGAGTGAGATTTGTGTGTGTGTGTGTGTCGAGTGAGATCTGTGTGTGTCTGTGTCGAGTGAGATTTGTGTGTGTGTGTCGAGTGAGATTTGTGTGTGTGTGTGTGTGTGTGTCGAGTGAGATTTGTGTGTGTGTGTGTCGAGTGAGATTTGTGTGTGTGTGTGTTGAGTGAGATTTGTGTGTGTGTGTGTCGAGTGAGATTTGTGTGTGTGTGTGTCGAGTGAGATTTGTGTGTGTGTGGAGCGAGATTTGTGTGTGTGGGTCGATTGAGATTTGTGTGTGTGTGTGTGTCGAGTGAGATTTGTGTGTGTGTGTGTGTCGAGTGAGATTTGTGTGTGTGTGTGTGTCGAGTGAGATTTGTGTGTGTGTGTGTGTCGAGTGAGATTTGTATGTGTGTGGAGCGAGATTTGTGTGTGTGGGTCGATTGAGATTTGTGTGTGTGTGTGTCGAGTGAGATTTGTGTGTGTGTCGAGTGAGATTTGTGTGTGTATCGAGTGAGATTGGTGTGTGTGTCGAGTGAGATTTGTATGTGTGTGTGTCGAGTGAGATTTGTGTGTGTGTGTTGAGTGAGATTTGTGTGTGTGTGTGTGTGTGTGTGGAGTGAGATTTGTGTGTGTGTGTGTCGAGTGACATTTGTGTGTGTCGAGGGAGATTTGTGTGTGTCGAGGGACATTTGTGTGTGTGTGTCGAGGGAGATTTGTGGGTGTGTGTGTGTGTGTGTCGACTGAGATTTGTGTGTGTGTGTGTTGAGTGAGATTTGTGTGTGTGTGTGTCGAGTGAGATTTGTGTGTGTGTCGAGTGAGATTTGTGTGTGTGTCGAGTGAGATTTGTGTGTGTGTCGAGTGAGATTTGTGTGTGTGTGTGTGTTGAGTGAGATTTGTGTGTGTGTGTGTGTGTGGAGTGAGATTTGTGTGTGTGTGTGTCGAGTGAGATTTGTGTGTGTGTGTGTCGAGTGAGATTTGTGTGTGTGTGTGTCGAGTGAGATTTGTGTGTGTGGAGCGAGATTTGTGTGTGTGGGTCGATTGAGATTTGTGTGTGTGTGTGTGTCGAGTGAGATTTGTGTGTGTGTGTGTGTTGAGTGAGATTTGTGTGTGTGTGTGTGTCGAGTGAGATTTGTGTGTGTGTGGAGCGAGATTTGTGTGTGTGGGTCGATTGAGATTTGTGTGTGTGTGTGTGTCGAGTGAGATTTGTGTGTGTGTCGAGTGAGATTTGTGTGTGTCTCGAGTGAGATTGGTGTGTGTGTCGAGTGAGATTTGTATGTGTGTGTGTCGAGTGAGATTTGTGTGTGTGTGTGTGTGTGTTGAGTGAGATTAGTGTGTGTGTGTGTGTGTGTGGAGTGAGATTTGTGTGTGTGTGTGTCGAGTGACATTTGTGTGTGTCGAGGGAGATTTGTGTGTGTCGAGGGACATTTGTGTGTGTGTGTCGAGGGAGATTTGTGTGTGTGTGTGTGTGTCGACTGAGATTTGTGTGTGTGTGTGTTGAGTGAGATTTGTGTGTGTGTGTGTCGAGTGAGATTTGTGTGTGTGTGTTGAGTGAGATTTGTGTGTGTGTGTGTCGAGTGAGATTTGTGTGTGTGTGTGTCGAGTGAGATTTGTGCGTGTGTGCGTGTCGAGTGAGATTTGTGTGTGTCGAGTGAGATTTGTGTGTGTGTGTGTGTGTCGAGTGAGATTTGTGTGTGTGTGTGTGTTGAGTGAGATTTGTGTGTGTGTGCGTGTCGAGTGAGATCTGTGTGTGTCTGTGTCGAGTGAGATTTGTGTGTGTGTCGAGTGAGATCTGTGTGTGTCTGTGTCGAGTGAGATTTGTGTGTGTGTGTCGAGTGAGATTTGTGTGTGTGTGTGTGTGTGTGTCGAGTGAGATTTGTGTGTGTGTGTGTGTGTGTCGAGTGAGATTTGTGTGTGTGTGTGTTGAGTGAGATTTGTGTGTGTGTGTGTCGAGTGAGATTTGTGTGTGTGTGTGTCGAGTGAGATTTGTGTGTGTGTGGAGCGAGATTTGTGTGTGTGGGTCGATTGAGATTTGTGTGTGTGTGTGTGTCGAGTGAGATTTGTGTGTGTGTGTGTGTCGAGTGAGATTTGTGTGTGTGTGTGTGTCGAGTGAGATTTGTGTGTGTGTGTGTGTCGAGTGAGATTTGTATGTGTGTGGAGCGAGATTTGTGTGTGTGGGTCGATTGAGATTTGTGTGTGTGTGTGTCGAGTGAGATTTGTGTGTGTGTCGAGTGAGATTTGTGTGTGTATCGAGTGAGATTGGTGTGTGTGTCGAGTGAGATTTGTATGTGTGTGTGTCGAGTGAGATTTGTGTGTGTGTGTGTGTTGAGTGAGATTTGTGTGTGTGTGTGTGTGTGTGTGGAGTGAGATTTGTGTGTGTGTGTGTCGAGTGACATTTGTGTGTGTCGAGGGAGATTTGTGTGTGTCGAGGGACATTTGTGTTTGTGTGTCGAGGGAGATTTGTGGGTGTGTGTGTGTGTGTGTGTCGACTGAGATTTGTGTGTGTGTGTGTTGAGTGAGATTTGTGTGTGTGTGTGTCGAGTGAGATTTGTGTGTGTGTCGAGTGAGATTTGTGTGTGTGTCGAGTGAGATTTGTGTGTGTGTGTGTGTTGAGTGAGATTTGTGTGTGTGTGTGTGTGTGGAGTGAGATTTGTGTGTGTGTGTGTCGAGTGAGATTTGTGTGTGTGTGTGTCGAGTGAGATTTGTGTGTGTGTGTGTCGAGTGAGATTTGTGTGTGTGGAGCGAGATTTGTGTGTGTGGGTCAATTGAGATTTGTGTGTGTGTGTGTGTCGAGTGAGATTTGTGTGTGTGTGTGTGTTGAGTGAGATTTGTGTTTGTGTGTGTGTCGAGTGAGATTTGTGTGTGTGTGGAGCGAGATTTGTGTGTGTGGGTCGATTGAGATTTGTGTGTGTGTGTGTGTCGAGTGAGATTTGTGTGTGTGTCGAGTGAGATTTGTGTGTGTCTCGAGTGAGATTGGTGTGTGTGTCGAGTGAGATTTGTATGTGTGTGTGTCGAGTGAGATTTGTGTGTGTGTGTGTGTGTGTTGAGTGAGATTTGTGTGTGTGTGTGTGTGTGTGGAGTGAGATTTGTGTGTGTGTGTGTCGAGTGACATTTGTGTGTGTCGAGGGAGATTTGTGTGTGTCGAGGGACATTTGTGTGTGTGTGTCGAGGGAGATTTGTGTGTGTGTGTGTGTGTGTGTCGACTGAGATTTGTGTGTGTGTGTGTTGAGTGAGATTTGTGTGTGTGTGTGTCGAGTGAGATTTGTGTGTGTGTCGAGTGAGATTTGTGTGTGTGTCGAGTGAGATTTGTGTGTGTGTCGAGTGAGATTTGTGTGTGTGTCGAGTGAGATTTGTGTGTGTGTGTGTCGAGTGAGATTTGTGTGTGTGTGTGTGTTGAGTGAGATTTGTGTGTGTGTGTGTGTGTGGAGTGAGATTTGTGTGTATGTGTGTCGAGTGAGATTTGTGTGTGTGTCGAGGGAGATTTCTGTGTGTGTGTCGAGGGAGATTTGTGTGTGTGTGTGTGGAGCGAGATGTCTGTGTGTGTGTGTGTGTCGAGTGAGATTTGTGTGTGTGTGTCGAGTGAGATTTGTGTGTGTGTGTGTGTGTCGAGTGAGATGTCTGTGTGTGTGTGTGTGTGTGTTGAGTGAGATTTGTGTGTGTGTGTGTGTGGAGGAGATTTGTGTGTGTGTGGCGAGTGACATTTGTGTGTGTCGAGGGAGACTTGTGTGTGACGAGGGACATTTGGGTGTGTGTGTCGAGGGAGATTTGTGCGTGTGTGTGTGTGTGTGTGTGTGGAGTGAGATGTCTGTGTGTGTGTGTGTGTCGAGTGAGATTTGTGTGTGTGGGTGTCGAGTGAGATTTGTGTGTGTGTGTGTCGAGTGAGATTTGTGTGTGTGTGTCGAGTGAGATTTGTGTGTGTGTCGAGTGAGATTTGTCTGTGTCGAGTGAGATTTGTGTGTGTTGAGGGAGATTTGTGTGTGTCGAGTGAGATTTGTGTGTGTGTGTTGAGTGAGATTTGTGTGTGTGTTGAGTGAGATTTGTGTGTGTGTGTGTGTGTCGAGTGAGATTTGTGTGTGTGTGTCTAGTGAGATTGTGTGCCTGTGTTGAGTGAGATTTGTGTGTGAGTGTGTTGAGTGAGATTTGGGTGCGTGTCGAGTGAGATTTGTGTTTGTGTGTGTGTCGAGTGAGATTTGTATGTGTGTCGAGTGAGATTTGTGTGTGTGTGTGTGTCGAGTCAGATTTGTGTGTGTGTGTGTGTCGAGTGAGATTTGTGTGTGGGTGTGTGTGTCGAGTGAGATTTGTATGTGTGTGTGTGTGTCGAGTGAGATTTGTGTGTGTGTCGAGTGAGATTTGTGTGTGTGTGTGTCGAGTGAGATTTCTGTGTGTGTGTGTTGAGTGAGATTTGTGTGTGTGTGTGTGTGTCGAGTGAGATTTGTGTGTGTGTGTGTCGAGTGAGATTTGTGTGTGTCGAGGGACATTTGTGTGTGTGTGTCGAGGGAGATTTGTGTGTGTGTGTGTGTGTGTGTGTGGAGTGAGATGTCTGTGTGTGTGTGTGTGTGTCGAGTGAGATTTGTGTGTGTGTCTCGAGTGAGATTTGTGCGAGTTTGTGTCGAGTGAGATTTGTGTGTGTGTGTCGAGGGAGATTTGTGTGTGTCGAGGGACATTTGTGTGTGTGTGTCGAGGGAGATTTGTGTGTGTGTGTGTGTGTGTGTGTGGAGTGAGATGTCTGTGTGTGTGTGTGTGTCGAGTGAGATTTGTGTGTGTGTCTCGAGTGAGATTTGTGCGAGTTTGTGTCGAGTGAGATTTGTGTGTGTGTGTCGAGGGAGATTTGTGTGTGTGTGTGTGTGTGTGGAGTGAGATGTCTGTGTGTGTGTGTGTGTCGAGTGAGATTTGTGTGTGTGTGTCGTGTGAGATGTCTGTGTGTGTGTGTGTCGAGTGAGATTTGTGTGTGTGTCTCGAGTGAGATTTGTGTGTGATGTGTGTCGAGTGAGATTTGAGTGTGTCTGTGTCGAGTGAGATTTGTGTGTGTGTGTGTGTCGAGTGAGATCTGTGTGTGTCTGTGTCGTGTGAGATTTGTGTGTGTGTGTGTGTCGAGTGAGATTTGTGTGTGTGTGTGTGTGTGTCGAGTGAGATTTGTGTGTGTGTGTGTGTGTGTGTGTCGAGTGAGATTTGTGTGTGTGTGTGTTGAGTGAGATTTGTGTGTGTGTGTGTGGAGTGAGATTTGTGTGTGTGTGGCGAGTGACATTTGTGTGTGTCGAGGGAGACTTGTGTGTGACGAGGGACATTTGGGTGTGTGTGTCGAGGGAGATTTGTGCGTGTGTGTGTGTGTGTGTGTGTGGAGTGAGATGTCTGTGTGTGTGTGTGTGTCGAGTGAGATTTGTGTGTGTGTGTGTCGAGTGAGATTTGTGTGTGTGTGTGTCGAGTGAGATTTGTGTGTGTGTGTGTCGAGTGAGATTTGTGTGTGTGTCGAGTGAGATTTGTCTGTGTCGAGTGAGATTTGTGTGTGCTGAGGGAGATTTGTGTGTGTCGAGTGAGATTTGTGTGTGTGTGTGTTGAGTGAGATTTGTGTGTGTTGAGTGAGATTTGTGTGTGTGTGTGTCGAGTG
The DNA here is from genome assembly GCF_964213995.1 of Mustelus asterias. Classification (NCBI taxonomy): domain Eukaryota; kingdom Metazoa; phylum Chordata; class Chondrichthyes; order Carcharhiniformes; family Triakidae; genus Mustelus; species Mustelus asterias. Next base: position 38,183,676 of record NC_135808.1, read on the forward strand.
AGATTTGTGTGTGTGTGTCTAGTGAGATTGTGTGCCTGTGTTGAGTGAGATTTGTGTGTGTGTGTGTTGAGTGAGATTTGGGTGCGTGTCGAGTGAGATTTGTGTGTGTGTGTGTGTCGAATGAGATTTGTGTGTGTGTCGAGTGAGATTTGTGTGTGTGTGTGTGTGTCGAGTCAGATTTGTGTGTGTGTGTGTGTCGAGTGAGATTTGTGTGTGGGTGTGTGTGTCGAGTGAGATTTGTATGTGTGTGTGTGTGTGTCGAGTGAGATTTGTGTGTGTGTCGAGTGAGATTTGTGTGTGTGTGTGTCGAGTGAGATTTCTGTGTGTGTGTGTTGAGTGAGATTTGTGTGTGTGTGTGTGTGTGTCGAGTGAGATTTGTGTGTGTGTGTGTCGAGTGAGATTTGTGTGTGTGTGTGTGTCGAGGGACATTTGTGTGTGTGTGTCGAGGGAGATGTGTGTGTGTGTGTGTGTGTGTGAGTGGAGTGAGATGTCTGTGTGTGTGTGTTGAGTGAGATTTGTGTGTGTGTGTGTGTGTATGTGGAGTGAGATGTCTGTGTGTGTGTGTGGAGTGAGATGTCTGTGTGTGTGTGCCGAGTGAGATTTGTATGTGTGTGTGTGTCGAGTAAGATTTGTGTGTGTGTGTGTGTCGAGTGAGATTTGTGTGTGTGTACGTGTCGAGTGAGATTTGTGTGTGTCGAGTGAGATTTGTGTGTGTGTGTGTGTGTCGAGTGAGATTTGTGTGTGTGTGTTGAGTGAGATTTGTGTGTGTCGAGTGAGATTTGTGTGTGTGTGTGTGTGTCGAGTGACATTTGTGTGTGTGTGTGTGTTGAGTGAGATTTGTGTGTGTGTGCGTGTCGAGTGAGATCTGTGTGTGTCTGTGTCGAGTGAGATTTGTGTGTGTGTGTGTGTCGAGTGAGATCTGTGTGTGTCTGTGTCGAGTGAGATTTGTGTGTGTGTGTGTGTCGAGTGAGATTTGTGTGTGTGTGTGTGTCGAGTGAGATTTGTGTGTGTGTGTGTGTGAGTCGAGTGAGGTTTGTGTGTGTTGAGGGAGATTTGTGTGTGTGTGTGTCGAGTGAGATTTGTGTGTGTGTCGAGTGAGATTTGTGTGTGTCGATTGAGATTTGTGTGTGTGTGTGTGTTGAGTGAGATTTGTGTGTGTGTGTGTCGAGTGAGATTTGTGTGTGTGTGTGTTGAGTGAGATTTGTGTGTGTGTGTGTCGAGTGAGATTTGTGTGTGTGTGTGTCGAGTGTGATTTGTGTGTGTGTGCGTGTCGAGTGAGATTTGTGTGTGTCGAGTGAGATTAGTGTGTGTGTGTGTGTGTCGAGTGAGATTTGTGTGTGTGTGTGTGTTGAGTGAGATTTGTGTGTGTGTGCGTGTCGAGTGAGATCTGTGTGTGTCTGTGTCGAGTGAGATTTGTGTGTGTGTGTGTGTGTCGAGTGAGATCTGTGTGTGTCTGTGTCGAGTGAGATTTGTGTGTGTGTGTGTGTCGAGTGAGATTTGTGTGTGTGTGTGTGTGTGTGTCGAGTGAGATTTGTGTGTGTGTGTGTGTGTGTCGAGTGAGATTTGTGTGTGTGTGTGTTGAGTGAGATTTGTGTGTGTGTGTGTCGAGTGAGATTTGTGTGTGTGTGTGTCGAGTGAGATTTGTGTGTGTGTGGAGCGAGATTTGTGTGTGTGGGTCGATTGAGATTTGTGTGTGTGTGTGTGTCGAGTGAGATTTGTGTGTGTGTGTGTGTCGAGTGAGATTTGTGTGTGTGTGTGTGTCGAGTGAGATTTGTGTGTGTGTGGAGCGAGATTTGTGTGTGTGGGTCGATTGAGATTTGTGTGTGTGTGTGTCGAGTGAGATTTGTGTGTGTGTCGAGTGAGATTTGTGTGTGTATCGAGTGAGATTGGTGTGTGTGTCGAGTGAGATTTGTATGTGTGTGTGTCGAGTGAGATTTGTGTGTGTGTGTGTGTGGAGTGAGATGTCTGTGTGTGTGTGTGTGTCGAGTGAGATTTGTGTGTGTGTGTGTCGAGTGAGATTTGTGTGTGTGTGTGTGTTGAGTGAGATTTGTGTGTGTGTGTGTGGAGTGAGATTTGTGAGTGTGTGTGTCGAGTGACATTTGTGTGTGTCGAGGGAGATTTGTGTGTGTCGAGGGACATTTGTGTGTGTGTGTCGAGGGAGATTTGTGTGTGTGTGTGTGTCGACTGAGATTTGTGTGTGTGTGTGTTGAGTGAGATTTGTGTGTGTGTGTGTCGAGTGAGATTTGTGTGTGTGTCGAGTGAGATTTGTGTGTGTGTCGAGTGAGATTTGTGTGTGTGTCGAGTGAGATTTGTGTGTGTGTGTGTCGAGTGAGATTTGTGTGTGTGTGTGTGTTGAGTGAGATTTGTGTGTGTGTGGAGTGAGATTTGTGTGTATGTGTGTCGAGTGAGATTTGTGTGTGTGTCGAGGGAGATTTGTGTGTGTGTGTCGAGGGAGATTTGTGTGTGTGTGTGTCGAGTGAGATTTGTGTGTGTGTGTGTGGAGTGAGATTTGTGAGTGTGTGTGTCGAGTGACATTTGTGTGTGTCGAGGGAGATTTGTGTGTGTCGAGGGACATTTGTGTGTGTGTGTCGAGGGAGATTTGTGTGTGTGTGTGTCGACTCAGATTTGTGTGTGTGTGTGTTGAGTGAGATTTGTGTGTGTGTGTCGAGTTAGATTTGTGTGTGTGTCGAGTGAGATTTGTGTGTGTGTCGAGTGAGATTTGTGTGTGTGTCGAGTGAGATTTGTGTGTGTGTCGAGTGAGATTTGTGTGTGTGTGTGTCGAGTGAGATTTGTGTGTGTGTGTGTGTGTTTAGTGAGATTTGTGTGTGTGTGTGGAGTGAGATTTGTGTGTGTGTCGAGGGAGATTTGTGTGTGTCGAGGGACATTTGTGTGTGTGTGTCGAGGGAGATTTGTGTGTGTGTGTGTGTGTGGAGTGAGATGTCTGTGTGTGTGTGTGTGTCGAGTGAGATTTGTGTGTGTGTCTCGAGTGAGATTTGTGTGTGTGTGTGTCGAGTGAGATTTGTGTGTGTGTGTCGAGGGAGATTTGTGTGTGTGTGGAGTGAGATGTCTGTGTGTGTGTGTGTGTCGAGTGAGATCTGTGTGTGTCTGTGTCGAGTGAGATTTGTGTGTGTGTGTGTGTGTCGAGTGAGATCTGTGTTTGTCTGTGTCGAGTGAGATTTGTGTGTGTGTGTGTGTCGAGTGAGATTTGTGTGTGTGTCGAGTGAGATTTGTGTGTGTGTGTGTGTCGAGTGAGATTTGTGTGTGTGTGTGTTGAGTGAGATTTGTGTGTGTGTGTGTCGAGTGAGATTTGTGTGTGTGTGTCGAGTGAGATTTGTGTGTGTGTGGAGCGATATTTGTGTGTGTGGGTCGATTGAGATTTGTGTGTTTGTGTGTGTCGAGTGAGATTTGTGTGTGTGTCGAGTGAGATTTGTGTGTGTGTCGAGTGAGATTTGTGTGTGTGTCGAGTGAGATTTGTATGTGTGTGTGTCGAGTGAGATTTGTGTGTGTGTGTGTGTTGAGTGAGATTTGTGTGTGTGTGTGTGTGTGGAGTGAGATTTGTGTGTGTGTGTGTATGGAGTGAGATGTCTGTGTGTGTGTGTGTCGAGTGAGATTTGTGTGTGTGTGTCGAGTGAGATGTCTGTGTGTGTGTGTGTCGAGTGAGATTTGTGTGTGTGTCTCGAGTGAGATTTGTGTGTGATGTGTGTCGAGTGAGATTTGTGTGTGTGTGTGTGTGTGTGTGTGGAGTGAGATGTCTGTGTGTGTTTCGAGTGACATTTGTGTGTGTGTGTCGAGTGACATTTGTGTGTGTCGAGGGAGATTTGTGTGTGTGTCGAGGGAGATTTGTGTACGTGTGTGTGTGTGTCGAGTGAGATGTCTGTGTGTGTGTGTGTGTGTGTGTGGAGTGAGATTTGTGTGTGTGTGTCGAGTGAGATTTGTGTGTGTGTCGAGTGAGATTTGTGTGTGTGTGTGTCGAGTGAGATTTGTGTGTGTGTGTCGAGTGAGATTTGTGTGTGTGTGTGTCGAGTGAGATTTGTGTGTGTGTGTGTCGAGTGAGATTTGTGTGTGTCGAGTGAGATTTGTGTGTGTTGAGGGAGATTTGTGTGTGTCGAGTGAGATTTGTGTGTGTGTGTGTTGAGTGAGATTTGTGTGTGTGTGTGTCGAGTGAGATTTGTGTGTGTGTGTCTAGTGAGATTGTGTGCCTGTGTTGAGTGAGATTTGTGTGTGTGTGTGTTGAGTGAGATTTGTGTGCGTGTCGAGTGAGATTTGTGTGTGTGTGTGTGTCGAGTGAGATTTGTGTGTGTGTCGAGTGAGATTTGTGTGTGTGTGTGTGTCGAGTGAGATTTGTGTGTGTGTGTGTCGAGTGAGATTTGTGTGTGCGTGTGTGTGTCGAGTGAGTGTTTTGTGTGTGTGTATTGAGTGAATGTTGTTTGTGTGTCTGTTGAGGGAGTGTTTTTGTGTGTGTGTGTGTTGCTTGTGTGTGTGTTGAGTGAGTGTTTTGTGTGTTTGTTGAGTGAACGTTGTTTGCGTGAGTGTTGTTTGCGTGAATATTGTTTGTGTGTATGTGTTGAGTGAATGTTGTATGTGTGGAGTGAGTGTTGTGTGTGTTGTTTCTGTCCGTACCTGTGTTGTTTGTGTGTGTTGTGTGTGTTTGTGTGTGTGTCGAGTGAGTGTTGTTTGTGTGTGTGTGCATGTGTGTTGAGTGAGTGTTGTTTGTGTGTGTGTGTTACTTGTGTGTGTGTTGAGTGAGTGTTTTGTGTGTGTGTGTGTATTGAGTGAGTGTTGTTTGTGTGTGTGTGTTACTTGTGTGTATGTTGAGTGAGTGTTTTGTGTGTGTGTGTGTTGAGTGAGTGATGTTTGTGTGCGTGTTCAGTGAGTCTTGTTTGTGTGTCTGTTGAGGGAGTGTTGCTTGTGTGTGTGTTGAGTGAGTCTTGTTTGTGTGTGTGTGCATTTGTTTTGAGTGAGTGTTTGTGTGTGAGTGTGTTGCTTGTGTGTGTGTTGAGTGAGTGTGTTGTGTGTGTGTGTGTCGAGTGAGATTTGTGTGTGTGTCGAGTGAGATTTGAGTCTGTGTGTGTGTCGAGTGAGATTTGTGTGTGTCGAGTGAGATTTGTGTGTGTGTGTATGTTGAGTGAGATTTGTGTGTGTCGAGTTAGATTTGTGTGTGTTGAGTGAGATTTGTGTGTGTGTGTCGAGTGCGATTTGTGTGTCAAGTGAGAATTGTATGTGTCGAGTGAGAATTGTGTGTGTCGAGTGAGAATTATGTGTGTCGAATGAGAATTCTGTGTGTCGAGTGAGATTTGTGTGTGTCGAGTGAGATTTGTGTGTGTCGAGTGAGATTTGTGTGTGTCGAGTGAGATTTGTGTGTGTGTGTGTCGATTGAGATTTGAGTGTGTGTGTGTTGAGTGAGACTTGTGTGTGTGTGTGCATGTGTTGAGTGAGATTTGTGTGTGTGTGTGTGTGTGTGTGTTGAGTGAGATTTGTGTGTGTGTGTTGAGTGAGATTTGTGTGTGTGTCGAGTGAGATTTGTGCGTGTCGAGTGAGATTTGTGTGTGTGTGTGTGTTGAGTGAGATTTGTGTGTGTGTGTGTTGGTTGTGATTTGTGTGTGTGTGTGTCGAGTGAGATTCTGTGTGTGTCGAGTGAGATTGTGTGTGTGTCGAGTGAGATTTGTGTGTGTGGCGAGTGAGATTAGTGTGTGTCGAGTGAGAATTGTGTGTGTCGAGTGAGAATTCAGTGTATCGAGTGAGAATTGTGTGTGTCGGGTGAGAATTGTGTGTCGAGTGAGGATTGTGTGCGTCGAGTGAGATTTGTGTGTGTGTGTGTCGATTGAGATTTGTGTGTGTGTGTGTCGAGTGAGATTTGTGTGTGTGTGTGTCGAGTGAGATTTGTGTGTGTGTGTGTCGAGTGAGATTTGTGTGTGTCTGTGTGTCGAGTGAGATTTGTGTGTGTGTGTGTGTCGAGTGAGATTTTTGTGTGTGTGTGTGTGTTGAGTGAGTGTTTTGTGTGTGTGTGTATTGAGTGAATGTTGTTTGTGTGTCTGTTGAGGGAGTGTTTTTGTGTTTGTGTGTGTTGCTTGTGTGTGTGTTGAGTGAGTGTTTTGTGTGTGTGTTGAGTGAACGTTGTTTGCGTGAGTGTTGTTTGCGTGAATATTGTTTGTGTGTATGTGTTGAGTGAATGTTGTATGTGTGGAGTGAGTGTTGTGTGTGTTGTTTCTGTCCGTACGTGTGTTGTTTGTGTGTGTTGTGTGTGTTTGTGTGTGTGTCGAGTGAGTGTTGTTTGTGTGTGCGTGCATGTGTGTTGAGTGAGTGTTGTTTGTGTGTGTGTGTTACTTGTGTGTGTTGAGTGAGTGTTTTGTGTGTGTGTGTGTATTGAGTGAGTATTGTTTGTGCCTGTGTGTGTTTGTGTGTATGTTGAGTGAGTGTTTTTTGTGTGTGTGTGTTGAGTGAGTGATGTTTGTATGCGTGTTCCGTGAGTCTTGTTTGTGTGTGTGTTGAGTGAGTGTTGTTTGTGTGTCTGTTGAGGGAGTGTTGCTTGTGTGTGTGTTGAGTGAGTGTTGTTTGTGTGTGTGTGCATTTGTTTTGAGTGAGTGTTGTTTGTGTGTGAGTGTGTTGCTTGTGTGTGTGTTGAGTGAGTGTGTTGTGTGTGTGTGTGTGTGTGTGTGTCGAGTGAGATTTGTGAGTGTGTCGAGTGAGATTTGAGTCTGTGTGTGTGTCGAGTGAGATTTGTGTGTGTCGAGTGTGATTTGTGTGTGTGTGTATGTTGAGTGAGATTTGTGTGTGTCGAGTTAGATTTGTGTGTGTTGAGTGAGATTTGTGTGTGTGTGTCGAGTGAGATTTGTGTGTGTCAAGTGAGATTTGTGTGTGTCGAGTGAGATTTGTGTGTGTCGAGTGAGATTTGTGTGTGTCGAGTGAGATTTGTGTGTGTCGAGTGAGATTTGTGTGTGTCGAGTGAGATTTGTGTGTGTCGAGTGAGATTTGTGTGTGTCGAGTGAGATTTGTGTGTGTCGAGTGAGATTTGTGTGTGTCGAGTGAGATTTGTGTGTGTGTGTGTGTGTGTGTGTCGATTGAGATTTGAGTGTGTGTGTGTTGAGTGAGACTTGCGTGTGTGTGTTCATGTGTTGAGTGAGATTTGTGTGTGTGTGTGTGTGTGTTGAGTGAGATTTCTGTGTGTGTGTTGAGTGAGATTTGTGTGTGTGTCGAGTGAGATTTGTGCGTGTCGAGTGAGATTTGTGTATGTGTGTGTGTGTGTGTCGAGTGAGATTTGTGTGTGTCGAGTGAGATTTGTGTGTGTCGAGTGAGATTTGTGTGTGTCGAGTGAGATTTGGGTGTGTGTGTGTGTTGAGTGAGATTTGCGTGTGTGTGTCGAGTGAGATTTGTGTGTGTGTGTGTTGAGTGAGACTTGTGTGTGTGTGCGTGTGTTGAGTGAGATTTGTGTGTGTGTGTGTGTGAGTCGAGTGAGATTTGTGTGTGTGTGTGTGTCGAGTGAGATTTGTGTGTGTGTGTCAAGTGAGATTTGTGTGTGTGTGTGTGGAGTGATATTTGTGTATGTGTGTGTGGAGTGAGATTTGTGTGTGTGTGTTGAGTGAGATTTGTGTGTGTGCGTGTCGAGTGAGATTTGTGTGTGTGTGTGTCGAGTGAGATTTGTGTGTGTGTGTCGAGTGAGATTTGTGTGTGTGTGTGTGTGTCCAGTGGGATTTGTGTGTGTGTGTGTGTGGAGTGAGATTTGTGTGTGTGTGTGTGTGTGTCGAGTGAGATGTCTGTGTGTGTGTGTGTGTGTGTGTGGAGTGAGATTTGTGTGTGTCGAGTGAGATTTGTGTGTGTGTGTGTGTGTGTCGAGTGAGATGTCTGTGTGTGTGTGTGTGTGTCGAGTGAGATGTCTGTGTGTCTGTGTGTATGTTTGTGTGTGTGGAGTGAGATTTGTGTGTGTGTGTGTCGAGTGAGATTTGTGTGTATAGAGGGAGGTTTGTGTGTGTGTGTGTCGAGTGAGATGTCTGTGTGTCTGTGTGTATGTGTGTGTGTGTGTCGAGTGAGATGTCTCTCTGTGTGTGTGTGTGTGTGTGTCGAGTGAGATGTCTGTGTGTCTGTGTGTATGTGTGTGTGTTTGTCGAGTGAGATTTGTGTTTGTCGAGGGAGATTTGTGTGTGTGTGTGTCGAGTGAGTTTTGTGTGTGTGTGTCAAGTGAGATTTGTGTGTGTGTGTGTGTGTTGAGTGAGATTTGTGTGTGTGTGTGTCGAGTGAGATTTGTGTGTGTTGAGTGAGATTTGTGTGTGTCGAGTGAGATTTGTGTGTGTCGAGTGAGATTTGTGTGTGTGTCGAGTAAGATTTGTGTGTCGAATGAGATTTGTGTGTGTGTGTGTGTCCAGTGAGATTTGTGTGTGTCGAGTGAGATTTGTATGTGTGTCCAGTGAGATTTGTGTGGGTGTCGAGTGAGATTTGTGTGTGTCGAGTAAGATTTGTGTGTGTGTGTGTCGAGTGAGATTTGTGTGTCGAGTGAGATTTGTGTGTGTGTGTGTGTGTGTGGAGTGAGATTTGTGTGTGTCGAGTGAGATTTGTGTGTGTGTGTGTTTCGAGTGAGATTTGTGTGTGTGTGTGTCCAGTGAGATTTGTGTGTGTCGAGTGAGATTAGTGTGTGTGTGTGTGTCGAGTGAGATTTGTGTGTGTGTGTGTGTTTGTGTCGAGTGAGATTTGCGTGTGTGTGTGTCGAGTGGGATTTGTGTGTGTGTGTCGAGTGAGATTTATGTGTGTGTGTGTGTGTGCGTTGAGTGAGATTTGTGTGTGTCAAGTGAGATTTATGTGTGTGTTGAGTGAGATTTGTGTGTGTGTGTCGAGTGAGATTTGTGTGTGTGTTGAGTGAGATTTGTGTGTGTGTGTGTTGAGTGAGCTTTGTGTGTGTGTGTGTTGAGTGAGGTTGTGTGTGTGTGTGTGTGTGTCGAGTGAGATTGTGTGTGTGGCGAGTGAGATTTGTGTGTGTGTGTCGAGTGAGAGTTGTGTGTGTTGAGTGAGAATTGTGTGTGTCGAGTGAGAATTGTGTGTGTCGAGTGAGAATTGTATGTGTCGAGTGAGAATTGTGTGTGTCGAGTGAGAATTATGTGTGTTGAATGAGAATTGTGTGTGGCGAGTGAGATTTGTGTGTGTGTGTCGAGTGAGAATTGTGTGTGTCGAGTGCGAATTGTGTGTGTCGAGTGAGAATTGTATGTGTCGAGTGAGAATTGTGTGTGTCGAGTGAGAATTGTGTGTGTTGAATGAGAATTGTGTGCGTCGAGTGAGATTTGTGTGTGTCGAGTGAGATTTGTGTGTGTTGAGTGAGATTTGTGTGTGTCGAGTGAGATTTGTGTGTGTGTGTGTCGATTGAGATTTGTGTGTGTCGAGTGAGATTTGTGTGTGTGTCGAGTGAGATTTGTGTGTGTGTGTCGAGTGAGATTATGTGTGTGGCGAGTGAGATTTGTGTGTGTGTGTCGAGTGAGATTTGTGTGTGTCTGTCAAGTGAGATTTGTGTGTGTGTGTGTGTGTCGACTGAGATTTGTGTGTGTGTCGAGTGAGATTTGTGTGTGTTTGTCGAGTGAGATTTGTGTGTGTGTCGAGTGAGATTTCTGTGTGTGCGTCGAGTGAGATTTGTGTGTGTGTGTGTTGGTTGAGATTTGTGTGTGTGTGTGTCGAGTGAGATTCTGTGTGTGTCGAGTGAGATTGTGTGTGTGTCGAGTGAGATTTGTGTGTGTGGCGAGTGAGATTTGTGTGTGTCGAGTGAGAATTGTGTGTGTTGAGTGAGAATTGTGTGTATCGAGTGAGAATTGTGGGTGTCGGGTGAGAATTGTGTGTCGAGTGAGCATTGTGTGCGTCGAGTGAGATTTGTGTGTGTGTGTGTGTCGAGTGAGATTTGTGTGTGTGTGTGTCGAGTGAGATTTGTGTGTGTCTGTGTATCAAGTGAAATTTCTGTGTGTGTGTGTGTGTCGAGTGAGATTTATGTGTGTGTGTGTGTTGAGTGAGTGTTTTGTGTGTGTGTATTGAGTGAATGTTGTTTGTGTGTCTGTTGAGGGAGTGTTTTTGTGTGTGTTTGTGTTGCTTGTGTGTGTGTTGAGTGAGTGTTTTGTGTGTGTTGAGTGAACGTTGTTTGCGTGAGTGTTGTTTGCGTGAATATTGTTTGTGTGTATGTGTTGAGTGAATGTTGTATGTGTGGAGTGAGTGTTGTGTGTGTTGTTTCTGTCCGTACGTGTGTTGTTTGTGTGTGTTGTGTGTGTTTGTGTGTGTGTCGAGTGAGTGTTGTTTGTGTGTGCGTGCATGTGTGTTGAGTGAGTGTTGTTTGTGTGTGTGTGTTAGTTGTGTGTGTGTTGAGTGAGTGTTTTGTGTGTGTGTGTGTATTGAGTGAGTATTGATTGTGTGTGTTTGTGTGTATGTTGAGTGAGTGTTTTTTGTGTGCGTGTGTTGAGTGAGTGATGTTTGTATGCGTGTTCAGTGAGTCCTGTTTGTGTGTGTGTTGAGTGAGTGTTGTTTGTGTGTCTGTTGAGGGAGTGTTGCTTGTGTGTGTGTTGAGTGAGTGTTGTTTGTGTGTGTGTGCTTTTGTGTTGAGTGAGTGTTGTTTGTGTGTGAGTGTGTTGCTTGTGTGTGTGTTGAGTGAGTGTGTTGTGTGTGTGTGTGTGTCGAGTGAGATTTGTGTGTGTGTCGAGTGAGATTTGAGTCTGTGTGTGTGTCGAGTGAGATTTGTGTGTGTCGAGTGAGATTTGTGTGTGTGTGTATGTTGAGTGAGATTTGTGTGTGTCGAGTTAGATTTGTGTGTGTTGAGTGAGATTTGTGTGTGTGTGTCGAGTGAGATTTGTGTGTGTCAAGTGAGAATTGTATGTGTCGAGTGAGAATTGTGTGTGTCGAGTGAGAATTATGTGTGTCGAATGAGAATTCTGTGTGCCGAGTGAGATTTGTGTGTGCCGAGTGAGATTTGTGTGTGTCGAGTGAGATTTGTGTGTGTCGAGTGAGATTTGTGTGTGTGTGTGTGTCGATTGAGATTTGTGTGTGTGTGTGTTGAGTGAGACTTGTGTGTGTGTGTGCCAGTGTTGAGTGAGATTTGTGTGTGTGTGTGTGTGTTGAGTGAGATTTGTGTGTGTGTGTTGAGTGAGATTTGTGTGTCGAGTGAGATTTGTGCGTGTCGAGTGAGATTTGTGTATGTGTGTGTGTGTGTCGAGTGAGATTTGTGTGTGTCGAGTGGGATTTGTGTGTGTCGAGTGAGATTTGTGTGTGTCGAGTGAGATTTGGGTGTGTGTGTGTTGAGTGAGACTTGTGTGTGTGTGCGTGTGTTGAGTGAGATTTGTGTGTGCGTGTGCGTGTCGAGTGAGATTTGTGTGTGTGTGTGTGTCGAGTGAGATTTGTGTGTCGAGTGAGGTTTGTGTGTGTCAAGTGAGATTTGGGTGTGTCGAGTGAGATTTGGGTGTGTGTGTGTGTGTGTTGAGAGTGATTTGTGTGTGTGTGTGAGTTGAGTGAGATTTGTGTGTGTGTGTTGAGTGAGATTTGTGTTTGTGTGTGTTGAGTGAGATTTTTGTGTGTGTGGGTTGAGTGAGATTGGTGTGTTTGTGTGTGTTGAGTGAGATTTGTGTGTGTGTGTGTGTTGAGTGAGATTGTGTGTGTGTGTCGAGTGATTTTGTGTGTGTGGCGACTGAGATTTGTGTGTGTGTGGGTCGAGTGAGATTTGTGTGTGTGTGTGTCGAGTGAGATTTGTGTGTGTGTGTGTGGCGACTGAGATTTGTGTGTGTGTGTGTGTCGAGTGAGATTTGTGTGTGTGTGTGTCGAGTGAGATTTGTGTGTGTGTGTGTGTGTGTGTGGTGAGTGACTGAGTGAGTGAGATTGTGTGTGTGTCGAGTGAGATTGTGTGTGTGGCGACTGAGATTTGTGTGTGTGTGTCGAGTGAGATTTGTGTGTGTGTGTGTCGAGTGAGATTTGTGTGTGTGTGTGTGTGTGGCGACTGAGATTTGTGTGTGTGTGTGTCGAGTGAGATTTGTGTGTGTGTGTGTCGAGTGAGATTTGTTTGTGTCGAGTGAGATTTGTGTGTGTGTGTGTGTCGAGTGAGATTTGTGCGTGTCGAGTGAGATTTGTGTGTGTCGAGTGAGATTTGTGTGTGTGTGTCGAGTGAGATTTGTTTGTGTCGAGTGGGATTTGTGTATGTGTGTGTGTGTGTCGAGTGAGAGTTGTGTGTGTCGAGTGAGATTTGTGTGTGTGTGTGTCGAGTGAGATTTTTGTGTGTGTCTGTGTCTCGAGTCAGATTTGTGTGTGTGTGTGTGTGTGTGTGTGTGTGTTGAGTGAGATATGTGTGCGTCGAGTGAGATTTATGTGTGTCGAGTCAGATTTGTGTGTGTCGAGTGAGATTTGTGTGTGTCGAGTGAGATTTGTGTGTGTCGAGTGAGATTTGTGTGTGTCGAGTGAGATTTGTGTGTGTGTGTGTGTGTCGATTGAGATTTGTGTGTGAGTGTGTTGAGTGAGACTTGTGTGTGTGTGTGCATGTGTTGAGTGAGATTTGTGTGTGTGTGTGTGTGTGTGTGTTGAGTGAGATTTGTGTGTGTGTGTTGAGTGAGATTTGTGTGTGTGTCGAGTGCGATTTGTGCGTGTCGAGTGAGATTTGTGTATGTGTGTGTGTGTGTGTGTCGAGTGAGATTTGTGTGTGTCGAGTGAGATTTGTGTGTGTCGAGTGAGATTTGTGTGTGTCGAGTGAGATTTGTGTGTGTGTGTGTGTTGAGTGAAATTTGCGTGTGTGTGTCGAGTGAGATTTGTGTGTGTTTGTGTTGAGTGAGACTTGTGTGTGTGTGCGTGTGTTGAGTGAGATTTGTGTGTGTGTGTGTGAGTTGAGTGAGAATTGTGTGTGCGTGTGCGCGTCGAGTGAGATTTGTGTGTGTGTGTCGAGTGAGATTTGTGTGTGTGTGTGTTGAGTGAGACTTGTGTGTGTGTGCGTGTGTTGAGTGAGATTTGTGTGTGTGTGTGTGTGAGTTGAGTGAGAATTGTGTGTGCGTGTCGAGTGAGATTTGTGTGTGTGTGTCGAGTGAGATTTGTGTGTCGAGTGAGATTTGTGTGTCGAGTGAGATTTGTGTGTGTCGAGTGAGATTTGTGTGTGTCGAGTGAGATTTGTGTGTGTCGAGTGAGATTTGGGTGTGTGCGTGTGTGTTGAGAGAGATTTGTGTGTGTGTGTTGAGTGAGATTTGTGTTTGTGTGTGTTGAGTGAGATTTGTGTGTGTGTGCGTTGAGTGAGATTTGTGTGTGTGTGTGTAGAGTGAGATTTGTGTCTGTGTGTGTGTGTTGAGTGAGATTGTGTGTGTCGAGTGAGATTTGTGTGTGTCGAGTGAGATTTGTGTGTGTCGAGTGAGATTTGTGTGTGTTGAGGGAGATTTGTGTGTGTCGAGTGAGATTTGTGTGTGTGTGTGTTGAGTGAGATTTGTGTGTGTGTGTGTGTGTGTCGAGTGAGATTTGTGTGTGTGTGCCAAGTGAGATTGTGTGCCTGTGTTGAGTGAGATTTGTGTGTGTGTGTGTTGAGTGAGATTTGTGTGCGTGTCGAGTGAGATTTTTGTGTGTGTGTGTGTCGAGTGAGATTTGTGTGTGTGTCGAGTGAGATTTGTGTGTGTGTGTGTGTCGAGTGAGATTTGTGTGTGTGTGTCGAGTGAGATTTGTGTGTGTGTGTGTCGAGTGAGATTTGTGTGTGTGTCGAGTGAGATTTGTGTGTGTGTGTGTCGAGTGAGATTTCTGTGTGTGTGTGTTGAGTGAGATTTGTGTGTGTGTGTGTCGAGTGAGATTTCTGTGTGTGTGTGTCGAGTGAGATTTGTGTATGTCGAGGGACATTTGTGTGTGTGTGTGTCGAGGGAGACTTGTGTGTGTGTGTGTGTGTGTGTGTGAGTGGAGTGAGATGTCTGTGAGTGTGTGTGTGTGTGTGTGTCGAGTGAGATTTGTGTGTGTCGAGTGAGATTTGTGTGTGTCGAGGGAGATTTGTGTGTGTCGAGTGAGATTTGTGTTTGTGTGTGTTGAGTGAGATTTGTGTGTCAGTTGAGTGCGATTTGTGTATGTGTGTGTGTGTCGAGTGAGATTTGTGTGTGTGTGTCTAGTGAGATTGTGTGCGTGTGTTGAGTGAGATTTGTGTGTGTGTGTGTTGAGTCAGATTTGTGTGCGTGTCGAGTGAGATTTGTGTGTGTGTGTCGAGTGAGATTTCTGTGTGTGTGTGTCGAGTGAGATTTGTGTGTGTGTGTCGAGTGAGATTTGTGTGTGTGTGTCGAGTGAGATTTGTGTGTGTGTGTGTGGAGTGAGATTTGTGTGTGTGTGTGTCCAGTGAGATTTGTGTGTGTCGAGGGAGATTTGTGTGTGACGAGGGACATTTGGGTGTGTGTGTCGAGGGAGATTTCTGTGTGTGTGTGTGTGTGTGTGTGTGAGTGGAGTGAGATGTCTGTGTGTGTGTGTGTTGAGTGAGATGTGTGTGTGTGTGTGTGTGGAGTGAGATGTCTGTGTGTGTGTGTCGAGTGAGATTTGTGTGTGTGTGTGTGTCGAGTGAGATTTGTGTGTGTGTGTGTCGAGTGAGACTTGTGTGTGTGTGTGTCGAGTGAGATTTGTGTGTGTGTATGTCGAGTGAGATTTGTGTGTGTGTGGAGCGAGATTTGTGTGTGTGGGTCGATTGAGATTTGTGTGTGTGTCGAGTGAGATTTGTGTGTGTGTCGAGTGAGATTTGTGTGTGTGTCGAGTGAGATTTGTGCGTGTGTGTGTCGAGTCAGATTTGTGTGTGTGTGTGTTGAGTGAGATTTGTGTGTGTGTGTGTGTGTGTGTGTGTGTGGAGTGAGATTTGTGTGTGTGTGTGTCGAGTGACATTTGTGTGTGTCGAGGGAGATTTGTGTGTGTGTGTGTGTGAGTGTGTGTGTCGAGTGAGATTTGTGTCTGTGTGTGTCGAGTGAGATTTGTGTGTGTGTGTCGAGGGAGATTTGTGTGTGTGTGTGGAGTGAGATGTCTGTGTGTGTGTGTGTGTGTGTCGAGTGAGAGTTGTGTGCGTGTGTCGAGTGAGATTTGTGTGTGTCGAGTGAGATTTGTGTGTGTGTGTCGAGGGAGATTTGTGTGTGTGTGTGGAGTGAGATTTGTGTGTGTCGAGTGAGATTTGTGTGTGTCGAGGGAGATTTGTGTGTGTGTGTCGAGGGAGATTTGTGTGTGTGTGTGTGTGTCGAGTGAATGTCTGTGTGTGTCGAGTGAGATTTGTGTGTGTCGAGGGAGATTTGTGTGTGTGTGTGTCGAGGGAGATTTGTGTACGTGTGTGTGTGTGTCGAGTGAGATGTCTGTGTGTGTGTGTTGAGTGAGATTTGTGTGTGTGTGTGGCGAGTGACATTTGTGTGTGTCGAGGGAGATTTGTGTGTGACGAGGGACATTTGGGTGTGTGTGTCGAGGGAGATTTGTGCGTGTGTGTGTGTGTGTGTGTGTGTGGAGTGAGATGTCTGTGTGTGTGTGTGTGTCGAGTGAGATTTGTGTGTGTGTGTGTCGAGTGAGATTTGTGTGTGTGTGTCGAGTGAGATTTGTGTGTGTGTGTGTCGAGTGAGATTTGTGTGTGTGTGTGTGTCGAGTGAGATTTGTGTGTGTCGAGTGAGATTTGTGTGTGTCGAGTGAGATTTGTGTGTGTGTGTGTTGAGTGAGATTTGTGTGTGTGTCTGTGTCGAGTGAGATTTGTGTGTGTGTGTCTAGTGAGATT
Source organism: Mustelus asterias (assembly GCF_964213995.1). Taxonomy (NCBI): domain Eukaryota; kingdom Metazoa; phylum Chordata; class Chondrichthyes; order Carcharhiniformes; family Triakidae; genus Mustelus; species Mustelus asterias. The sequence continues at coordinate 38,199,346 of NC_135808.1, forward strand.
GTGTGTGTGTGTCGAGTGAGATTGTGTGCCTGTGTTGAGTGAGATTTGTGTGTGTGTGTGTTGAGTGAGATTTGTGTGCGTCGAGTGAGATTTGTGTGTGTGTGTGTGTCGAGTGAGATTTGTGTGTGTGTCGAGTGAGATTTGTGTGTGTCGAGTGAGATTTGTGTGTGTGTGTGTGTCGAGTGAGATTTGTGTGTGTGTGTGTGTGTCGAGTGAGATTTGTGTGTGCGTGTGTGTGTCGAGTGAGTGTTTTGTGTGTGTGTATTGAGTGAATGTTGTTTGTGTGTCTGTTGAGGGAGTGTTTTTGTGTGTGTGTGTGTTGCTTGTGTGTGTGTTGAGTGAGTGTTTTGTGTGTGTGTTGAGTGAATGTTGTTTGCGTGAGTGTTGTTTGCGTGAATATTGTTTGTGTGTATGTGTTGAGTGAATGTTGTATGTGTGGAGTGAGTGTTGTGTGTGTTGTTTCTGTCCGTACGTGTGTTGTTTGTGTGTGTTGTGTGTGTTTGTGTGTGTGTCGAGTGAGTGTTGTTTGTGTGTGCGTGCATGTGTGTTGAGTGAGTGTTGTTTGTGTGTGTGTGTTACTTGTGTGTGTGTTGAGTGAGTGTTTTGTGTGTGTGTGTGTATTGAGTGAGTGTTGTTTGTGTGTGTGTGTTACTTGTGTGTATGTTGAGTGAGTGTTTTGTGTGTGTGTGTGTTGAGTGAGTGATGTTTGTGTGCGTGTTCAGTGAGTCTTGTTTGTGTGTCTGTTGAGGGAGTGTTGCTTGTGTGTGTGTTGAGTGAGTCTTGTTTGTGTGTGTGCATTTGTTTTGAGTGAGTGTTTGTGTGTGAGTGTGTTGCTTGTGTGTGTGTTGAGTAGTGTGTTGTGTGTGTGTGTGTCGAGTGAGATTTGTGTGTGTCGAGTGAGATTTGAGTCTGTGTGTGTGTCGAGTGAGATTTGTGTGTGTCGAGTGAGATTTGTGTGTGTGTGTATGTTGAGTGAGATTTGTGTGTGTCGAGTTAGATTTGTGTGTGTTGAGTGAGATTTGTGTGTGTGTGTCGAGTGAGATTTGTGTGTGTCAAGTGAGAATTGTATGTGTCGAGTGAGAATTGTGTGTGTCGAGTGAGAATTATGTGTGTCGAATGAGAATTCTGTGTGTCGAGTGACATTTGTGTGTGTCGAGTGAGATTTGTGTGTGTCGAGTGAGATTTGTGTGTGTCGAGTGAGATTTGTGTGTGTGTGTGTCGATTGAGATTTGAGTGTGTGTGTGTTGAGTGAGACTTGTGTGTGTGTGTGCATGTGTTGAGTGAGATTTGTGTGTGTGTGTGTGTGTGTGTTGAGTGAGATTTGTGTGTGTGTGTTGAGTGAGATTTGTGTGTGTGTCGAGTGAGATTTGTGCGTGTCGAGTGAGATTTGTGTGTGTGTGTGTGTTGAGTGAGATTTGTGTGTGTGTGTGTTGGTTGTGATTTGTGTGTGTGTGTGTCGAGTGAGATTCTGTGTGTGTCGAGTGAGATTCTGTGTGTGTCGAGTGAGATTGTGTGTGTGTCGAGTGAGATTTGTGTGTGTGGCGAGTGAGATTTGTGTGTGTCGAGTGAGAATTGTGTGTGTCGAGTGAGAATTCAGTGTATCGAGTGAGAATTGTGTGTGTCGGGTGAGAATTGTGTGTCGAGTGAGGATTGTGTGCGTCGAGTGAGATTTGTGTGTGTGTGTGTCGATTGAGATTTGTGTGTGTGTGTGTCGAGTGAGATTTGTGTGTGTGTGTGTGGCGACTGAGATTTGTGTGTGTGTGTGTCGAGTGAGATTTGTGTGTGTGTGTGTCGAGTGAGATTTGTGTGTGTGTGTGTGTGTGTGTGGTGAGTGACTGAGTGAGTGAGATTGTGTGTGTGTCGAGTGAGATTGTGTGTGTGGCGACTGAGATTTGTGTGTGTGTGTCGAGTGAGATTTGTGTGTGTGTGTGTCGAGTGAGATTTGTGTGTGTGTGTGTGTGTGGCGACTGAGATTTGTGTGTGTGTGTCGAGTGAGATTTGTGTGTGTGTGTGTCGAGTGAGATTTGTTTGTGTCGAGTGAGATTTGTGTGTGTGTGTGTGTCGAGTGAGATTTGTGCGTGTCGAGTGAGATTTGTGTGTGTCGAGTGAGATTTGTGTGTGTGTGTCGAGTGAGATTTGTTTGTGTCGAGTGGGATTTGTGTATGTGTGTGTGTGTGTCGAGTGAGAGTTGTGTGTGTCGAGTGAGATTTGTGTGTGTGTGTGTCGAGTGAGATTTTTGTGTGTGTCTGTGTCTCGAGTCAGATTTGTGTGTGTGTGTGTGTGTGTGTGTGTTGAGTGAGATATGTGTGCGTCGAGTGAGATTTATGTGTGTCGAGTCAGATTTGTGTGTGTCGAGTGAGATTTGTGTGTGTCGAGTGAGATTTGTGTGTGTCGAGTGAGATTTGTGTGTGTCGAGTGAGATTTGTGTGTGTGTGTGTGTGTCGATTGAGATTTGTGTGTGAGTGTGTTGAGTGAGACTTGTGTGTGTGTGTGCATGTGTTGAGTGAGATTTGTGTGTGTGTGTGTGTGTGTTGAGTGAGATTTGTGTGTGTGTGTTGAGTGAGATTTGTGTGTGTGTCGAGTGCGATTTGTGCGTGTCGAGTGAGATTTGTGTATGTGTGTGTGTGTGTGTGTCGAGTGAGATTTGTGTGTGTCGAGTGAGATTTGTGTGTGTCGAGTGAGATTTGTGTGTGTCGAGTGAGATTTGTGTGTGTGTGTGTGTTGAGTGAAATTTGCGTGTGTGTGTCGAGTGAGATTTGTGTGTGTTTGTGTTGAGTGAGACTTGTGTGTGTGTGCGTGTGTTGAGTGAGATTTGTGTGTGTGTGTGTGAGTTGAGTGAGAATTGTGTGTGCGTGTGCGCGTCGAGTGAGATTTGTGTGTGTGTGTCGAGTGAGATTTGTGTGTGTGTGTGTTGAGTGAGACTTGTGTGTGTGTGCGTGTGTTGAGTGAGATTTGTGTGTGTGTGTGTGTGAGTTGAGTGAGAATTGTGTGTGCGTGTCGAGTGAGATTTGTGTGTGTGTGTCGAGTGAGATTTGTGTGTCGAGTGAGATTTGTGTGTCGAGTGAGATTTGTGTGTGTCGAGTGAGATTTGTGTGTGTCGAGTGAGATTTGTGTGTGTCGAGTGAGATTTGGGTGTGTGCGTGTGTGTTGAGAGAGATTTGTGTGTGTGTGTTGAGTGAGATTTGTGTTTGTGTGTGTTGAGTGAGATTTGTGTGTGTGTGCGTTGAGTGAGATTTGTGTGTGTGTGTGTTGAGTGAGATTTGTGTCTGTGTGTGTGTGTTGAGTGAGATTGTGTGTGTCGAGTGAGATTTGTGTGTGTCGAGTGAGATTTGTGTGTGTCGAGTGAGATTTGTGTGTGTTGAGGGAGATTTGTGTGTGTCGAGTGAGATTTGTGTGTGTGTGTGTTGAGTGAGATTTGTGTGTGTGTGTGTGTGTGTCGAGTGAGATTTGTGTGTGTGTGCCAAGTGAGATTGTGTGCCTGTGTTGAGTGAGATTTGTGTGTGTGTGTGTTGAGTGAGATTTGTGTGCGTGTCGAGTGAGATTTTTGTGTGTGTGTGTGTCGAGTGAGATTTGTGTGTGTGTCGAGTGAGATTTGTGTGTGTGTGTGTGTCGAGTGAGATTTGTGTGTGTGTGTCGAGTGAGATTTGTGTGTGTGTGTGTCGAGTGAGATTTGTGTGTGTGTCGAGTGAGATTTGTGTGTGTGTGTGTCGAGTGAGATTTCTGTGTGTGTGTGTTGAGTGAGATTTGTGTGTGTGTGTGTCGAGTGAGATTTCTGTGTGTGTGTGTCGAGTGAGATTTGTGTATGTCGAGGGACATTTGTGTGTGTGTGTGTCGAGGGAGACTTGTGTGTGTGTGTGTGTGTGTGTGTGAGTGGAGTGAGATGTCTGTGAGTGTGTGTGTGTGTGTGTGTCGAGTGAGATTTGTGTGTGTCGAGTGAGATTTGTGTGTGTCGAGGGAGATTTGTGTGTGTCGAGTGAGATTTGTGTTTGTGTGTGTTGAGTGAGATTTGTGTGTCAGTTGAGTGCGATTTGTGTATGTGTGTGTGTGTCGAGTGAGATTTGTGTGTGTGTGTCTAGTGAGATTGTGTGCGTGTGTTGAGTGAGATTTGTGTGTGTGTGTGTTGAGTCAGATTTGTGTGCGTGTCGAGTGAGATTTGTGTGTGTGTGTCGAGTGAGATTTCTGTGTGTGTGTGTCGAGTGAGATTTGTGTGTGTGTGTCGAGTGAGATTTGTGTGTGTGTGTCGAGTGAGATTTGTGTGTGTGTGTGTGGAGTGAGATTTGTGTGTGTGTGTGTCCAGTGAGATTTGTGTGTGTCGAGGGAGATTTGTGTGTGACGAGGGACATTTGGGTGTGTGTGTCGAGGGAGATTTCTGTGTGTGTGTGTGTGTGTGTGTGTGAGTGGAGTGAGATGTCTGTGTGTGTGTGTGTTGAGTGAGATGTGTGTGTGTGTGTGTGTGGAGTGAGATGTCTGTGTGTGTGTGTCGAGTGAGATTTGTGTGTGTGTGTGTGTCGAGTGAGATTTGTGTGTGTGTGTGTCGAGTGAGACTTGTGTGTGTGTGTGTCGAGTGAGATTTGTGTGTGTGTCGAGTGAGATTTGTGCGTGTGTGTGTCGAGTCAGATTTGTGTGTGTGTGTGTTGAGTGAGATTTGTGTGTGTGTGTGTGTGTGTGTGTGGAGTGAGATTTGTGTGTGTGTGTGTCGAGTGACATTTGTGTGTGTCGAGGGAGATTTGTGTGTGTGTGTGTGTGAGTGTGTGTGTCGAGTGAGATTTGTGTCTGTGTGTGTCGAGTGAGATTTGTGTGTGTGTGTCGAGGGAGATTTGTGTGTGTGTGTGGAGTGAGATGTCTGTGTGTGTGTGTGTGTGTGTCGAGTGAGAGTTGTGTGCGTGTGTCGAGTGAGATTTGTGTGTGTCGAGTGAGATTTGTGTGTGTGTGTCGAGGGAGATTTGTGTGTGTGTGTGGAGTGAGATTTGTGTGTGTCGAGTGAGATTTGTGTGTGTCGAGGGAGATTTGTGTGTGTGTGTCGAGGGAGATTTGTGTGTGTGTGTGTGTGTCGAGTGAATGTCTGTGTGTGTCGAGTGAGATTTGTGTGTGTCGAGGGAGATTTGTGTGTGTGTGTGTCGAGGGAGATTTGTGTACGTGTGTGTGTGTGTCGAGTGAGATGTCTGTGTGTGTGTGTTGAGTGAGATTTGTGTGTGTGTGTGGCGAGTGACATTTGTGTGTGTCGAGGGAGATTTGTGTGTGACGAGGGACATTTGGGTGTGTGTGTCGAGGGAGATTTGTGCGTGTGTGTGTGTGTGTGTGTGTGTGTGGAGTGAGATGTCTGTGTGTGTGTGTGTGTCGAGTGAGATTTGTGTGTGTGTGTGTCGAGTGAGATTTGTGTGTGTGTGTCGAGTGAGATTTGTGTGTGTGTGTGTCGAGTGAGATTTGTGTGTGTGTGTGTGTCGAGTGAGATTTGTGTGTGTCGAGTGAGATTTGTGTGTGTCGAGTGAGATTTGTGTGTGTGTGTGTTGAGTGAGATTTGTGTGTGTGTCTGTGTCGAGTGAGATTTGTGTGTGTGTGTCTAGTGAGATTGTGTGTGTGTGTCGAGTGAGATTGTGTGCCTGTGTTGAGTGAGATTTGTGTGTGTGTGTGTTGAGTGAGATTTGTGTGCGTCGAGTGAGATTTGTGTGTGTGTGTGTGTCGAGTGAGATTTGTGTGTGTGTCGAGTGAGATTTGTGTGTGTCGAGTGAGATTTGTGTGTGTGTGTGTGTCGAGTGAGATTTGTGTGTGTGTGTGTGTGTCGAGTGAGATTTGTGTGTGCGTGTGTGTGTCGAGTGAGTGTTTTGTGTGTGTGTATTGAGTGAATGTTGTTTGTGTGTCTGTTGAGGGAGTGTTTTTGTGTGTGTGTGTGTTGCTTGTGTGTGTGTTGAGTGAGTGTTTTGTGTGTGTGTTGAGTGAATGTTGTTTGCGTGAGTGTTGTTTGCGTGAATATTGTTTGTGTGTATGTGTTGAGTGAATGTTGTATGTGTGGAGTGAGTGTTGTGTGTGTTGTTTCTGTCCGTACGTGTGTTGTTTGTGTGTGTTGTGTGTGTTTGTGTGTGTGTCGAGTGAGTGTTGTTTGTGTGTGCGTGCATGTGTGTTGAGTGAGTGTTGTTTGTGTGTGTGTGTTACTTGTGTGTGTGTTGAGTGAGTGTTTTGTGTGTGTGTGTGTATTGAGTGAGTGTTGTTTGTGTGTGTGTGTTACTTGTGTGTATGTTGAGTGAGTGTTTTGTGTGTGTGTGTGTTGAGTGAGTGATGTTTGTGTGCGTGTTCAGTGAGTCTTGTTTGTGTGTCTGTTGAGGGAGTGTTGCTTGTGTGTGTGTTGAGTGAGTCTTGTTTGTGTGTGTGCATTTGTTTTGAGTGAGTGTTTGTGTGTGAGTGTGTTGCTTGTGTGTGTGTTGAGTAGTGTGTTGTGTGTGTGTGTGTCGAGTGAGATTTGTGTGTGTCGAGTGAGATTTGAGTCTGTGTGTGTGTCGAGTGAGATTTGTGTGTGTCGAGTGAGATTTGTGTGTGTGTGTATGTTGAGTGAGATTTGTGTGTGTCGAGTTAGATTTGTGTGTGTTGAGTGAGATTTGTGTGTGTGTGTCGAGTGAGATTTGTGTGTGTCAAGTGAGAATTGTATGTGTCGAGTGAGAATTGTGTGTGTCGAGTGAGAATTATGTGTGTCGAATGAGAATTCTGTGTGTCGAGTGACATTTGTGTGTGTCGAGTGAGATTTGTGTGTGTCGAGTGAGATTTGTGTGTGTCGAGTGAGATTTGTGTGTGTGTGTGTCGATTGAGATTTGAGTGTGTGTGTGTTGAGTGAGACTTGTGTGTGTGTGTGCATGTGTTGAGTGAGATTTGTGTGTGTGTGTGTGTGTGTGTTGAGTGAGATTTGTGTGTGTGTGTTGAGTGAGATTTGTGTGTGTGTCGAGTGAGATTTGTGCGTGTCGAGTGAGATTTGTGTGTGTGTGTGTGTTGAGTGAGATTTGTGTGTGTGTGTGTTGGTTGTGATTTGTGTGTGTGTGTGTCGAGTGAGATTCTGTGTGTGTCGAGTGAGATTCTGTGTGTGTCGAGTGAGATTGTGTGTGTGTCGAGTGAGATTTGTGTGTGTGGCGAGTGAGATTTGTGTGTGTCGAGTGAGAATTGTGTGTGTCGAGTGAGAATTCAGTGTATCGAGTGAGAATTGTGTGTGTCGGGTGAGAATTGTGTGTCGAGTGAGGATTGTGTGCGTCGAGTGAGATTTGTGTGTGTGTGTGTCGATTGAGATTTGTGTGTGTGTGTGTCGAGTGAGATTTGTGTGTGTGTGTGTGGCGACTGAGATTTGTGTGTGTGTGTGTCGAGTGAGATTTGTGTGTGTGTGTGTCGAGTGAGATTTGTGTGTGTGTGTGTGTGTGTGTGGTGAGTGACTGAGTGAGTGAGATTGTGTGTGTGTCGAGTGAGATTGTGTGTGTGGCGACTGAGATTTGTGTGTGTGTGTCGAGTGAGATTTGTGTGTGTGTGTGTCGAGTGAGATTTGTGTGTGTGTGTGTGTGTGGCGACTGAGATTTGTGTGTGTGTGTCGAGTGAGATTTGTGTGTGTGTGTGTCGAGTGAGATTTGTTTGTGTCGAGTGAGATTTGTGTGTGTGTGTGTGTCGAGTGAGATTTGTGCGTGTCGAGTGAGATTTGTGTGTGTCGAGTGAGATTTGTGTGTGTGTGTCGAGTGAGATTTGTTTGTGTCGAGTGGGATTTGTGTATGTGTGTGTGTGTGTCGAGTGAGAGTTGTGTGTGTCGAGTGAGATTTGTGTGTGTGTGTGTCGAGTGAGATTTTTGTGTGTGTCTGTGTCTCGAGTCAGATTTGTGTGTGTGTGTGTGTGTGTGTGTGTTGAGTGAGATATGTGTGCGTCGAGTGAGATTTATGTGTGTCGAGTCAGATTTGTGTGTGTCGAGTGAGATTTGTGTGTGTCGAGTGAGATTTGTGTGTGTCGAGTGAGATTTGTGTGTGTCGAGTGAGATTTGTGTGTGTGTGTGTGTGTCGATTGAGATTTGTGTGTGAGTGTGTTGAGTGAGACTTGTGTGTGTGTGTGCATGTGTTGAGTGAGATTTGTGTGTGTGTGTGTGTGTGTGTGTTGAGTGAGATTTGTGTGTGTGTGTTGAGTGAGATTTGTGTGTGTGTCGAGTGCGATTTGTGCGTGTCGAGTGAGATTTGTGTATGTGTGTGTGTGTGTGTGTCGAGTGAGATTTGTGTGTGTCGAGTGAGATTTGTGTGTGTCGAGTGAGATTTGTGTGTGTCGAGTGAGATTTGTGTGTGTGTGTGTGTTGAGTGAAATTTGCGTGTGTGTGTCGAGTGAGATTTGTGTGTGTTTGTGTTGAGTGAGACTTGTGTGTGTGTGCGTGTGTTGAGTGAGATTTGTGTGTGTGTGTGTGAGTTGAGTGAGAATTGTGTGTGCGTGTGCGCGTCGAGTGAGATTTGTGTGTGTGTGTCGAGTGAGATTTGTGTGTGTGTGTGTTGAGTGAGACTTGTGTGTGTGTGCGTGTGTTGAGTGAGATTTGTGTGTGTGTGTGTGTGAGTTGAGTGAGAATTGTGTGTGCGTGTCGAGTGAGATTTGTGTGTGTGTGTCGAGTGAGATTTGTGTGTCGAGTGAGATTTGTGTGTCGAGTGAGATTTGTGTGTGTCGAGTGAGATTTGTGTGTGTCGAGTGAGATTTGTGTGTGTCGAGTGAGATTTGGGTGTGTGCGTGTGTGTTGAGAGAGATTTGTGTGTGTGTGTTGAGTGAGATTTGTGTTTGTGTGTGTTGAGTGAGATTTGTGTGTGTGTGCGTTGAGTGAGATTTGTGTGTGTGTGTGTTGAGTGAGATTTGTGTCTGTGTGTGTGTGTTGAGTGAGATTGTGTGTGTCGAGTGAGATTTGTGTGTGTCGAGTGAGATTTGTGTGTGTCGAGTGAGATTTGTGTGTGTTGAGGGAGATTTGTGTGTGTCGAGTGAGATTTGTGTGTGTGTGTGTGTCGAGTGAGATTTGTGTGTGTGTGTCGAGTGAGATTTGTGTGTGTGTGTGTCGAGTGAGATTTGTGTGTGTGTGCCAAGTGAGATTGTGTGCCTGTGTTGAGTGAGATTTGTGTGTGTGTGTGTTGAGTGAGATTTGTGTGCGTGTCGAGTGAGATTTTTGTGTGTGTGTGTGTCGAGTGAGATTTGTGTGTGTGTCGAGTGAGATTTGTGTGTGTGTGTGTGTCGAGTGAGATTTGTGTGTGTGTGTCGAGTGAGATTTGTGTGTGTGTGTGTCGAGTGAGATTTGTGTGTGTGTCGAGTGAGATTTGTGTGTGTGTGTGTCGAGTGAGATTTCTGTGTGTGTGTGTTGAGTGAGATTTGTGTGTGTGTGTGTCGAGTGAGATTTCTGTGTGTGTGTGTCGAGTGAGATTTGTGTATGTCGAGGGACATTTGTGTGTGTGTGTTTGTCGAGGGAGACTTGTGTGTGTGTGTGTGTGTGTGTGTGAGTGGAGTGAGATGTCTGTGAGTGTGTGTGTGTGTGTGTGTCGAGTGAGATTTGTGTGTGTCGAGTGAGATTTGTGTGTGTCGAGGGAGATTTGTGTGTGTCGAGTGAGATTTGTGTGTGTGTGTGTGTGTGTCGAGTGAGATTTGTGTGTGTGTGCCAAGTGAGATTGTGTGCCTGTGTTGAGTGAGATTTGTGTGTGTGTGTGTTGAGTGAGATTTGTGTGCGTGTCGAGTGAGATTTTTGTGTGTGTGTGTGTCGAGTGAGATTTGTGTGTGTGTCGAGTGAGATTTGTGTGTGTGTGTGTGTCGAGTGAGATTTGTGTGTGTGTGTCGAGTGAGATTTGTGTGTGTGTGTGTCGAGTGAGATTTGTGTGTGTGTCGAGTGAGATTTGTGTGTGTGTGTGTCGAGTGAGATTTCTGTGTGTGTGTGTTGAGTGAGATTTGTGTGTGTGTGTGTCGAGTGAGATTTCTGTGTGTGTGTGTCGAGTGAGATTTGTGTATGTCGAGGGACATTTGTGTGTGTGTGTGTCGAGGGAGACTTGTGTGTGTGTGTGTGTGTGTGTGTGAGTGGAGTGAGATGTCTGTGAGTGTGTGTGTGTGTGTGTGTCGAGTGAGATTTGTGTGTGTCGAGTGAGATTTGTGTGTGTCGAGGGAGATTTGTGTGTGTCGAGTGAGATTTGTGTTTGTGTGTGTTGAGTGAGATTTGTGTGTCAGTTGAGTGCGATTTGTGTATGTGTGTGTGTGTCGAGTGAGATTTGTGTGTGTGTGTCTAGTGAGATTGTGTGCGTGTGTTGAGTGAGATTTGTGTGTGTGTGTGTTGAGTCAGATTTGTGTGCGTGTCGAGTGAGATTTGTGTGTGTGTGTCGAGTGAGATTTCTGTGTGTGTGTGTCGAGTGAGATTTGTGTGTGTGTGTCGAGTGAGATTTGTGTGTGTGTGTCGAGTGAGATTTGTGTGTGTGTGGAGTGAGATTTGTGTGTGTGTGTGTCCAGTGAGATTTGTGTGTGTCGAGGGAGATTTGTGTGTGACGAGGGACATTTGGGTGTGTGTGTCGAGGGAGATTTCTGTGTGTGTGTGTGTGTGTGTGTGTGAGTGGAGTGAGATGTCTGTGTGTGTGTGTGTTGAGTGAGATGTGTGTGTGTGTGGAGTGAGATGTCTGTGTGTGTGTGTCGAGTGAGATTTGTGTGTGTGTGTGTGTCGAGTGAGATTTGTGTGTGTGTGTGTCGAGTGAGACTTGTGTGTGTGTGTGTCGAGTGAGATTTGTGTGTGTGTATGTCGAGTGAGATTTGTGTGTGTGTGGAGCGAGATTTGTGTGTGTGGGTCGATTGAGATTTGTGTGTGTGTCGAGTGAGATTTGTGTGTGTGTCGAGTGAGATTTGTGTGTGTGTCGAGTGAGATTTGTGTGTGTGTGTGTCGAGTCAGATTTGTGTGTGTGTGTGTTGAGTGAGATTTGTGTGTGTGTGTGTGTGTGTGTGTGGAGTGAGATTTGTGTGTGTGTGTGTCGAGTGAGATTTGTGTGTGTGTGTGTCGAGTCAGATTTGTGTGTGTGTGTGTTGAGTGAGATTTGTGTGTGTGTGTGTGTGTGTGTGTGGAGTGAGATTTGTGTGTGTGTGTGTCGAGTGACATTTGTGTGTGTCGAGGGAGATTTGTGTGTGTGTGTGTGTGAGTGTGTGTGTCGAGTGAGATTTGTGTCTGTGTGTGTCGAGTGAGATTTGTGTGTGTGTGTCGAGGGAGATTTGTGTGTGTGTGTGGAGTGAGATGTCTGTGTGTGTGTGTGTCGAGTGAGAGTTGTGTGCGTGTGTCGAGTGAGATTTGTGTGTGTCGAGTGAGATTTGTGTGTGTGTGTCGAGGGAGATTTGTGTGTGTGTGTGGAGTGAGATTTGTGTGTGTCGAGTGAGATTTGTGTGTGTCGAGGGAGATTTGTGTGTGTGTGTCGAGGGAGATTTGTGTGTGTGTGTGTGTGTCGAGTGAATGTCTGTGTGTGTCGAGTGAGATTTGTGTGTGTCGAGGGAGATTTGTGTGTGTGTGTGTCGAGGGAGATTTGTGTACGTGTGTGTGTGTGTCGAGTGAGATGTCTGTGTGTGTGTGTTGAGTGAGATTTGTGTGTGTGTGTGGCGAGTGACATTTGTGTGTGTCGAGGGAGATTTGTGTGTGACGAGGGACATTTGGGTGTGTGTGTCGAGGGAGATTTGTGCGTGTGTGTGTGTGTGTGTGTGTGTGTGGAGTGAGATGTCTGTGTGTGTGTGTGTGTCGAGTGAGATTTGTGTGTGTGTGTGTCGAGTGAGATTTGTGTGTGTGTGTCGAGTGAGATTTGTGTGTGTGTGTGTCGAGTGAGATTTGTGTGTGTGTGTGTGTCAAGTGAGATTTGTGTGTGTCGAGTGAGATTTGTGTGTGTCGAGTGAGATTTGTGTGTGTGTGTGTTGAGTGAGATTTGTGTGTGTGTCTGTGTCGAGTGAGATTTGTGTGTGTGTGTCTAGTGAGATTGTGTGTGTGTGTCGAGTGAGATTGTGTGCCTGTGTTGAGTGAGATTTGTGTGTGTGTGTGTTGAGTGAGATTTGTGTGCGTCGAGTGAGATTTGTGTGTGTGTGTGTGTCGAGTGAGATTTGTGTGTGTGTCGAGTGAGATTTGTGTGTGTCGAGTGAGATTTGTGTGTGTGTGTGTGTCGAGTGAGATTTGTGTGTGTGTGTGTGTGTCGAGTGAGATTTGTGTGTGCGTGTGTGTGTCGAGTGAGTGTTTTGTGTGTGTGTATTGAGTGAATGTTGTTTGTGTGTCTGTTGAGGGAGTGTTTTTGTGTGTGTGTGTGTTGCTTGTGTGTGTGTTGAGTGAGTGTTTTGTGTGTGTGTTGAGTGAATGTTGTTTGCGTGAGTGTTGTTTGCGTGAATATTGTTTGTGTGTATGTGTTGAGTGAATGTTGTATGTGTGGAGTGAGTGTTGTGTGTGTTGTTTCTGTCCGTACGTGTGTTGTTTGTGTGTGTTGTGTGTGTTTGTGTGTGTGTCGAGTGAGTGTTGTTTGTGTGTGCGTGCATGTGTGTTGAGTGAGTGTTGTTTGTGTGTGTGTGTTACTTGTGTGTGTGTTGAGTGAGTGTTTTGTGTGTGTGTGTGTATTGAGTGAGTGTTGTTTGTGTGTGTGTGTTACTTGTGTGTATGTTGAGTGAGTGTTTTGTGTGTGTGTGTGTTGAGTGAGTGATGTTTGTGTGCGTGTTCAGTGAGTCTTGTTTGTGTGTCTGTTGAGGGAGTGTTGCTTGTGTGTGTGTTGAGTGAGTCTTGTTTGTGTGTGTGCATTTGTTTTGAGTGAGTGTTTGTGTGTGAGTGTGTTGCTTGTGTGTGTGTTGAGTAGTGTGTTGTGTGTGTGTGTGTCGAGTGAGATTTGTGTGTGTCGAGTGAGATTTGAGTCTGTGTGTGTGTCGAGTGAGATTTGTGTGTGTCGAGTGAGATTTGTGTGTGTGTGTATGTTGAGTGAGATTTGTGTGTGTCGAGTTAGATTTGTGTGTGTTGAGTGAGATTTGTGTGTGTGTGTCGAGTGAGATTTGTGTGTGTCAAGTGAGAATTGTATGTGTCGAGTGAGAATTGTGTGTGTCGAGTGAGAATTATGTGTGTCGAATGAGAATTCTGTGTGTCGAGTGACATTTGTGTGTGTCGAGTGAGATTTGTGTGTGTCGAGTGAGATTTGTGTGTGTCGAGTGAGATTTGTGTGTGTGTGTGTCGATTGAGATTTGAGTGTGTGTGTGTTGAGTGAGACTTGTGTGTGTGTGTGCATGTGTTGAGTGAGATTTGTGTGTGTGTGTGTGTGTGTGTTGAGTGAGATTTGTGTGTGTGTGTTGAGTGAGATTTGTGTGTGTGTCGAGTGAGATTTGTGCGTGTCGAGTGAGATTTGTGTGTGTGTGTGTGTTGAGTGAGATTTGTGTGTGTGTGTGTTGGTTGTGATTTGTGTGTGTGTGTGTCGAGTGAGATTCTGTGTGTGTCGAGTGAGATTCTGTGTGTGTCGAGTGAGATTGTGTGTGTGTCGAGTGAGATTTGTGTGTGTGGCGAGTGAGATTTGTGTGTGTCGAGTGAGAATTGTGTGTGTCGAGTGAGAATTCAGTGTATCGAGTGAGAATTGTGTGTGTCGGGTGAGAATTGTGTGTCGAGTGAGGATTGTGTGCGTCGAGTGAGATTTGTGTGTGTGTGTGTCGATTGAGATTTGTGTGTGTGTGTGTCGAGTGAGATTTGTGTGTGTGTGTGTCGAGTGAGATTTGTGTGTGTGTGTGTCGAGTGAGATTTGTGTGTGTCTGTGTGTCGAGTGAGATTTGTGTGTGTGTGTCTGTCGAGTGAGATTTTTGTGTGTGTGTGTGTGTTGAGTGAGTGTTTTGTGTGTGTGTGTATTGAGTGAATGTTGTTTGTGTGTCTGTTGAGGGAGTGTTTTTGTGTTTGTGTGTGTTGCTTGTGTGTGTGTTGAGTGAGTGTTTTGTGTGTGTGTTGAGTGAACGTTGTTTGCGTGAGTGTTGTTTGCGTGAATATTGTTTGTGTGTATGTGTTGAGTGAATGTTGTATGTGTGGAGTGAGTGTTGTGTGTTTTGTTTCTGTCCGTACGTGTGTTGTTTGTGTGTGTTGTGTGTGTTTGTGTGTGTGTCGAGTGAGTGTTGTTTGTGTGTGCGTGCATGTGTGTTGAGTGAGTGTTGTTTGTGTGTGTGTGTTACTTGTGTGTGTTGAGTGAGTGTTTTGTGTGTGTGTGTGTATTGAGTGAGTATTGTTTGTGCCTGTGTGTGTTTGTGTGTATGTTGAGTGAGTGTTTTTTGTGTGTGTGTGTGTTGAGTGAGTGATGTTTGTATGCGTGTTCAGTGAGTCTTGTTTGTGTGTGTGTTGAGTGAGTGTTGTTTGTGTGTCTGTTGAGGGAGTGTTGCTTGTGTGTGTGTTGAGTGAGTGTTGTTTGTGTGTGTGTGCATTTGTTTTGAGTGAGTGTTGTTTGTGTGTGAGTGTGTTGCTTGTGTGTGTGTTGAGTGAGTGTGTTGTGTGTGTGTGTGTGTGTGTGTCGAGTGAGATTTGTGAGTGTGTCGAGTGAGATTTGAGTCTGTGTGTGTGTCGAGTGAGATTTGTGTGTGTCGAGTGTGATTTGTGTGTGTGTGTATGTTGAATGAGATTTGTGTGTGTCGAGTTAGATTTGTGTGTGTTGAGTGAGATTTGTGTGTGTGTGTCGAGTGAGATTTGTGTGTGTCAAGTGAGAATTGTATGTGTCGAGTGAGAATTGTGTGTGTCGAGTGAGAATTATGTGTGTCGAATGAGAATTCTGTGTGTCGAGTGAGATTTGTGTGTGTCGAGTGAGATTTGTGTGTGTGTCGATTGAGATTTGAGTGTGTGTGTGTTGAGTGAGACTTGCGTGTGTGTGTTCATGTGTTGAGTGAGATTTGTGTGTGTGTGTGTGTGTGTTGAGTGAGATTTCTGTGTGTGTGTTGAGTGAGATTTGTGTGTGTGTCGAGTGAGATTTGTGCGTGTCGAGTGAGATTTGTGTATGTGTGTGTGTGTGTGTCGAGTGAGATTTGTGTGTGTCGAGTGAGATTTGTGTGTGTCGAGTGAGATTTGTGTGTGTCGAGTGAGATTTGGGTGTGTGTGTGTGTTGAGTGAGATTTGCGTGTGTGTGTCGAGTGAGATTTGTGTGTGTGTGTGTTGAGTGAGACTTGTGTGTGTGTGCGTGTGTTGAGTGAGATTTGTGTGTGTGTGAGTCGAGTGAGATTTGTGTGTGTGTGTGTGTCGAGTGAGATTTGTGTGTGTGTGTCAAGTGAGATTTGTGTGTGTGTGTGTGGAGTGATATTTGTGTATGTGTGTGTGGAGTGAGATTTGTGTGTGTGTGTTGAGTGAGATTTGTGTGTGTGCGTGTCGAGTGAGATTTGTGTGTGTGTGTGTCGAGTGAGATTTGTGTGTGTGTGTCGAGTGAGATTTGTGTGTGTGTGTGTGTCCAGTGGGATTTGTGTGTGTGTGTGTGGAGTGAGATTTGTGTGTGTGTGTGTGTGTGTCGAGTGAGATGTCTGTGTGTGTGTGTGTGTGGAGTGAGATTTGTGTGTGTCGAGTGAGATTTGTGTGTGTGTGTGTGTGTGTCGAGTGAGATGTCTGTGTGTGTGTGTGTGTGTGTGTGTCGAGTGAGATGTCTGTGTGTCTGTGTGTATGTTTGTGTGTGTGGAGTGAGATTTGTGTGTGTGTGTGTCGAGTGAGATTTGTGTGTATAGAGGGAGGTTTGTGTGTGTGTGTGTGTGTGTCGAGTGAGATGTCTCTGTGTGTGTGTGTGTGTGTGTGTGTGTCGAGTGAGATGTCTGTGTGTATGTGTGTGTGTGTGTCGAGTGAGATGTCTCTGTGTGTGTGTGTGTGTGTCGAGTGAGATGTCTGTGTGTCTGTGTGTATGTGTGTGTGTCGAGTGAGATTTGTGTTTGTCGAGGGAGATTTGTGTTTATGTGTGTCGAGTGAGATTTGTGTGTGTGTGTCAAGTGAGATTTGTGTGTGTGTGTGTCGAGTGAGTTTTGTGTGTGTGTGTCAAGTGAGATTTGTGTGTGTGTGTGTGTGTTGAGTGAGATTTGTGTGTGTGTGTGTCGAGTGAGATTTGTGTGTGTCGAGTGAGATTTGTGTGTGTCGAGTGAGATTTGTGTGTGTCGAGTGAGATTTGTGTGTGTGTCGAGTGAGATTTGTGTGTCGAATGAGATTTGTGTGTGTGTGTGTGTCCAGTGAGATTTGTGTGTGTCGAGTGAGATTTGTGTGTGTGTCCAGTGAGATTTGTGTGCGTGTCGAGTGAGATTTGTGTGTGTCGAGTAAGATTTGAGTGTGTGTGTGTCGAGTGAGATTTGTGTGTCGAGTGAGATTTGTGTGTGTGTGTGTGTGTGTGGAGTGAGATTTGTGTGTGTCGAGTGAGATTTGTGTGTGTGTGTGTGTTTCGAGTGAGATTTGTGTGTGTGTGTGTCCAGTGAGATTTGTGTGTGTCGAGTGAGATTAGTGTGTGTGTGTGTGTCGAGTGAGATTTGTGTGTGTGTGTGTGTTTGTGTCGAGTGAGATTTGCGTGTGTGTGTGTCGAGTGGGATTTGTGTGTGTGTGTCGAGTGAGATTTATGTGTGTGTGTGTGTGCGTTGAGTGAGATTTGTGTGTGTCAAGTGAGATTTATGTGTGTGTTGAGTGAGATTTGTGTGTGTGTGTCGAGTGAGATTTGTGTGTGTGTTGAGTGAGATTTGTGTGTGTGTGTGTTGAGTAAGATTTGTGTGTTTGTGTGTTGAGTGAGATTTGTGTGTGTGTGTGTTGAGTGAGCTTTGTGTGTGTGTGTGTGTTGAGTGAGGTTGTGTGTGTGTGTGTCGAGTGAGATTGTGTGTGTGGCGAGTGAGATTTGTGTGTGTGTGTCGAGTGAGAGTTGTGTGTGTTGAGTGAGAATTGTGTGTGTCGAGTGAGAATTGTGTGTGTCGAGTGAGAATTGTGTGTGTCGAGTGAGAATTGTGTCTGTCGAGTGAGAATTATGTGTGTTGAATGAGAATTGTGTGTGGCGAGTGAGATTTGTGTGTGTGTGTCGAGTGAGAATTGTGTGTGTCGAGTGCGAATTGTGTGTGTCGAGTGAGAATTGTATGTGTCAAGTGAGAATTGTGTGTGTCGAGTGAGAATTGTGTGTGTTGAATGAGAATTGTGTGCGTCGAGTGAGATTTGTGTGTGTCGAGTGAGATTTGTGTGTGTTGAGTGAGATTTGTGTGTGTCGAGTGAGATTTGTGTGTGTGTGTGTCGATTGAGATTTGTGTGTGTGTGTGTCGAGTGAGATTTGTGTGTGTGTGTGTCGAGTGAGATTTGTGTGTGTGTGTCGAGTGAGATTATGTGTGTGGCGAGTGAGATTTGTGTGTGTGTGTCGAGTGAGATTTGTGTGTGTCTGTCAAGTGAGATTTGTGTGTGTGTGTGTCGAGTGAGATTTGTGTGTGTGTGTCGAGTGAGATTTGTGTGTGTTTGTCGAGTGAGATTTGTGTGTGTGTCGAGTGAGATTTCTGTGTGTGCGTCGAGTGAGATTTGTGTGTGTGTGTGTTGGTTGAGATTTGTGTGTGTGTGTGTCGAGTGAGATTCTGTGTGTGTCGAGTGAGATTGTGTGTGTGTCGAGTGAGATTTGTGTGTGTGGCGAGTGAGATTTGTGTGTGTCGAGTGAGAATTGTGTGTGTTGAGTGAGAATTGTGTGTATCGAGTGAGAATTGTGGGTGTCGGGTGAGAATTGTGTGTCGAGTGAGCATTGTGTGCGTCGAGTGAGATTTGTGTGTGTGTGTGTGTCGAGTGAGATTTGTGTGTGTGTGTGTCGAGTGAGATTTGTGTGTGTCTGTGTATCAAGTGAAATTTCTGTGTGTGTGTGTGTGTCGAGTGAGATTTATGTGTGTGTGTGTGTGTGTTGAGTGAGTGTTTTGTGTGTGTGTATTGAGTGAATGTTGTTTGTGTGTCTGTTGAGGGAGTGTTTTTGTGTGTGTTTGTGTTGCTTGTGTGTGTGTTGAGTGAGTGTTTTGTGTGTGTTGAGTGAACGTTGTTTGCGTGAGTGTTGTTTGCGTGAATATTGTTTGTGTGTATGTGTTGAGTGAATGTTGTATGTGTGGAGTGAGTGTTGTGTGTGTTGTTTCTGTCCGTACGTGTGTTGTTTGTGTGTGTTGTGTGTGTTTGTGTGTGTGTCGAGTGAGTGTTTTTTGTGTGTGCGTGCATGTGTGTTGAGTGAGTGTTGTTTGTGTGTGTGTGTTAGTTGTGTGTGTGTTGAGTGAGTGTTTTGTGTGTGTGTGTGTATTGAGTGAGTATTGATTGTGTGTGTTTGTGTGTATGTTGAGTGAGTGTTTTTTGTGTGCGTGTGTTGAGTGAGTGATGTTTGTATGCGTGTTCAGTGAGTCCTGTTTGTGTGTGTGTTGAGTGAGTGTTGTTTGTGTGTCTGTTGAGGGAGTGTTGCTTGTGTGTGTGTTGAGTGAGTGTTGTTTGTGTGTGTGCTTTTGTGTTGAGTGAGTGTTGTTTGTGTGTGAGTGTGTTGCTTGTGTGTGTGTTGAGTGAGTGTGTTGTGTGTGTGTGTGTGTCGAGTGAGATTTGTGTGTGTGTCGAGTGAGATTTGAGTCTGTGTGTGTGTCGAGTGAGATTTGTGTGTGTCGAGTGAGATTTGTGTGTGTCGAGTGAGATTTGTGTGTGTGTGTGTTGAGTGAGACTTGTGTGTGTGTGCGTGTGTTGAGTGAGATTTGTGTGTGTGTGTGTGTGAGTTAAGTGAGAATTGTGTGTGCGTGTGCGTGTCGAGTGAGATTTGTGTGTGTGTGTGTCGAGTGAGATTTGTGTGTCGAGTGAGATTTGTGTGTGTCGAGTGAGATTTGTGTGTGTCGAGTGAGATTTGGGTGTGTGCGTGTGTGTTGAGAGAGATTTGTGTGTGTGTGTTGAGTGAGATTTGTGTTTGTGTGTGTTGAGTGAGATTTGTGTGTGTGTGCGTTGAGTGAGATTTGTGTGTGTGTGTTGAGTGAGATTTGTGTCTGTGTGTGTGTGTGTGTGTGTGTGTTGAGCGAGATTGTGTGTGTGTGTCGAGTGAGATTGTGTGTGTGGCGACTGAGATTTGTGTGTGTGTGGGTCGAGTGAGATTTGTGTGTGTGTGTGTCGAGTGAGATTTGTTTGTGTGTGTGTGTGTGTGGCGACTGAGATTTGTGTGTGTGTGTGTCGAGTGAGATTTGTGTGTGTGTGTGTCGAGTGAGATTTGTGTGTGTGTGTGTGTGTGGTGAGTGAGATTGTGTGTGTGTCGAGTGAGATTGTGTGTGTGTGTGTGAGTTGAGTGAGATTTGTGTGTGCGTGTGCGTGTCGAGTGAGATTTGTGTGTGTGTGTGTCGAGTGAGATTTGTGTGTCGAGTGAGATTTGTGTGTGTCGAGTGAGATTTGGGTGTGTGTGTGTGAGTTGAGTGAGATTTGTGTGTGCGTGTGCGTGTCGAGTGAGATTTGTGTGTGTGTGTGTCGAGTGAGATTTGTGTGTCGAGTGAGATTTGAGTGTGTCGAGTGAGATTTGTGTGTGTGGAGTGAGATTTGTGTTTGTGTGTGTTTAGTGAGATTTGTGTGTGTGTGTGTGTGTGTTGAGTGAGATTTGTGTTTGTGTGTGTTTAGTGAGATTTGTGTGTGTGTGCGTTGAGTGAGATTTGTGTGTGTTGAGTGAGATTTGTGTGTGTGTGTGTGTGTGTGTTGAGTGAGATTGTGTGTGTGTGTCGAGTGAGATTGTGTGTGTGGCGACTGAGATTTGTGTGTGTGTGGGTCGAGTGAGATTTGTGTGTGTGTGTGTCGAGTGAGATTTGTGTGTGTGTGTGGCGACTGAGATTTGTGTGTGTGTCGAGTGAGATTTGTGTGTGTGTGTGTCGAGTGAGATTTGTGTGTGTGTGTGTGTGGTGAGTGAGATTGTGTGTGTGTCGAGTGAGATTGTGTGTGTGGCGACTGAGATTTGTGTGTGTGTGTGTCGAGTGAGATTTGTGTGTGTCGAGTGAGATTTCTGTGTGTATGTGTGTGTGGCGACTGAGATTTGTGTGTGTGTGTGTCGAGTGAGATTTGTGTGTGTGTGTGTCGAGTGAGATTTGTTTGTGTGTGTGTCGAGTGAGATTTGTGTGTGTCGAATGAGATTTGTGTGTGTGTTTGTGTGTCGAGTGAGATTTGTGTGTTTGTTGAGTGAGATTTGTGTGTGTGTGTGTCGAGTGAGATTTGTGTGTGTCGACTGAGATTTGTGTGTGTCGAGTGAGATTTGTGTGTGTGTGTGTCGAGTGAGATTTTTGTGTGTGTGTCTGTGTCTCAAGTGAGATTTGTGTGTGTCGAGTCAGATTTGTGTGTGTGTGTGTGTGTTGAGTGATATATGTGTGCATTGAGTGAGATTTGTGTGTGTCGAGTCAGATTTGTGTGTGTCGAGTCAGATTTGTGTGTGTCGAGTGAGATTTGTGTGTGTCGAGTGAGATTTGTGTGTCGAGTGAGATTTGTGTGTCGAGTGAGATTTGTGTGTGTCGAGTGAGATTTGTGTGTGTCGAGTGAGATTTCTGTTTGTGTGTGTGTGTCGAGTGAGATGTGTGTGTGTGTGTGTATGTCGATTGAGATGTGTGTGTGTGTGTGTGTGTGTGTGTGTGTGTGTGTGTGTGTGTGTGTGTGGAGTGAGATTTGTGTGTGTGTGTGGAGTGAGATTTGTGTGTGTGGAGTGAGATTTGTGTGTGTGTGTGTGTGTGTGCGTGTTGAGTGAGATTTGTGTGTGTCGAGTGAGATTTGTGTGTGTGTCGAGTGAGATTTGTGTGTGTGTGTGTGTGTCCAGTGAGATTTGTGTGTGTGTGTCGAGTGAGATTTGTGTGTGTGTGTGTCGAGTGAGATTTGTGCGTGTCGAGTGAGATTTGTGTGTGTGTGTCGAGTGAGATTTTTGTGTGTTTGTCAAGTGAGATTTGTGTGTTTGTGTGTGTGTCGAGTGAGATTCTGTGTGTGTCGAGTGAGATTGTGTGTGTGTCGAGTGAGATTTGTGTGTGTGGCGAGTGAGATTTGTGTGTGTCGAGTGAGAATTGTGTGTGTCGAGTGAGAATTGTGTGTATCGAGTGAGAATTGTGTGTGTCGGGTGAGAATTGTGTGTCGAGTGAGGATTGTGTGCGTCGAGTGAGATTTGTGTGTGTGTGTGTCGATTGAGATTTGTGTGTTTGTGTGTCGAGTGAGATTTGTGTGTGTGTGTGTCTAGTGAGATTTGTGTGTGTGTGTGTCGAGTGAGATTTGTGTGTGAGTGTGTTTGTCAAGTGAGATTTTTGTGTGTGTGTTGAGTGAGTGTTTTGCGTGTGTGTATTGAGTGAATGTTGTTTGTGTGTCTGTTGAGGGAGTGTTTTTGTGTGTGTCTGTGTTGCTTGTCTGTGTGTTGAGTGAGTGTTTTGTGTGTGTGTTGAGTGAACGTTGTTTGCGTGAGTGTTGTTTGCGTGAATATTGTTTGTGTGTATGTGTTGAGTGAATGTTGTATGTGTGGAGTGAGTGTTGTGTGTGTTGTTTCTGTCCGTACGTGTGTTGTTTGTGTGTGTTGTGTGTGTTTGTGTGTGTCGAGTGAGTGTTGTTTGTGTGTGCGTGCATGTGTGTTGAGTGAGTGTTGTTTGTGTGTGTGTGTTACTTGTGTGTGTGTTGAGTGAGTGTTTTGTGTGTGTGTGTGTTGAGTGAGTGATGTTTGTATGCGTGTTCAGTGAGTCTTGTTTGTGTGTGTGTTGAGTGAGTGTTGTTTGTGTGTCTGTTGAGGGAGTGTTGCTTGTGTGTGTGTTGAGTGAGTGTTGTTTGTGTGTGTGTGCATTTGTGTTGAGTGAGTGTTGTTTGTGTGTGAGTGTGTTGCTTGTGTGTGTGTTGAGTGAGTGTGTTGTGTGTGTGTGTGTCGAGTGAGATTTGTGTGTGTGTCGAGTGAGATTTGAGTCTGTGTGTGTGTCGAGTGAGATTTGTGTGTGTCGAGTGTGATTTGTGTGTGTGTGTATGTTGAGTGAGATTTGTGTGTGTCGCGTTAGATTTGTGTGTGTTGAGTGAGATTTGTGTGTGTGTGTCGAGTGAGATTTGTGTGTGTCAAGTGAGAATTGTATGTGTCGAGTGAGAATTGTGTGTGTCGAGTGAGAATTATGTGTGTCGAATGAGAATTCTGTGTGTCGAGTGAGATTTGTGTGTGTCGAGTGAGATTTGTGTGTGTCGAGTGAGATTTGTGTGTGTGTGTGTGTGTGTCGATTGAGATTTGAGTGTGTGTGTGTTGAGTGAGACTTGTGTGTGTGTGCATGTGTTGAGTGAGATTTGTGTGTGTGTGTGTGTGTTGAGTGAGATTTGTGTGTGTGTGTTGAGTGAGATTTGTGTGTGTGTCGAGTGAGATTTGTGCGTGTCGAGTGAGATTTGTGTATGTGTGTGTGTGTGTGTGTCGAGTGAGATTTGTGTGTGTCGAGTGAGATTTGTGTGTGTCGAGTGAGATTTGTGTGTGTCGAGTGAGATTTGTGTATGTGTGTGTTGAGTGAGATTTGCGTGTGTGTGTCGAGTGAGATTTGTGTGTGTGTGTGTTGAGTGAGACTTGTGTGTGTGCGTGTGTTGAGTGAGATTTGTGTGTGTGTGAGTCGAGTGAGATTTGTGTGTGTGTGTGTGTGTGTCGAGTGAGATTTGTATGTGTGTGTTGAATGATATTTTTGTGTGTGTGTGTTGAGTGAGATTTTTGCAGTGTGTTGTGAGATTTGTGTGTGTTGTGAGATTTGTGTGTGTTATGAGATTTGTGTGTGTTGTGAGATTTGTGTGTGTTGTGAGATTTGTGTGTGTGTGTGTGTGTGGCGAGTGAGATTTGTGTGTGGCGAGTGAGATTTGTGTGTGGCGAGTGAGATTTGTGTGTGGCGAGTGAGAATTGTGTGTGGCAAGTGAGAATTGTGTGTGGCAAGTGAGAATTGTGTGTGGCCGGTGAGATTTGTGTGTGGCGAGTGAGAATTTTGTGTGTCGAGTGAGATTTGTGTGTGTCGAGTGAGATTTATGTGTGTGTGTGTGTGTGTGTCGAGTGAGATTTGTGTGTGTGTGTGTCGAGTGAGATTTGCGTGTGTCTGTGTCGAGTGAGATTTGTGTGTGTGTCGAGTGAGATTTGTGTGTGTGTGTCGAGTGAGATTTGTGTGTGTGTGTGCCGAGTGAGATTTGTGTGTGTATGTGTGTCAAGTGAGATTTGTGTGTGTTGAGTGAGATTTGTGTGTGTGTCTGTTGAGTGAGATTTGTCTGTGTGTGTGTCGAGTGAGATTTGTGTGTGTGTGTGTGTCGAGTGAGATTTGTGTGTGTGTGGAGTGAGATTCGTATGTGTCGAGTGAGATTTGTGTGTGTGCGTGTGTGTGTCGAGTGAGATTCGTGTGTGTGCGTGTGTGTGTTGAGTGAGATTTGTGTGTGTATGTGTCGAGTGAGATTCGAGTGTGTCGAGTGAGATTTGTGTGTGTGTGTCGAGTGAGATTTGTGTGTGTGTGTGTCGAGTGAGATTTGTGCGTGTCGAGTGAGATTTGTGTGTGTGTGTCGAGTGAGATTTTTGTGTGTTTGTCAAGTGAGATTTGTGTGTTTGTGTGTGTGTCGAGTGAGATTTGTGTGTGTGTGTGTGTGTCGAGTGAGATTTGTGTGTGTCGAATGAGATTTGTGTGTGTATGTGTGTGTGTGTGTCGAGTGAGATTTGTGTGTGTGTGTGTGTTGAGTGAGATTTGTGTGTGTCGAGTGAGATTTGTGTGTCGAATGAGATTTGTGTGTGTGTGGAGTGCGATTTGTGTGTGTCGAGTGAGATTTGTGTGTGTATGTCCAGTGAGATTTGTGTGTGTTGAGTGAGATTTGTGTGTGTGTGTGTGTGTGTCCAGTGAGATTTGTGTGTGTTGAGTGAGATTTGTGTGTGTGTGTGTGTGTGTGTCCAGTGAGATTTGTGTGTGTGTCGAGTGAGATTTGTGTGTGTCGAGTGAGATTTGTGTGTGTGTGTCCAGTAAGATTTGTGTGTGTCGAGTGAGATTTGTGTGTGTGTGTGTGTTTGTGTGTGTGTGTGTGTGTGTGTGCGTGTCGAGTGAGATTTGTGTTTGTGTGTGTGTCCAGTGAGATTTGTGTGTGTCGAATGAGATTTGTGTGTGTGTGTGTGTGTGTCGAGTGAGATTTGCGTGTGTCGAGTGAGATTTGTGTGTGTGTCGAGTGAGATTTGTGTGTGTGTGTGTGTGTGGGCGTTGAGTGAGATTTGTGTGTGTGTGTCGAGTGAGTTTTGTGTGTGTGTTGAGTGAGATTTGTGTGTGTGTGTGTTGAGTGAGATTTGTGTGTGTGTGTGTGTTGAGTGAGATTTGTGTGTGTGTGTCGAGTGAGATTTGTGTGTGTGTTGAGTGAGATTTGTGTGTGTGTGGGCGTTGAGTGAGATTTGTGTGTGTGTGTCGAGTGAGTTTTGTGTGTGTGTTGAGTGAGATTTGTGTGTGTGTGTGTTGAGTGAGATTTGTGTGTGTGTGTGTGTTGAGTGAGATTTGTGTGTGTGTGTCGAGTGAGATTTGTGTGTGTGTTGAGTGAGATTTGTGTGTGTGTTGAGTGAGATTTGTGTGTGTGTGTGTTGAGTGAGATTTGTGTGTGTGTGTGTGTTGAGTGAGATTGTGTGTGTGTGTCGAGTGAGATTGTGTGTGTGGCGAGTGAGATTTGTGTGTGTGTGTGTGTGTGTCGAGTGAGAATTGTGTGTGTCGAGTGAGAATTGTGTGTGTCAAGTGAGAATTGTATGTGTCGAATGAGAATTGTGTGTGTCGAGTGAGATTGGTGTGTGTCGAGTGAGATTTGTGTGTTTCGAGTGAGATTTGTGTGTGTCGAGTGAGATTTGTGTGTGTGTGTGTCGATTGAGATTTGTGTGTGTGTGTGTCGAGTGAGATTTGTGTGTGTGTGTGTCGAGTGTGAATGGTGTGTGTGTGTGTGTCGAGTGTGATTTGTGTGTGTGTCGAGTGAGACTTGTGTGTGTGGCAAGTGAGATTTGTGTGTGTGGCGAGTGAGATTTGTGTGCGTGTGTTGAGTGAGATTTGTGTGTGTGTGTGGCGAGTGAGATTTGTGTGTGTGTGTCGAGTGAGAATTGTGTGTGTTGAGTGAGAATTGTGTGTGTCGAGTGAGAATTGTGTGTGTCGACTGAGAATTGTATGTGTCGATTGAGAATTGTGTGTGTCGAGTGAGAATTATGTGTGTTGAATGAGAATTGTGTGTGTCGAGTGAGATTTGTGTGTGTCAAGTGAGATTTGTGTGTGTCGAGTGTGATTTGCGTGTGTCGAGTGAGATTTGTGTGTGTGTGTGTCGATTGAGATTTGTGTGTGTGTGTGTCGAGTGAGATTTGTGTGTGTGTGTGTCGAGTGAGATTTGTGTGTGTGTATGTCGAGTGAGATTGTGTGTGTGGCGAGTGAGATTTGTGTGCGTGTGTTGAGTGAGATTTGTGTGTGTGTGTGGCGAGTGAGATTTGTGTGTGTGTGTCGAGTGAGAATTGTGTGTGTTGAGTGAGAATTGTGTGTGTCGAGTGAGAATTGTGTGTGTCGAGTGAGAATTGTATGTGTCGAGTGAGAATTGTGTGTGTCGAGTGAGATTTGTGTGTGTCGAGTGAGATTTGTGTGTGTGTGTGTCGATTGAGATTTGTGTGTGTGTGTGCCGAGTGAGATTTGTGTGTGTGTGTGTGGAGTGAGATTTGTGTGTTTGTATGTCGAGTGAGATTGTGTGTGTGGCGAGTGAGATTTGTGTGTGTGTGTCGAGTGAGATTTGTGTGTGTGTGTCCAGTGAGATTTGTGTGTGTGTGTGTGTTGAGTGAGATTTGTGTGTGTGTCGAGTGAGATTCTGTGTGTGTCGAGTGAGATTGTGTGTGTGTCGAGTGAGATTTGTGTGTGTGGCGAGTGAGATTTGTGTGTGTCGAGTGAGAATTGTGTGTGTCGAGTGAGAGTTGTGTGTATCGAGTGAGAATTGTGTGTGTCGGGTGAGAATTGTGTGTCGAGTGAGGATTGTGTGCGTCGAGTGAGATTTGTGTGTGTGTGTGTCGATTGAGATTTGTGTGTTTGTGTGTCGAGTGAGATTTGTGTGTGTGTGTGTCTAGTGAGATTTGTGTGTGTGTGTGTCGAGTGAGATTTGTGTGTGAGTGTGTTTGTCAAGTGAGATTTTTGTGTGTGTGTTGAGTGAGTGTTTTGCGTGTGTGTATTGAGTGAATGTTGTTTGTGTGTCTGTTGAGGGAGTGTTTTTGTGTGTGTCTGTGTTGCTTGTCTGTGTGTTGAGTGAGTGTTTTGTGTGTGTGTTGAGTGAACGTTGTTTGCGTGAGTGTTGTTTGCGTGAATATTGTTTGTGTGTATGTGTTGAGTGAATGTTGTATGTGTGGAGTGAGTGTTGTGTGTGTTGTTTCTGTCCGTACGTGTGTTGTTTGTGTGTGTTGTGTGTGTTTGTGTGTGTCGAGTGAGTGTTGTTTGTGTGTGCGTGCATGTGTGTTGAGTGAGTGTTGTTTGTGTGTGTGTGTTACTTGTGTGTGTGTTGAGTGAGTGTTTTGTGTGTGTGTGTGTTGAGTGAGTGATGTTTGTATGCGTGTTCAGTGAGTCTTGTTTGTGTGTGTGTTGAGTGAGTGTTGTTTGTGTGTCTGTTGAGGGAGTGTTGCTTGTGTGTGTGTTGAGTGAGTGTTGTTTGTGTGTGTGTGCATTTGTGTTGAGTGAGTGTTGTTTGTGTGTGAGTGTGTTGCTTGTGTGTGTGTTGAGTGAGTGTGTTGTGTGTGTGTGTGTCGAGTGAGATTTGTGTGTGTGTCGAGTGAGATTTGAGTCTGTGTGTGTGTCGAGTGAGATTTGTGTGTGTCGAGTGTGATTTGTGTGTGTGTGTATGTTGAGTGAGATTTGTGTGTGTCGCGTTAGATTTGTGTGTGTTGAGTGAGATTTGTGTGTGTGTGTCGAGTGAGATTTGTGTGTGTCAAGTGAGAATTGTATGTGTCGAGTGAGAATTGTGTGTGTCGAGTGAGAATTATGTGTGTCGAATGAGAATTCTGTGTGTCGAGTGAGATTTGTGTGTGTCGAGTGAGATTTGTGTGTGTCGAGTGAGATTTGTGTGTGTGTGTGTGTGTGTCGATTGAGATTTGAGTGTGTGTGTGTTGAGTGAGACTTGTGTGTGTGTGCATGTGTTGAGTGAGATTTGTGTGTGTGTGTGTGTGTTGAGTGAGATTTGTGTGTGTGTGTTGAGTGAGATTTGTGTGTGTGTCGAGTGAGATTTGTGCGTGTCGAGTGAGATTTGTGTATGTGTGTGTGTGTGTGTGTCGAGTGAGATTTGTGTGTGTCGAGTGAGATTTGTGTGTGTCGAGTGAGATTTGTGTGTGTCGAGTGAGATTTGTGTGTGTGTGTGTTGAGTGAGATTTGCGTGTGTGTGTCGAGTGAGATTTGTGTGTGTGTGTGTTGAGTGAGACTTGTGTGTGTGCGTGTGTTGAGTGAGATTTGTGTGTGTGTGAGTCGAGTGAGATTTGTGTGTGTGTGTGTGTGTGTCGAGTGAGATTTGTATGTGTGTGTTGAATGATATTTTTGTGTGTGTGTGTTGAGTGAGATTTTTGCAGTGTGTTGTGAGATTTGTGTGTGTTGTGAGATTTGTGTGTGTTATGAGATTTGTGTGTGTTGTGAGATTTGTGTGTGTTGTGAGATTTGTGTGTGTGTGTGTGTGTGGCGAGTGAGATTTGTGTGTGGCGAGTGAGATTTGTGTGTGGCGAGTGAGATTTGTGTGTGTTGAGTGAGAATTGTGTGTGGCAAGTGAGAATTGTGTGTGGCAAGTGAGAATTGTGTGTGGCCGGTGAGATTTGTGTGTGGCGAGTGAGAATTTTGTGTGTCGAGTGAGATTTGTGTGTGTCGAGTGAGATTTATGTGTGTGTGTGTGTGTGTGTCGAGTGAGATTTGTGTGTGTGTGTGTCGAGTGAGATTTGCGTGTGTCTGTGTCAAGTGAGATTTGTGTGTGTGTCGAGTGAGATTTGTGTGTGTGTGTCGAGTGAGATTTGTGTGTGTGTGTGCCGAGTGAGATTTGTGTGTGTATGTGTGTCAAGTGAGATTTGTGTGTGTTGAGTGAGATTTGTGTGTGTCTGTTGAGTGAGATTTGTCTGTGTGTGTGTCGAGTGAGATTTGTGTGTGTGTGTGTGTCGAGTGAGATTTGTGTGTGTGTGGAGTGAGATTCGTATGTGTCGAGTGAGATTTGTGTGTGTGCGTGTGTGTGTCGAGTGAGATTCGTGTGTGTGCGTGTGTGTGTTGAGTGAGATTTGTGTGTGTATGTGTCGAGTGAGATTCGAGTGTGTCGAGTGAGATTTGTGTGTGTGTGTCGAGTGAGATTTGTGTGTGTGTGTGTCGAGTGAGATTTGTGCGTGTCGAGTGAGATTTGTGTGTGTGTGTCGAGTGAGATTTTTGTGTGTTTGTCAAGTGAGATTTGTGTGTTTGTGTGTGTGTCGAGTGAGATTCTGTGTGTGTCGAGTGAGATTGTGTGTGTGTCGAGTAAGATTTGTGTGTGTGGCGAGTGAGATTTGTGTGTGTCGAGTGAGAATTGTGTGTGTCGAGTGAGAATTGTGTGTATCGAGTGAGAATTGTGTGTGTCGGGTGAGAATTGTGTGTCGAGTGAGGATTGTGTGCGTCGAGTGAGATTTGTGTGTGTGTGTGTCGATTGAGATTTGTGTGTTTGTGTGTCGAGTGAGATTTGTGTGTGTGTGTGTCTAGTGAGATTTGTGTGTGTGTGTGTCGAGTGAGATTTGTGTGTGAGTGTGTTTGTCAAGTGAGATTTTTGTGTGTGTGTTGAGTGAGTGTTTTGCGTGTGTGTATTGAGTGAATGTTGTTTGTGTGTCTGTTGAGGGAGTGTTTTTGTGTGTGTCTGTGTTGCTTGTCTGTGTGTTGAGTGAGTGTTTTGTGTGTGTGTTGAGTGAACGTTGTTTGCGTGAGTGTTGTTTGCGTGAATATTGTTTGTGTGTATGTGTTGAGTGAATGTTGTATGTGTGGAGTGAGTGTTGTGTGTGTTGTTTCTGTCCGTACGTGTGTTGTTTGTGTGTGTTGTGTGTGTTTGTGTGTGTCGAGTGAGTGTTGTTTGTGTGTGCGTGCATGTGTGTTGAGTGAGTGTTGTTTGTGTGTGTGTGTTACTTGTGTGTGTGTTGAGTGAGTGTTTTGTGTGTGTGTGTGTTGAGTGAGTGATGTTTGTATGCGTGTTCAGTGAGTCTTGTTTGTGTGTGTGTTGAGTGAGTGTTGTTTGTGTGTCTGTTGAGGGAGTGTTGCTTGTGTGTGTGTTGAGTGAGTGTTGTTTGTGTGTGTGTGCATTTGTGTTGAGTGAGTGTTGTTTGTGTGTGAGTGTGTTGCTTGTGTGTGTGTTGAGTGAGTGTGTTGTGTGTGTGTGTGTCGAGTGAGATTTGTGTGTGTGTCGAGTGAGATTTGAGTCTGTGTGTGTGTCGAGTGAGATTTGTGTGTGTCGAGTGTGATTTGTGTGTGTGTGTATGTTGAGTGAGATTTGTGTGTGTCGCGTTAGATTTGTGTGTGTTGAGTGAGATTTGTGTGTGTGTGTCGAGTGAGATTTGTGTGTGTCAAGTGAGAATTGTATGTGTCGAGTGAGAATTGTGTGTGTCGAGTGAGAATTATGTGTGTCGAATGAGAATTCTGTGTGTCGAGTGAGATTTGTGTGTGTCGAGTGAGATTTGTGTGTGTCGAGTGAGATTTGTGTGTGTGTGTGTGTGTGTCGATTGAGATTTGAGTGTGTGTGTGTTGAGTGAGACTTGTGTGTGTGTGCATGTGTTGAGTGAGATTTGTGTGTGTGTGTGTTGAGTGAGATTTGTGTGTGTGTGTTGAGTGAGATTTGTGTGTGTGTCGAGTGAGATTTGTGCGTGTCGAGTGAGATTTGTGTATGTGTGTGTGTGTGTGTGTCGAGTGAGATTTGTGTGTGTCGAGTGAGATTTGTGTGTGTCGAGTGAGATTTGTGTGTGTCGAGTGAGATTTGTGTATGTGTGTGTTGAGTGAGATTTGCGTGTGTGTGTCGAGTGAGATTTGTGTGTGTGTGTGTTGAGTGAGACTTGTGTGTGTGCGTGTGTTGAGTGAGATTTGTGTGTGTGTGAGTCGAGTGAGATTTGTGTGTGTGTGTGTGTGTGTCGAGTGAGATTTGTATGTGTGTGTTGAATGATATTTTTGTGTGTGTGTGTTGAGTGAGATTTTTGCAGTGTGTTGTGAGATTTGTGTGTGTTGTGAGATTTGTGTGTGTTATGAGATTTGTGTGTGTTGTGAGATTTGTGTGTGTTGTGAGATTTGTGTGTGTGTGTGTGTGTGGCGAGTGAGATTTGTGTGTGGCGAGTGAGATTTGTGTGTGGCGAGTGAGATTTGTGTGTGGCGAGTGAGAATTGTGTGTGGCAAGTGAGAATTGTGTGTGGCAAGTGAGAATTGTGTGTGGCCGGTGAGATTTGTGTGTGGCGAGTGAGAATTTTGTGTGTCGAGTGAGATTTGTGTGTGTCGAGTGAGATTTATGTGTGTGTGTGTGTGTGTGTCGAGTGAGATTTGTGTGTGTGTGTGTCGAGTGAGATTTGCGTGTGTCTGTGTCAAGTGAGATTTGTGTGTGTGTCGAGTGAGATTTGTGTGTGTGTGTCGAGTGAGATTTGTGTGTGTGTGTGCCGAGTGAGATTTGTGTGTGTATGTGTGTCAAGTGAGATTTGTGTGTGTTGAGTGAGATTTGTGTGTGTCTGTTGAGTGAGATTTGTCTGTGTGTGTGTCGAGTGAGATTTGTGTGTGTGTGTGTGTCGAGTGAGATTTGTGTGTGTGTGGAGTGAGATTCGTATGTGTCGAGTGAGATTTGTGTGTGTGCGTGTGTGTGTCGAGTGAGATTCGTGTGTGTGCGTGTGTGTGTTGAGTGAGATTTGTGTGTGTATGTGTCGAGTGAGATTCGAGTGTGTCGAGTGAGATTTGTGTGTGTGTGTCGAGTGAGATTTGTGTGTGTGTGTGTCGAGTGAGATTTGTGCGTGTCGAGTGAGATTTGTGTGTGTGTGTCGAGTGAGATTTTTGTGTGTTTGTCAAGTGAGATTTGTGTGTTTGTGTGTGTGTCGAGTGAGATTTGTGTGTGTGTGTGTGTGTCGAGTGAGATTTGTGTGTGTCGAATGAGATTTGTGTGTGTATGTGTGTGTGTGTGTCGAGTGAGATTTGTGTGTGTGTGTGTGTTGAGTGAGATTTGTGTGTGTCGAGTGAGATTTGTGTGTGTCGAGTGAGATTTGTGTGTCGAATGAGATTTGTGTGTGTGTGGAGTGCGATTTGTGTGTGTCGAGTGAGATTTGTGTGTGTATGTCCAGTGAGATTTGTGTGTGTTGAGTGAGATTTGTGTGTGTGTGTGTGTGTGTCCAGTGAGATTTGTGTGTGTTGAGTGAGATTTGTGTGTGTGTGTGTGTGTGTGTGTGTGTCCAGTGAGATTTGTGTGTGTGTCGAGTGAGATTTGTGTGTGTCGAGTGAGATTTGTGTGTGTGTGTCCAGTAAGATTTGTGTGTGTCGAGTGAGATTTGTGTGTGTGTGTGTGTGTGTGTTTGTGTGTGTGTGTGTGTGTGTGTGTGTGTGTGTGCGTGTCGAGTGAGATTTGTGTTTGTGTGTGTGTCCAGTGAGATTTGTGTTTGTCGAATGAGATTTGTGTGTGTGTGTGTGTGTGTCGAGTGAGATTTGCGTGTGTCGAGTGAGATTTGTGTGTGTGTCGAGTGAGATTTGTGTGTGTGTGTGTGTGTGGGCGTTGAGTGAGATTTGTGTGTGTGTGTCGAGTGAGTTTTGTGTGTGTGTTGAGTGAGATTTGTGTGTGTGTGTGTTGAGTGAGATTTGTGTGTGTGTGTGTGTTGAGTGAGATTTGTGTGTGTGTGTCGAGTGAGATTTGTGTGTGTGTTGAGTGAGATTTGTGTGTGTGTGTGTTGAGTGAGATTTGTGCGTGTGTGTGTTGAGTGAGATTTGTGTGTGTGTGTGTGTTGAGTGAGATTGTGTGTGTGTGTCGAGTGAGATTGTGTGTGTGGCGAGTGAGATTTGTGTGTGTGTGTGTGTGTCGAGTGAGAATTGTGTGTGTCGAGTGAGAATTGTGTGTGTCAAGTGAGAATTGTATGTGTCGAATGAGAATTGTGTGTGTCGAGTGAGATTGGTGTGTGTCGAGTGAGATTTGTGTGTTTCGAGTGAGATTTGTGTGTGTCGAGTGAGATTTGTGTTTGTGTGTGTCGATTGAGATTTGTGTGTGTGTGTGTCGAGTGAGATTTGTGTGTGTGTGTCGAGTGAGATTTGTGTGTGTGTGTGTCGAGTGAGATTTGTGCGTGTCGAGTGAGATTTGTGTGTGTGTGTCGAGTGAGATTTTTGTGTGTTTGTCAAGTGAGATTTGTGTGTTTGTGTGTGTGTCGAGTGAGATTTGTGTGTGTGTGTGTGTGTCGAGTGAGATTTGTGTGTGTCGAATGAGATTTGTGTGTGTATGTGTGTGTGTGTGTCGAGTGAGATTTGTGTGTGTGTGTGTGTTGAGTGAGATTTGTGTGTGTCGAGTGAGATTTGTGTGTGTCGAGTGAGATTTGTGTGTCGAATGAGATTTGTGTGTGTGTGGAGTGCGATTTGTGTGTGTCGAGTGAGATTTGTGTGTGTATGTCCAGTGAGATTTGTGTGTGTTGAGTGAGATTTGTGTGTGTGTGTGTGTGTGTGTCCAGTGAGATTTGTGTGTGTTGAGTGAGATTTGTGTGTGTGTGTGTGTGTGTGTGTGTGTGTGTCCAGTGAGATTTGTGTGTGTGTCGAGTGAGATTTGTGTGTGTCGAGTGAGATTTGTGTGTGTGTGTGTGTGTGTGTGTTTGTGTGTGTGTGTGTGTGTGTGTGTGTGTGCGTGTCGAGTGAGATTTGTGTTTGTGTGTGTGTGTGTGTGTCCAGTGAGATTTGTGTGTGTCGAATGAGATTTGTGTGTGTGTGTGTGTGTGTCGAGTGAGATTTGTGTGTATGTGTCGAGTGAGATTTGCGTGTGTGTGTGTCGAGTGAGATTTGTGTGTGTGTGTGTGTGTCGAGTGAGATTTGTGTGTGTGTGGGCGTTGAGTGAGATTTGTGTGTGTGTGTCGAGTGAGTTTTGTGTGTGTGTTGAGTGAGATTTGTGTGTGTGTGTGTTGAGTGAGATTTGTGTGTGTGTGTGTGTTGAGTGAGATTTGTGTGTGTGTGTCGAGTGAGATTT
The DNA here is from genome assembly GCF_964213995.1 of Mustelus asterias. Taxonomy (NCBI): domain Eukaryota; kingdom Metazoa; phylum Chordata; class Chondrichthyes; order Carcharhiniformes; family Triakidae; genus Mustelus; species Mustelus asterias. The sequence continues at coordinate 38,232,374 of NC_135808.1, forward strand.
GTGTGTGTGTTGAGTGAGATTTGTGTGTGTGTGTGTTGAGTGAGATTTGTGTGTGTGTGTGTTGAGTGAGATTTGTGTGTGTGTGTGTGTTGAGTGAGATTGTGTGTGTGTGTCGAGTGAGATTGTGTGTGTGGCGAGTGAGATTTGTGTGTGTGTGTGTGTGTGTCGAGTGAGAATTGTGTGTGTCGAGTGAGAATTGTGTGTGTCAAGTGAGAATTGTATGTGTCGAATGAGAATTGTGTGTGTCGAGTGAGATTGGTGTGTGTCGAGTGAGATTTGTGTGTTTCGAGTGAGATTTGTGTGTGTCGAGTGAGATTTGTGTGTGTGTGTGTCGATTGAGATTTGTGTGTGTGTGTGTCGAGTGAGATTTGTGTGTGTGTGTGTCGAGTGTGATTTGTGTGTGTGTGTGTCGAGTGTGATTTGTGTGTGTGTCGAGTGAGATTTGTGTGTGTGGCAAGTGAGATTTGTGTGTGTGGCGAGTGAGATTTGTGTGCGTGTGTTGAGTGAGATTTGTGTGTGTGTGTGGCGAGTGAGATTTGTGTGTGTGTGTCGAGTGAGAATTGTGTGTGTTGAGTGAGAATTGTGTGTGTCGAGTGAGAATTGTGTGTGTCGACTGAGAATTGTATGTGTCGATTGAGAATTGTGTGTGTCGAGTGAGAATTATGTGTGTTGAATGAGAATTGTGTGTGTCGAGTGAGATTTGTGTGTGTCAAGTGAGATTTGTGTGTGTCGAGTGTGATTTGCGTGTGTCGAGTGAGATTTGTGTGTGTGTGTGTCGATTGAGATTTGTGTGTGTGTGTGTCGAGTGAGATTTGTGTGTGTGTGTGTCGAGTGAGATTTGTGTGTGTGTATGTCGAGTGAGAGTGTGTGTGTGGCGAGTGAGATTTGTGTGCGTGTGTTGAGTGAGATTTGTGTGTGTGTGTGGCGAGTGAGATTTGTGTGTGTGTGTCGAGTGAGAATTGTGTGTGTTGAGTGAGAATTGTGTGTGTCGAGTGAGAATTGTGTGTGTCGAGTGAGAATTGTATGTGTCGAGTGAGAATTGTGTGTGTCGAGTGAGAATTATGTGTGTTGAATGAGAATTGTGTGTGTCGAGTGAGATTTGTGTGTGTCGAGTGAGATTTGTGTGTGTCGAGTGAGATTTGTGTGTGTCGAGTGAGATTTGTGTGTGTCGAGTGAGATTTGTGTGTGTCGAGTGAGATTTGTGTGTGTCGAGTGAGATTTGTGTGTGTGTGTGTCGATTGAGATTTGTGTGTGTGTGTGCCGAGTGAGATTTGTGTGTGTGTGTGTCGAGTGAGATTTGTGTGTTTGTATGTCGAGTGAGATTGTGTGTGTGGCGAGTGAGATTTGTGTGTGTGTGTCGAGTGGGATTTGTGTGTGTGTGTCCAGTGAGATTTGTGTGTGTGTGTGTGTTGAGTGAGATTTGTGTGTGTGTGTGTGTGTCGAGTGAGATTCTGTGTGTGTCGAGTGAGATTTGTGTGTGTGGCGAGTGAGATTTGTGTGTGTCGAGTGAGAATTGTGTGTGTCGAGTGAGAATTGTGTGTATCGAGTGAGAATTGTGTGTGTCGGGTGAGAATTGTGTGTCGAGTGAGGATTGTGTGCGTCGAGTGAGATTTGTGTGTGTGTGTGTCGATTGAGATTTGTGTGTTTGTGTGTCGAGTGAGATTTGTGTGTGTGTGTGTCTAGTGAGATTTGTGTGTGTGTGTGTCGAGTGAGATTTGTGTGTGTGTGTGTTTGTCAAGTGAGATTTTTGTGTGTGTGTTGAGTGAGTGTTTTGCGTGTGTGTATTGAGTGAATGTTGTTTGTGTGTCTGTTGAGGGAGTGTTTTTGTGTGTGTCTGTGTTGCTTGTCTGTGTGTTGAGTGAGTGTTTTGTGTGTGTGTTGAGTGAACGTTGTTTGCGTGAGTGTTGTTTGCGTGAATATTGTTTGTGTGTATGTGTTGAGTGAATGTTGTATGTGTGGAGTGAGTGTTGTGTGTGTTGTTTCTGTCCGTACGTGTGTTGTTTGTGTGTGTTGTGTGTGTTTGTGTGTGTCGAGTGAGTGTTGTTTGTGTGTGCGTGCATGTGTGTTGAGTGAGTGTTGTTTGTGTGTGTGTGTTACTTGTGTGTGTGTTGAGTGAGTGTTTTGTGTGTGTGTGTGTTGAGTGAGTGATGTTTGTATGCGTGTTCAGTGAGTCTTGTTTGTGTGTGTGTTGAGTGAGTGTTGTTTGTGTGTCTGTTGAGGGAGTGTTGCTTGTGTGTGTGTTGAGTGAGTGTTGTTTGTGTGTGTGTGCATTAGTGTTGAGTGAGTGTTGTTTGTGTGTGAGTGTGTTGCTTGTGTGTGTGTTGAGTGAGTGTGTTGTGTGTGTGTGTGTCGAGTGAGATTTGTGTGTGTGTCGAGTGAGATTTGAGTCTGTGTGTGTGTCGAGTGAGATTTGTGTGTGTCGAGTGTGATTTGTGTGTGTGTGTATGTTGAGTGAGATTTGTGTGTGTCGCGTTAGATTTGTGTGTGTTGAGTGAGATTTGTGTGTGTGTGTCGAGTGAGATTTGTGTGTGTCAAGTGAGAATTGTATGTGTCGAGTGAGAATTGTGTGTGTCGAGTGAGAATTATGTGTGTCGAATGAGAATTCTGTGTGTCGAGTGAGATTTGTGTGTGTCGAGTGAGATTTGTGTGTGTCGAGTGAGATTTGTGTGTGTGTGTGTGTGTGTCGATTGAGATTTGAGTGTGTGTGTGTTGAGTGAGACTTGTGTGTGTGTGCATGTGTTGAGTGAGATTTGTGTGTGTGTGTGTGTGTTGAGTGAGATTTGTGTGTGTGTGTTGAGTGAGATTTGTGTGTGTGTCGAGTGAGATTTGTGCGTGTCGAGTGAGATTTGTGTATGTGTGTGTGTGTGTGTCGAGTGAGATTTGTGTGTGTCGAGTGAGATTTGTGTGTGTCGAGTGAGATTTGTGTGTGTCGAGTGAGATTTGTGTGTGTGTGTGTTGAGTGAGATTTGCGTGTGTGTGTCGAGTGAGATTTGTGTGTGTGTGTGTTGAGTGAGACTTGTGTGTGTGCGTGTGTTGAGTGAGATTTGTGTGTGTGTGAGTCGAGTGAGATTTGTGTGTGTGTGTGTGTGTCGAGTGAGATTTGTATGTGTGTGTTGAATGATATTTTTGTGTGTGTGTGTTGAGTGAGATTTTTGCAGTGTGTTGTGAGATTTGTGTGTGTTGTGAGATTTGTGTGTGTTATGAGATTTGTGTGTGTTGTGAGATTTGTGTGTGTTGTGAGATTTGTGTGTGTGTGTGTGTGTGGCGAGTGAGATTTGTGTGTGGCGAGTGAGATTTGTGTGTGGCGAGTGAGATTTGTGTGTGGCGAGTGAGAATTGTGTGTGGCAAGTGAGAATTGTGTGTGGCCGGTGAGATTTGTGTGTGGCGAGTGAGAATTTTGTGTGTCGAGTGAGATTTGTGTGTGTCGAGTGAGATTTATGTGTGTGTGTGTGTGTGTGTCGAGTGAGATTTGTGTGTGTGTGTGTCGAGTGAGATTTGTGTGTGTCTGTGTCGAGTGAGATTTGTGTGTGTGTCGAGTGAGATTTGTGTGTGTGTGTCGAGTGAGATTTGTGTGTGTGTGTGCCGAGTGAGATTTGTGTGTGTGTGTGTGTCAAGTGAGATTTGTGTGTGTTGAGTGAGATTTGTGTGTGTGTCTGTTGAGTGAGATTTGTCTGTGTGTGTGTCGAGTGAGATTTGTGTGTGTGTGTGTGTCGAGTGAGATTTGTGTGTGTGTGGAGTGAGATTCGTATGTGTCGAGTGAGATTTGTGTGTGTGCGTGTGTTTGTCAAGTGAGATTTGTGTGTTTGTGTGTGTGTCGAGTGGGATTTGTGTGTGTGTGTGTGTGTCGAGTGAGATTTGTGTGTGTCGAATGAGATTTGTGTGTGTATGTGTGTGTGTGTGTCGAGTGAGATTTGTGTGTGTGTGTGTGTTGAGTGAGATTTGTGTGTGTCGAGTGAGATTTGTGTGTGTCGAGTGTGATTTGTGTGTCGAATGAGATTTGTGTGTGTGTGGAGTGCGATTTGTGTGTGTCGAGTGAGATTTGTGTGTGTATGTCCAGTGAGATTTGTGTGTGTCGAGTGAGATTTGTGTGTGTGTGTGTGTGTGTGTCCAGTGAGATTTGTGTGTGTTGAGTGAGATTTGTGTGTGTGTGTGTGTGTGTGTGTGTGTGTCCAGTGAGATTTGTGTGTGTGTCGAGTGAGATTTGTGTGTGTCGAGTGAGATTTGTGTGTGTGTGTGTGTGTGTGTTTGTGTGTGTGTGTGTGTGTGTGTGTGTGTGTGTGTGTGTGTGCGTGTCGAGTGAGATTTGTGTTTGTGTGTGTGTGTGTGTCCAGTGAGATTTGTGTGTGTCGAATGAGATTTGTGTGTGTGTGTGTGTGTGTCGAGTGAGATTTGTGTGTATGTGTCGAGTGAGATTTGCGTGTGTGTGTGTCGAGTGAGATTTGTGTGTGTGTGTGTGTGTCGAGTGAGATTTGTGTGTGTGTGGGCGTTGAGTGAGATTTGTGTGTGTGTGTCGAGTGAGATTTGTGTGTGTGTTGAGTGAGATTTGTGTGTGTGTGTGTTGAGTGAGATTTGTGTGTGTGTGTGTGTTGAGTGAGATTTGTGTGTGTGTGTCGAGTGAGATTTGTGTGTGTGTTGAGTGAGATTTGTGTGTGTGTGTGTTGAGTGAGATTTGTGTGTGTGTGTGTTGAGTGAGATTTGTGTGTGTGTGTGTGTTGAGTGAGATTTGTGTGTGTGTGTCGAGTGAGATTTGTGTGTGTGTTGAGTGAGATTTGTGTGTGTGTGTGTTGAGTGAGATTTGTGTGTGTGTGTGTTGAGTGAGATTTGTGTGTGTGTGTGTGTTGAGTGAGATTGTGTGTGTGTGTCGAGTGAGATTGTGTGTGTGGCGAGTGAGATTTGTGTGTGTGTGTGTGTGTCGAGTGAGAATTGTGTGTGTCGAGTGAGAATTGTGTGTGTCAAGTGAGAATTGTATGTGTCGAATGAGAATTGTGTGTGTCGAGTGAGATTGGTGTGTGTCGAGTGAGATTTGTGTGTTTCGAGTGAGATTTGTGTGTGTCGAGTGAGATTTGTGTGTGTGTGTGTCGATTGAGATTTGTGTGTGTGTGTGTCGAGTGAGATTTGTGTGTGTGTGTGTCGAGTGTGATTTGTGTGTGTGTGTGTCGAGTGTGATTTGTGTGTGTGTCGAGTGAGATTTGTGTGTGTGGCAAGTGAGATTTGTGTGTGTGGCGAGTGAGATTTGTGTGCGTGTGTTGAGTGAGATTTGTGTGTGTGTGTGGCGAGTGAGATTTGTGTGTGTGTGTCGAGTGAGAATTGTGTGTGTTGAGTGAGAATTGTGTGTGTCGAGTGAGAATTGTGTGTGTCGACTGAGAATTGTATGTGTCGATTGAGAATTGTGTGTGTCGAGTGAGAATTATGTGTGTTGAATGAGAATTGTGTGTGTCGAGTGAGATTTGTGTGTGTCAAGTGAGATTTGTGTGTGTCGAGTGTGATTTGCGTGTGTCGAGTGAGATTTGTGTGTGTGTGTGTCGATTGAGATTTGTGTGTGTGTGTGTCGAGTGAGATTTGTGTGTGTGTGTGTCGAGTGAGATTTGTGTGTGTGTATGTCGAGTGAGAGTGTGTGTGTGGCGAGTGAGATTTGTGTGCGTGTGTTGAGTGAGATTTGTGTGTGTGTGTGGCGAGTGAGATTTGTGTGTGTGTGTCGAGTGAGAATTGTGTGTGTTGAGTGAGAATTGTGTGTGTCGAGTGAGAATTGTGTGTGTCGAGTGAGAATTGTATGTGTCGAGTGAGAATTGTGTGTGTCGAGTGAGAATTATGTGTGTTGAATGAGAATTGTGTGTGTCGAGTGAGATTTGTGTGTGTCGAGTGAGATTTGTGTGTGTCGAGTGAGATTTGTGTGTGTCGAGTGAGATTTGTGTGTGTCGAGTGAGATTTGTGTGTGTGTGTGTCGATTGAGATTTGTGTGTGTGTGTGCCGAGTGAGATTTGTGTGTGTGTGTGTCGAGTGAGATTTGTGTGTTTGTATGTCGAGTGAGATTGTGTGTGTGGCGAGTGAGATTTGTGTGTGTGTGTCGAGTGGGATTTGTGTGTGTGTGTCCAGTGAGATTTGTGTGTGTGTGTGTGTTGAGTGAGATTTGTGTGTGTGTGTGTGTGTCGAGTGAGATTCTGTGTGTGTCGAGTGAGATTGTGTGTGTGTCGAGTGAGATTTGTGTGTGTGGCGAGTGAGATTTGTGTGTGTCGAGTGAGAATTGTGTGTGTCGAGTGAGAATTGTGTGTATCGAGTGAGAATTGTGTGTGTCGGGTGAGAATTGTGTGTCGAGTGAGGATTGTGTGCGTCGAGTGAGATTTGTGTGTGTGTGTGTCGATTGAGATTTGTGTGTTTGTGTGTCGAGTGAGATTTGTGTGTGTGTGTGTCTAGTGAGATTTGTGTGTGTGTGTGTCGAGTGAGATTTGTGTGTGTGTGTGTTTGTCAAGTGAGATTTTTGTGTGTGTGTTGAGTGAGTGTTTTGCGTGTGTGTATTGAGTGAATGTTGTTTGTGTGTCTGTTGAGGGAGTGTTTTTGTGTGTGTCTGTGTTGCTTGTCTGTGTGTTGAGTGAGTGTTTTGTGTGTGTGTTGAGTGAACGTTGTTTGCGTGAGTGTTGTTTGCGTGAATATTGTTTGTGTGTATGTGTTGAGTGAATGTTGTATGTGTGGAGTGAGTGTTGTGTGTGTTGTTTCTGTCCGTACGTGTGTTGTTTGTGTGTGTTGTGTGTGTTTGTGTGTGTCGAGTGAGTGTTGTTTGTGTGTGCGTGCATGTGTGTTGAGTGAGTGTTGTTTGTGTGTGTGTGTTACTTGTGTGTGTGTTGAGTGAGTGTTTTGTGTGTGTGTGTGTTGAGTGAGTGATGTTTGTATGCGTGTTCAGTGAGTCTTGTTTGTGTGTGTGTTGAGTGAGTGTTGTTTGTGTGTCTGTTGAGGGAGTGTTGCTTGTGTGTGTGTTGAGTGAGTGTTGTTTGTGTGTGTGTGCATTTGTGTTGAGTGAGTGTTGTTTGTGTGTGAGTGTGTTGCTTGTGTGTGTGTTGAGTGAGTGTGTTGTGTGTGTGTGTGTCGAGTGAGATTTGTGTGTGTGTCGAGTGAGATTTGAGTCTGTGTGTGTGTCGAGTGAGATTTGTGTGTGTCGAGTGTGATTTGTGTGTGTGTGTATGTTGAGTGAGATTTGTGTGTGTCGCGTTAGATTTGTGTGTGTTGAGTGAGATTTGTGTGTGTGTGTCGAGTGAGATTTGTGTGTGTCAAGTGAGAATTATATGTGTCGAGTGAGAATTGTGTGTGTCGAGTGCGAATTATGTGTGTCGAATGAGAATTCTGTGTGTCGAGTGAGATTTGTGTGTGTCGAGTGAGATTTGTGTGTGTCGAGTGAGATTTGTGTGTGTGTGTGTGTGTGTCGATTGAGATTTGAGTGTGTGTGTGTTGAGTGAGACTTGTGTGTGTGTGCATGTGTTGAGTGAGATTTGTGTGTGTGTGTGTGTGTGTGTTGAGTGAGATTTGTGTGTGTGTGTTGAGTGAGATTTGTGTGTGTGTCGAGTGAGATTTGTGCGTGTCGAGTGAGATTTGTGTATGTGTGTGTGTGTGTGTCGAGTGAGATTTGTGTGTGTCGAGTGAGATTTGTGTGTGTCGAGTGAGATTTGTGTGTGTCGAGTGAGATTTGTGTGTGTGTGTGTTGAGTGAGATTTGCGTGTGTGTGTCGAGTGAGATTTGTGTGTGTGTGTGTTGAGTGAGACTTGTGTGTGTGCGTGTGTTGAGTGAGATTTGTGTGTGTGTGAGTCGAGTGAGATTTGTGTGTGTGTGTGTGTGTCGAGTGAGATTTGTATGTGTGTGTTGAATGATATTTTTGTGTGTGTGTGTTGAGTGAGATTTTTGCAGTGTGTTGTGAGATTTGTGTGTGTTGTGAGATTTGTGTGTGTTATGAGATTTGTGTGTGTTGTGAGATTTGTGTGTGATGTGAGATTTGTGTGTGTGTGTGTGTGTGGCGAGTGAGATTTGTGTGTGGCGAGTGAGATTTGTGTGTGGCGAGTGAGATTTGTGTGTGGCGAGTGAGAATTGTGTGTGGCGAGTGAGAATTGTGTGTGGCCGGTGAGATTTGTGTGTGGCGAGTGAGATTTTGTGTGTCGAGTGAGATTTGTGTGTGTCGAGTGAGATTTATGTGTGTGTGTGTGTGTGTGTCGAGTGAGATTTGTGTGTGTGTGTGTCGAGTGAGATTTGTGTGTGTCTGTGTCGAGTGAGATTTGTGTGTGTGTCGAGTGAGATTTGTGTGTGTGTGTCGAGTGAGATTTGTGTGTGTGTGTGCCGAGTGAGATTTGTGTGTGTGTGTGTGTCAAGTGAGATTTGTGTGTGTTGAGTGAGATTTGTGTGTGTGTCTGTTGAGTGAGATTTGTCTGTGTGTGTGTCGAGTGAGATTTGTGTGTGTGTGTGTGTCGAGTGAGATTTGTGTGTGTGTGGAGTGAGATTCGTATGTGTCGAGTGAGATTTGTGTGTGTGCGTGTGTGTGTCGAGTGAGATTCGTGTGTGTGCGTGTGTGTGTTGAGTGAGATTTGTGTGTGTATGTGTCGAGTGAGATTCGAGTGTGTCGAGTGAGATTTGTGTGTGTGTGTCGAGTGAGATTTGTGTGTGTGTGTGTCGAGTGAGATTTGTGCGTGTCGAGTGAGATTTGTGTGTGTGTGTCGAGTGAGATTTTTGTGTGTTTGTCAAGTGAGATTTGTGTGTTTGTGTGTGTGTCGAGTGAGATTTGTGTGTGTGTGTGTGTGTCGAGTGAGATTTGTGTGTGTCGAATGAGATTTGTGTGTGTATGTGTGTGTCGAGTGAGATTTGTGTGTGTGTGTGTGTTGAGTGAGATTTGTGTGTGTCGAATGAGATTTGTGTGTGTGTGTGTGTGTGTCGAGTGAGATTTGTGTGTATGTGTCGAGTGAGATTTGCGTGTGTGTGTGTCGAGTGAGATTTGTGTGTGTGTGTGTGTCGAGTGAGATTTGTGTGTGTGTGTGTGTGGGCGTTGAGTGAGATTTGTGTGTGTGTGTCGAGTGAGTTTTGTGTGTGTGTTGAGTGAGATTTGTGTGTGTGTGTGTTGAGTGAGATTTGTGTGTGTGTGTGTGTTGAGTGAGATTTGTGTGTGTGTGTCGAGTGAGATTTGTGTGTGTGTTTAGTGAGATTTGTGTGTGTGTGTGTTGAGTGAGATTTGTGTGTGTGTGTGTTGAGTGAGATTTGTGTGTGTGTGTGTGTTGAGTGAGATTGTGTGTGTGTGTGTCGAGTGAGATTGTGTGTGTGGCGAGTGAGATTTGTGTGTGTGTGTGTGTGTCGAGTGAGAATTGTGTGTGTCGAGTGAGAATTGTGTGTGTCAAGTGAGAATTGTATGTGTCGAATGAGAATTGTGTGTGTCGAGTGAGATTGGTGTGTGTCGAGTGAGATTTGTGTGTTTCGAGTGAGATTTGTGTGTGTCGAGTGAGATTTGTGTGTGTGTGTGTCGATTGAGATTTGTGTGTGTGTGTGTCGAGTGAGATTTGTGTGTGTGTGTCGAGTGAGATTTGTGCGTGTCGAGTGAGATTTGTGTGTGTGTGTCGAGTGAGATTTTTGTGTGTTTGTCAAGTGAGATTTGTGTGTTTGTGTGTGTGTCGAGTGAGATTTGTGTGTGTGTGTGTGTGTCGAGTGAGATTTGTGTGTGTCGAATGAGATTTGTGTGTGTATGTGTGTGTGTGTGTCGAGTGAGATTTGTGTGTGTGTGTGTGTTGAGTGAGATTTGTGTGTGTCGAGTGAGATTTGTGTGTGTCGAGTGAGATTTGTGTGTCGAATGAGATTTGTGTGTGTGTGGAGTGCGATTTGTGTGTGTCGAGTGAGATTTGTGTGTGTATGTCCAGTGAGATTTGTGTGTGTTGAGTGAGATTTGTGTGTGTGTGTGTGTGTGTGTGTGTCCAGTGAGATTTGTGTGTGTTGAGTGAGATTTGTGTGTGTGTGTGTGTGTGTGTCCAGTGAGATTTGTGTGTGTGTCGAGTGAGATTTGTGTGTGTCGAGTGAGATTTGTGTGTGTGTGTCCAGTAAGATTTGTGTGTGTCGAGTGAGATTTGTGTGTGTGTGTGTGTGTGTGTTTGTGTGTGTGTGTGTGTGTGTGTGTGTGTGCGTGTCGAGTGAGATTTGTGTTTGTGTGTGTGTCCAGTGAGATTTGTGTGTGTCGAATGAGATTTGTGTGTGTGTGTGTGTGTGTCGAGTGAGATTTGTGTGTATGTGTCGAGTGAGATTTGCGTGTGTGTGTGTCGAGTGAGATTTGTGTGTGTGTGTGTGTGTCGAGTGAGATTTGTGTGTGTGTGGGCATTGAGTGAGATTTGTGTGTGTGTGTCGAGTGAGTTTTGTGTGTGTGTTGAGTGAGATTTGTGTGTGTGTGTGTTGAGTGAGATTTGTGTGTGTGTGTGTGTGTGTTTGTGTGTGTGTGTGTGTGTGTGTGTGTGTGCGTGTCGAGTGAGATTTGTGTTTGTGTGTGTGTGTGTGTCGAATGAGATTTGTGTGTGTGTGTGTGTGTGTGGAGTGAGATTTGTGTGTATGTGTCGAGTGAGATTTGCGTGTGTGTGTGTCGAGTGAGATTTGTGTGTGTGTGTGTGTCGAGTGAGATTTGTGTGTGTGTGTGTGGGCGTTGAGTGAGATTTGTGTGTGTGTGTCGAGTGAGTTTTGTGTGTGTGTTGAGTGAGATTTGTGTGTGTGTGTGTTGAGTGAGATTTGTGTGTGTGTGTTGAGTGAGATTTGTGTGTGTGTGTCGAGTGAGATTTGTGTGTGTGTTTAGTGAGATTTGTGTGTGTGTGTGTTGAGTGAGATTTGTGTGTGTGTGTGTTGAGTGAGATTTGTGTGTGTGTGTGTGTTGAGTGAGATTGTGTGTGTGTGTCGAGTGAGATTGTGTGTGTGGCGAGTGAGATTTGTGTGTGTGTGTGTGTGTCGAGTGAGAATTGTGTGTGTCGAGTGAGAATTGTGTGTGTCAAGTGAGAATTGTATGTGTCGAATGAGAATTGTGTGTGTCGAGTGAGATTGGTGTGTGTCGAGTGAGATTTGTGTGTTTCGAGTGAGATTTGTGTGTGTCGAGTGAGATTTGTGTGTGTGTGTGTCGATTGAGATTTGTGTGTGTGTGTGTCGAGTGAGATTTGTGTGTGTGTGTCGAGTGAGATTTGTGCGTGTCGAGTGAGATTTGTGTGTGTGTGTCGAGTGAGATTTTTGTGTGTTTGTCAAGTGAGATTTGTGTGTTTGTGTGTGTGTCGAGTGAGATTTGTGTGTGTGTGTGTGTGTCGAGTGAGATTTGTGTGTGTCGAATGAGATTTGTGTGTGTATGTGTGTGTGTGTGTCGAGTGAGATTTGTGTGTGTGTGTGTGTTGAGTGAGATTTGTGTGTGTCGAGTGAGATTTGTGTGTGTCGAGTGAGATTTGTGTGTCGAATGAGATTTGTGTGTGTGTGGAGTGCGATTTGTGTGTGTCGAGTGAGATTTGTGTGTGTATGTCCAGTGAGATTTGTGTGTGTTGAGTGAGATTTGTGTGTGTGTGTGTGTGTGTGTGTGTCCAGTGAGATTTGTGTGTGTTGAGTGAGATTTGTGTGTGTGTGTGTGTGTGTCCAGTGAGATTTGTGTGTGTGTCGAGTGAGATTTGTGTGTGTCGAGTGAGATTTGTGTGTGTGTGTCCAGTAAGATTTGTGTGTGTCGAGTGAGATTTGTGTGTGTGTGTGTTTGTGTGTGTGTGTGTGTGTGTGTGTGCGTGTCGAGTGAGATTTGTGTTTGTGTGTGTGTCCAGTGAGATTTGTGTGTGTCGAATGAGATTTGTGTGTGTGTGTGTGTGTGTCGAGTGAGATTTGTGTGTATGTGTCGAGTGAGATTTGCGTGTGTGTGTGTCGAGTGAGATTTGTGTGTGTGTGTGTGTGTCGAGTGAGATTTGTGTGTGTGTGGGCATTGAGTGAGATTTGTGTGTGTGTGTCGAGTGAGTTTTGTGTGTGTGTTGAGTGAGATTTGTGTGTGTGTGTGTTGAGTGAGATTTGTGTGTGTGTGTGTGTTGAGTGAGATTTGTGTGTGTGTGTCGAGTGAGATTTGTGTGTGTGTTGAGTGAGATTTGTGTGTGTGTGTGTTGAGTGAGATTTGTGTGTGTGTGTGTTGAGTGAGATTTGTGTGTGTGTGTGTGTTGAGTGAGATTGTGTGTGTGTGTCGAGTGAGATTGTGTGTGTGGCGAGTGAGATTTGTGTGTGTGTGTGTGTGTCGAGTGAGAATTGTGTGTGTCGAGTGAGAATTGTGTGTGTCAAGTGAGAATTGTATGTGTCGAATGAGAATTGTGTGTGTCGAGTGAGATTGGTGTGTGTCGAGTGAGATTTGTGTGTTTCGAGTGAGATTTGTGTGTGTCGAGTGAGATTTGTGTGTGTGTGTGTCGATTGAGATTTGTGTGTGTGTGTGTCGAGTGAGATTTGTGTGTGTGTGTGTCGAGTGTGATTTGTGTGTGTGTGTGTCGAGTGTGATTTGTGTGTGTGTCGAGTGAGATTTGTGTGTGTGGCAAGTGAGATTTGTGTGTGTGGCGAGTGAGACTTGTGTGTGTGTTGAGTGAGAATTGTGTGTGTCGAGTGAGAATTGTGTGTGTCGAGTGAGAATTGTGTGTGTCAAGTGAGAATTGTGTGTGTCGAGTGAGGATTGTTTGTGTCGAGTGAGATATGTGTGTGTAGAGTGAGATTTGTCTGTGTGTGTGTGTGTCGAGTGAGATTTGTGTGTATGTGTGTCGAGTGAGATTTGTGTGTGTGTGTGTTTCGAGTGAGATTTGTGTGTGCGTGTGTGTGTCGAGTGAGATTTGTGTGTGTGTGTGTCGAGTGAGATTTTTGTGTGTGTCTGTGTGTTGAGTGAGATTTGTGTGTGTGTGTGTTGAGTGAGTGTTTTGTGTGTGTATTGAGTGAATGTTGTTTGTGTGTCTGTTGAGGGAGTGTTTTTTGTGTGTGTGTTGAGTGAGTGTTGTTTGTGTGTGTGTGTGTTGCTTGTGTGTGTGTTGAGTGAGTCTTTTGTGTGTGTGTCTATGTGTATTGAGTGAGTATTGTTTGTGTGTGTGTTGCGTGAATGTTGTTTGCGTGAGTGTTGTTTGCGTGAGTGCTGTTTGTGTGTATGTGTTGAGTGAATGTTGTATGTGTGGAGTGAGTGTTGTGTGTGTTGTTTCTGTCCGTACGTGTGTTGTTTGTGTGTGTTGTGTGTGTTTGTGTGTGTAGAGTGAGTGTTGTTTGTGTGTGTGTGTTGAGTGAGTGTTGTTTGTGTGTGCGTGCATGTGTGTTGAGTGAGTGTTGTTTGTGTGTGTGTGTTGCTTGTGTGTGTGTTGAGTGAGTGTTTTGTGTGTGTGTGTGTGTGTGTATTGAGTGAGTATTGTTTCTGTGTGTGTTTGTGTGTGTGTTGAGTGAGTGTTTTTTGTGTCTGTGTGTTGAGTGAGTGATGTTTGTATGCGTGTTGAGTGAGTCTTGTTTGTGTGTGTGTTGAGTGAGTGTTGTTTGTGTGTGTGTGCATTTGTGTTGAGTGAGTGTTGTTTGTGTGTGAGTGTGTTGCTTGTGTGTGTGTTGAGTGAGTGTGTTGTGTGTGTGTGTGTATTGAGTGAGTATTGTTTGTGTGTGTTTGTGTGTGTGTTGAACAAAGAACAAACAAAGAACAAAGAACAGTACAGCACAGGAAACAGGCCCTTCGGCCCTCCAAGCCTGTGCCGCTCCTTGGTCCAACTAGACCAATCGTTTGTATCCCTCCATTCCCAGGCTGCTCATGTGACTATCCAGGTAAGTCTTAAACGATGTCAGCGTGCCTGCCTCCAACACCCTACTTGGCAGCGCATTCCAGGCCCCCACCACCCTCTGTGTAAAAAACGTCCCTCTGATGTCTGAGTTATACTTCGCCCCTCTCAGCTTGAGCCCGTGACCCCTCGTGATCGTCACCTCCGACCTGGGAAAAAGCTTCCCACTGTTCACCCTATCTATACCCTTCATAATCTTGTATACCTCTATTAGATCTCCCCTCATTCTCCGTCTTTCCAAGGAGAACAACCCCAGTCTACCCAATCTCTCCTCATAGCTAAGACCCTCCATACCAGGCAACATCCTGGTAAACCTTCTCTGCACTCTCTCCAATGCCTCCACGTCCTTCTGGTAGTGCGGCGACCAGAACTGGACGCAGTACTCCAAATGTGGCCTAACCAGCGTTCTATACAGCTGCATCATCAGACTCCAGCTTTTATACTCTATGTGTGTGTGTGTAGAGTGAGTGTTGTTTGTGTGTGTGTTGTGAGTGTTGTTTGTGTCTGTGTGTTGATTGTGTGTTGTGTGTGTCTGTTGAGTGAGTGTTGTGTGTGTATGTATGAGTGTTTGTGTGTGTGTGTGTTGAGTGAGTGTTGTTTGTGTGTGTGTGTGTGTTGTTTGTTTGTATGTGTGTGGTTGTTTGTTTGTGTGGTTGTTTGTGTATGTCTTGTGTGTGTGTGTTGTCTGTGTGTGTTGTGTGAGAATTGAATCTGTGTGTTTGTTGAGTCAGTTTGTGTGTGTGTGAAAGAGAGAGTGGTGTCCGTGGGTAAACATGAATTGTTAAATGAAACTTGTTTGAATGAGAGATGGAGAGGTGAGTGCATGTATCTGTGGCAGAGGAAGAGGCCTGTGTGAGAGAGAGATCCTGTCTATATGGGTGTGTATGAGAGGCAGGAGAGAGTGTATGTGTGACAGCGACTGAGGTGTGCGTGTATGTGTGTGTGCATGTCTGTGAGAAAGAGTGGAGTGTGTGTGTCAGAGAGTGTGACTGCTTGTTGTGTGTGCATGCATATATGTGAGGCAAGTTCATTTGTTTGTGGGAGCGAAAGATCTGAGTGACTGCTTGAGAGAGTGGAAAATAGCAAGCATATGCTTCTACTCATTTGTGAGAGGGAGAAAATAGTAGGAGGCATTGGTCAGTGAAGAAGACCGGTCTGACATCGGTGGATCTGACCATGAAAGCTCGGGACACAAACAGGAAGTCTATCCTGGAGTGGGAAGACCTATCTGACCGTGACCATGTATATCTATACTGTGCTCCATCAGCAGGGTTGCTGAAGATGTCGTGCAGCTTTGCATCCTTTACAGTTTCCATCAGGAGTCTGGATGCTGCACCCAGTCTGCTGTCAGCCCTGCTTGATCATCCAGCCGTATCAATGATGCAGCTGAAGTCACTGGCCAGAAGGACTGGCCTGGAAGTTGCCTGCAGCAGTGGAAACTGCTGAAGGACTGCAAGCTCCTTGCTCGTCTGGGACAGGGCACATACTTTAATTCATGTGGAGCATTCTTGTCCAGTATGTCTGCAATGAGGAGGCACCCGCCTACCACCTCCTTCACTTCAGAGATATAGGAAATCACCCCCCCGCCTCCCCCCCTTGCAGCAGAATACCCAAGCCTGAGGAACATGAGTCATTTCCCCGACCAGATTGATGGTCTCCGGGGCTTACAACGTGACCATTGCCTGTAGGAGCTGAGGTGCGGTATTGCACACTCCTGTAGAAACAGCAGGTCAGCTTTGACATTGGCAAGGTAATCGATGGTAGCCACACATCGCATAGTGGATATAACACTACACACATTAATGGAAACATGTTTTGTCGCTTACCAGACCTGTTGCCTTTGACAGTTCCAGTCCTTTGGTGAGCTCCTGCATGCCCATAGCATCCGCAAATGGTTTCACTTTGGATGGGCTGAGGAAACTGTCTTGAATCCCCCCATTGGGATTGCTCCATCCAGGTGGTGTCAGTTCCTCTGTGGGAACCACCTCTCCCGATGGTCCCTCTCCAGGGGCATTGAGGGGCATGCTTGTGTGCACGTCTATTTGCGTGTGCGAGTATGGAAGAGAGAGTGAGATAAGACCTGTGTTTGAGAGAGATAGAGAGGTGAGTGCATGTATGTGTGATAGGAGAGTGTGTTTGTGTGAAAGAGAGAAAGATGACTGTGTGTGTTTGTCTATGAAACAAAATGGAGCGTGCATGTTTCTGTGTGTGGGACAGAAAGAGTAGAGACAGTGTGTGAGCGTCCCTGTCAGTGTGTGTGTCCCTGTGTGTGAGAAACAAGAATTTTGTATGTGCATAAAATAGAAATAGGTGTGTCTGTGTGTGAGAGAGAGAAGACAACCTGTGCCTGAGAGAATGGAGTCTGTGTGAGCATGTGTGCATGAGAGAAACAAGAGTTGCACGTGTGTAAGTGTGTGATAGAGAGCTGAGTGCATGTCTGTGTATGAGACAGGGCGATGTGAGTGAGAGAGGGGGAGTTATCCGGTGAATATGGGTGTGTGTGAAAGAGTGGGAGAGAGCTATGTGTGTATGTGAAAGAGAGAGGAGAGAGTGTCGACGTGAGAGGGAAAGAGGTGTGTGTGTGTGCGTGTATATGTGAGATAGAGCGGATGTATGTGAGAGAGTGTGAATGTTTGGTGTCTGTGTGCGTATATGTGACAGACAAGTACATATCTGTGAGAGAGAGGCATGTCTGCATGAGAGTGAGAAACAAGAGTGTGCATCTATGTGTGTGAGAGATAGAGAGAAAAATGTGTATGCTTGATATGAAGAAACAAGAGTTTGTGTGTGAGAGAGAGAAGACAGAGTTTGTGTGTGGTCAAAGAGAGAAAGAGGAATGCCTGTGTGAGAGAGGCAGGAAGAGTGGAGAGAGTATGTTTCTGTGTGTGAGAGAGGCAGGAAGAGTGGAGAGAGTATGTTCCTGTGTGTGAGAGAGGCAGGATTTTACAGCCTTGCTCGAGCGAGACTGGAAATTCCCACCCAGGGCCAATGGACATTTCCGTTGTTCGCCCCTACCCGGTTTTGAATCCATCATGGGCGGGGCAGCAGAATTCCACCGTCTATGAAGAGCAGAATCAATGTGTGAATCTTTGTGTAATATAAAAAAAGAATTCTGTCTGTGTGCACATGTGACGGTGAGAAACAAGAATTGCATGTGTGTGGCGTTTGTGGTATAAGGCAAGTGTGTGTGTGCAAGTGAAAGAGAAAGAGATGTGTGTGAGTGAGAGAAATATGTTTGTATGTGTATCTATTTGTATGTGTGTGAATGAGAGATGGGTGATATTATTCGTGTGTGTTTGCATGTTGGAGGTGTTTGTGACTGAGTGATTGCGAAAGTTTTGGATAACTCTCAATCTGAGTGTTCTCATCCACCCTCATCGCCACACACCAACACACATCACAACCGCTGCTACTGGGAGTGAGCCGGACAGACACACTCTCCCCCGAATGGTCAATATTATTATTACTCATGTTTTAACATTAGCAATTTATTGCTTCAAGATTGTTTGTTTTTTATTGAGCAAGATGTTTCTTTTCATATCTGATCTTTATTTTTGAAACTCATGTTTAATGTTGTGCCAATCTTTTTCTTTCCAATATCTGCTCATCGGCCTCTTGAATGAGAAAATAACTGAAGCCTGGCTCCATGCAAGAAGATTGGACAAGTCGGTAACCACTGGACCAGAGGAGGAGAATGCAGATCTCTCGCTTCTTTTCTCAGACGGGCTGGAAGGCACAGATAATGAAGACACAGAAACATCCGCTGACCATCCGCCAGAGGAGCTTCGAGACCTTGACTGGCTCTTTCCTGACAGAGTTTATGTGAAGGATGATGTTCCAGAAACAAGTGATCCGTTGGAAGAGGAGCTCCTGGATCCTTGTCTCCACTGTCAATGCAGATGAAATCTCTCTGGTCCTGAGGAGTTTACTCAAATTGCTGAAGAAGTTACTAAAGATCTGAATTTGTCGACTTCCCCCACTGAACCCACGATTGAGATTCTTTGTATATCGCTGGCTGACCACAGTGAGATATCCAGGGAGAAGGAGATGTTTGATTCTAAGTTGGATAAAACTACTGGACAAAATACAGAGCTTGCTAGTTTGTACAAAAGTAAGCTGCAGCCCAAACTGGAATCCCATCAGCAAGTCCTGCTGACACTCAAGTCATCCTTCAGTTCAGAAGCAGAGGCCAAAACTATCGAGTTTCTCCAGCTGGAGAGTCCCAGATGAGGAATTTCATCTGGATCCAGGTCTGGAGGTTTTATCCATTGTTGGGGATGGTGTAGTCCTACCTTCTTATGCTGACACCATCATCCCATTGACTACAGTGGAGCAGCCTCACACTGAAACAAGCATGGGAATGATACCACTGCCTACAGAAGGTGCAAGTAGCACCTGAGAATCACAGAGAAATTCTCTTTTCGTCATATTCTGCATGTCCGTCATTCATCTTCACATCTTCCAGATTGATTCCAATCTCAGGGATTGAATACTTCTTTCATCGCCCATGCAGCAATGAATACTGGACCCAGGAAATTCTTCATCAAAGCTGCAAATGCTTCATCTTCTCCGGACTTTCCCCAGTTTGCAAAGAGGAAGCAGAACATCCCAGGCTGAATCTTAGTTTAATCTCTTCCTGTTGGAGAGAGAGTGTGATTGTCCATGTCCCGAGGTTTTATCTTCTGGATCAGTCTTTCATTTAATGGCTTTCCCAATCCTTACAGTCAAGTCATGGTAAAGATCACAGGCCAGATCGCAGCATTGGTCAGAAGCTGCTGTCCCACTCCACCAATGTGCTCGTGTCCCAGGAAAAAGACAAGTGAACACAATGTCCAGTGGCAAGAGAGCAAGAGCATTACTGGAGATTGAAGACTCGGGGACAGTGACCCGGGGGGGTGGTGGTGGTGGGGGTAAAGGGTGGAGTTGGTCAGAAATACAGGGTAGGGGGAGGGGGTGGTTACAGAGCCCGGAAAATGTAATGTCAATCATTTAATAAAAGAATGAAACATTTGAGATGATACTTGTGGAGAGATTAGAGCAGTGGTTCCCAAACTTTTTTCACGGGGCCGCACTTTCGGAATAAAAATTTGCTCGCGCCACACCAAATTTTTTATTGATAAGAAATACATTCAAAAACAAAAAAAAACAACTCCTAGCAGTGCTTGATTCATAATATAGAACACAACTACTTTATAATATGGTCATGGGACATCCAGAAAGTATAAAACAATGCTTGTTTAAACCATTTTTAAATGTTTCTTTGGTTGTCCTTGAATCTTCCCGCCACACAAAGAACAAAGAACAAAGAACAGTACAGCACAGGAAACAGGCCCTTCGGCCCTCCAAGCCTGTGCCGCTCCTTGGTCCAACTAGACCAATCGTTTGTATCCCTCCATTCCCAGGCTGCTCATGTGACCATCCAGGTAAGTCTTAAGCGATGTCAGCGTGCCTGCCTCCACCACCCTACTTGGCAGCGCATTCCAGGCCCCCACCACCCTCTGTGTAAAAAACGTCCCTCTGATGTCTGAGTTATACTTCGCCCCTCTCAGCTTGAGCCCGTGACCCCTCGTGATCGTCACCTCCGACCTGGGAAAAAGCTTCCCACTGTTCACCCTATCTATACCCTTCATAATCTTGTATACCTCTATTAGATCTCCCCTCATTCTCCGTCTTTCCAAGGAGAACAACCCCAGTCTACCCAATCTCTCCTCATAGCTAAGACCCTCCATACCAGGCAACATCCTGGTAAACCTTCTCTGCACTCTCTCCAATGCCTCCACGTCCTTCTGGTAGTGCGGCGACCAGAACTGGACGCAGTACTCCAAATGTGGCCTAACCAGCGTTCTATACAGCTGCATCATCAGACTCCAGCTTTTATACTCTATACCCCGTCCTATAAAGGCAAGCATACCATATGCCTTCTTCACCACCTTCTCCACCTGTGTTGCCACCTTCAAGGATTTGTGGACTTGCACACCTAGGTCCCTCTGTGTTTCTATACTCCTGATGACTCTGCCATTTATTGTATAACTCCTCCCTACATTATTTCTTCCAAAATGCATCACTTCGCATTTTCCGGATTAAACTCCATATGCCACCTCTCCGCCCAATTTTCCAGCCTATCTATATCCTGCTGTATTGCCCGACAATGCTCTTCGCTATCCGCAATTCCAGCCATCTTCGTGTCATCCGCAAACTTGCTGATTACACCAGTTACACCTTCTTCCAAATCATTTATATATATCACAAATAGCAGAGGACCCAGTACAGAGCCCTGCGGAACACCACTGGTCACAGACCTCCAGCCGGAAAAAGACCCTTCGACCACTACCCTCTGTCTCCTATGGCCAAGCCAGTTCTCCACCCATCTAGCCACTTCCCCTTGTATCCCATGAGCCTTAACCTTCTTAACCAACCTGCCATGTGGGACTTTGTCAAATGCCTTACTGAAATCCATATAGACGACATCCACGGCCCTTCATCAACCGTTTTTGTCACTTCCTCAAAAAACTCCACCAAATTTGTACGGCACGATCTCCCTCTTACAAAACCATGCTGTCTGTCACTAATGAGATTGTTCCGTTCTAAATGCACATACATCCTGTCTCTAAGAATCCTCTCCAACAACTTCCCTACCACGGACGTCAAGCTCACCGGCCTATAATTTCCTGGGTTATCCCTGCTACCCTTCTTAAACAACAGGACCGCATTCGCTATCCTCCAATCCTCAGGGACCTCACCCGTGTCCAAAGAAGCGACAAAGATTTCCGTCAGAGGCCCAGCAATTTCATCTCTCGTCTCCCTGAGCAGTCGAGGATAGATGCCATCAGGCCCTGGGGCTTTGTCAGTTTTAATGTTCCCTAAAAAACCTAACACTTCCTCTCTTGTAATGGAGATTTTCTCTAACGGGTCAACACCTCCCTCCGAGACACTCCCGGTTAACACGCCCCTCTCCTTCGTGAATACCGATGCAAAGTATTCATTTAGGATCTCCCCTATTCCCTTGGGTTCTAAGCATAATTCTCCTCCTTTGTCCCTGAGAGGTCCGATTTTCTCCCTGACAACTCTTTTGTTCCTAACATATGAATAAAATGCCTTAGGATTCTCCTTAATCCTGCCTGCCAAGAACATCTCGTGACCTCTTTTTGACCTTCTAACTCCCCGTTTGAGTTCTTTCCTACTCTCTCTGTATTCCTCCAGAGCTCCATCTGTTTTCAGTTGCCTGGACTTAACGTACGCCTCCCTTTTCATTTTAATCAGATCCTCAATTTCCCTAGTTATCCACGGCTCTCGAATCCTACCTTTCCTATCTTTCCTTTTTACAGGCACATGCCTATCCTGCAGCCTTATCAATAGTTCCTTAAAAGACTCCCACATGCCAGACACTTGCCGTCCTCTCTCGCCACACCAGCGTGGCGCGCCGCACCCTTTGGGAACCACTGGATTAGAGTAATGGGTTAATGGGAATGCTAATGAGACCATGATGATATTAATGGTGTAATTATGACATTAATCATCAGATTACCAAGAAGCTCCAGGAGAGCTCGGTGCAGAATAGTCTGTGTCCTGAAGATCAGGCGTTTGCCCTGAGATCTTTGCAAATAATTCCTAATAAACTGTTTAAGACACAGTAAGACCAGAAAATATGGTCATAGTAAAACCTCACTAAAGCTCAGTAAACATCAAAACAACTCTCTTTCCTCCTTTGCTGAATCATCAAATAGAATCCCGACAGTGCAGAAGGTCACTCAGCCCATTGAGTCTGCACCGATATCAATCCCACCGAGACCCTATCCCCACATATTTACTCTGCTAGTCCCCCTGACATTAACGTTAAAGTATATTTATTAGTCACAAGTAAGACTTACATTAACAATGCAATGAAGTTACTGTGAAATTCTCCTCGTCGCCACACTCCAGCGCCTGTTCGGGTCAATGCACCTAACCAGCATGTCTTTCAGAGGAAACTGGAGTACCCAGAGGAAACCCACGCAGACACTGGGAGAATGTGCAAACTCCACACAGAGAGTGGCCCAAACCAGGAATCAAACCCAGGTCTCTGGTGCTGTGAGGCAGCAGTGCTAACCATTGTGCCACCGTGCTGCCCACTAAACCATACTCATTGAAGTATTGGAGGTAACTGGAGTACCTGGAAAAGATCCATGCAGATACGGGGAGAATGTTTGTACAGTCACCCAAGGCCAGAATTAAACGCAGGTCCCTGGCGCTGTGAGGCAGCAATGCTAACCGCTGTGTCACCATGTTGCCCTGAAGGAGCTGACTCCTCAATTACAGACTGTTCCACAGTTGGTGCCAGTCTGCTATTCCCCTGTGTGGGGCAAAAGATGCAAGTGCTTACTCTTTCCTCACTTGTTTGTCACACACCCTCTGTTTCCAGCAGGAACACTGGATAGTGAACATGAGCAGACAATGTGACTACTTTTTTTTCTCTACCGAACCCCCACCTTCAAAGATACTGTGAGGGCAATGGAAAAGACAGAGTTAAACAGTCCCACAAATCTCAATTGAGATTCTTGGTTGAGAATCAGTCCAGTAACAAGAGAAGGCAGCTCCATCAACACCTCCATTCTTAGCCATGTTGGAACCGGGCACAGGAGAGCAAAACACAATTATAGAAAGTTGCAGCACAGAAAGAGGCCATTTGACCCATTGAGTCTGCTGCAGCTACAAACTGAGCCACCTAATGCTACTTTCCAGCATTTGCTCTGTAGTCCTCCATGTTGCAGCATTAGAGGTGCAAATCCAGACATCTTTTATATGAGTTGAGGGTTTCTACATCTACTGCCCTTCAGGCAATGAGTTCCAACTTCTGTTATCCTCTGGGTGATAACATTTCCCTTCACTTCCCTTCTAATCTTTCCACCAAACACTTTAAATCAATGCCCCCTAGTGACTGATCTCTCTGCTAAAGTGAACAGGCCTTTTCCATCCATTCTATCCAGGCCCCTCACAATTTTGTAAATCTCAATCAAATCTCCCCTCACTCTCTGTTCCAAGGAGAACACCAAAGCCTGTACAATCTTACTTCATTGCTGCAATTTTCCACTCCTGGCAACATTCTTGTAAATCTCCTTTATCCCCTCTCCAGTATATGACATCTTTTCGGTAATGAGATGACCAGAAATGCACACAGCACTCAGGATATGGCTTAACTAATGTTTTATACAGTTCCGATATTCTCCCATTGACTGTGCATTCCTTTGCCTTGTTTGACCTCTCCACAAGCATCACCTCACACTGAATTCTGGGTTGAATTCCATTTGCCATTTTCAGCCCACTTGACCAGTCTATTGGTCCCCTCCCTCAGTCTACAACTATCCTCCTTACTATCAACCACACGGCCAATTTTTCTGTCATCTGCAAAGTTTTTTGTCATTCCTCCAAATCATTAATATATA
This sequence comes from Mustelus asterias, assembly GCF_964213995.1. NCBI lineage: Eukaryota > Metazoa > Chordata > Chondrichthyes > Carcharhiniformes > Triakidae > Mustelus > Mustelus asterias. Next base: position 38,255,568 of record NC_135808.1, read on the forward strand.
CCACAAAAGGCACAGAACCCAATACTGAGCCCTGTGGAACCCCACTGGAAACAGCTTTCCAGTTGCAAAATTACCCCCGGATTCCTGTCTCTGAGCCAATGTTGTGTCCTGATTTTGACATTCTTCATCAATCTGCCATTCACACATCATCCAGACACAACCTCTGCTTCTTTATTGTTCCATTCTTCTTTCAGACAGCAGGGCAAGGGTACAATGGCCGAATGGCCTCACTCTGTGCTGTAACCATTCTTTGGTTCTCTGCTACCCACTCCCTGTGGCCATTTCATTGGCAATATTTGTTCACTGCACATTCAGCAGATGTAAACGTCTGTTGAATTTTGAAATGGTTAAAATCTAACTCAGTAATTGCTGAATAATCAGGTCTCCAGACCGACTCATTCACAACTTCCCATTGTAAACATCATCCGTGTGAAAAAAACCCATGTGAAGCTCACTCCTCACTTTGAAACTCACCGTGTGTGAAAAGCCCCGATTGAAACACCAACCCTGCATCAACAGCCCTCATTGTGAAACTGCCCCGTCTGAAATAACCACCCGAAGTAAAAGCTCCCCATGTGAAACACACCCCCACTGTGTTAAACACACCCTTGACACCTGATAATCAGGTAGTGGAAACAACTTCTCAGTTTCTACCCTGTCAAGCCACATCTGAATCTTGTATGTTTCAGTAAGATCACCTCTCACTCTTCTAAACTACAAAGGGTATAGGCCTAGTCTACTCAATTTTCCCTGTTAAGACAGCCATGTCAGCATAAGACTAACTTAGTGAATCTTCTCTGACATGCCTCCAATGCCAGAATATTCCTCCTTAAGTAAGGAGACCAAAACTGGACAGACAGCTCAAGGTGCTATTTCACCAATCCCCGTACACTTGTAGCAAGATTTCTCTGTTTTATACTTGTTTATACCCTCCCCTTGCAATAAAGGCTGAAAATCCTAATTGTTTGGTTTACCAACCTGCTTATGTTTTGTGATTGGCATGCACCAGTTAGAAAAACCAATACCTCCAAGTTCCCCTCCATGTCACACATAAGTTTAAGTTTATTTATTAGTGTCACAAATAGGTTTACATTAACATTGCAATGAAGTTACTGTGAAAATCCCCGAGTAGCCACACTCCGACGCCTGTTTGCCTGCACTGAGGCAGAATTTAGCATAGCCAATGCACCTAACCAGCACGTCTTGTGGACTGTGGGAGGAAACTGGAGCACCTGGAGGAAACCCATGCAGACATGGAGAACATACAGACTCCGCACAGACAATGATTCAAGCCGGGTATCGAACCCAGGTCCCCGGCACTGTGAGGCAGCAGTGCGAACCACTGTGTCACCGTGCTGCCCTGACTTGGATAAATATCATCTTGTAAGGAGGCTTGGATAAATATCATCCTTCCTACATCATCACTGGGTTAAAATCCTTTAACTCCTTTCGCAAAAGTATTATGAGATTCGCATCACTATCCGGACTGCAGCAGTTCCAAGAAGAAGGCCGACCATCAAATGAAAACTAGGAATTGGTGGTATTTGCTGGTTTTACTGGTGATGCCTACATCACCAAATAAATCATAACAAGCAGCATGCGTTAAATAGATTAAAAGCTTCTGCAGACATATTTGTTACGAAAGCAAATGCTAAATTGGTCCATCTGTATTTCTAGACTAGGTTCTGAGATCAACACACCAGTGAGAAATACAAAAGCAGGTCAGGCTTGAATAGAGACAATGTGTATGTACGGATATGGGGAAAGGGCTGGAGAAAAACACTCAGCCAAAATGCTCATTTGGAGAGCCGGTGCAGACACAATGGCCTCCTTCTGCACCATCTCAATTCTGTAATTTTGTGCATCTGTGGAGAGAGAGAGAAAAGCAAAGTTAACATTGAAGGTGTCCGACCTTCCCTCAGCCTGCAATAAAACATTTACTGGCAGTCACTGACTAATGGCAGCTGGGGTTCCTGCAATCCCCTGCGCCCCAGAAACCACTCTATCATTCTCCCCAGATGCTGAGAGTGGGCATGTTCCCCATGCGGCTCTGATTCAGTATCAAAAGTAGAAAATACTGGAAAATCTCAGTAGGTCTGACAGCATCTGTGAGGAGAGCCCTGACCAAGAGTCATCTGGACTCGAAACGTTGGCTCTATTCTCTCCCCACAGATGCTGTCAGACCTGCTGAGATTTTCCAGCATTTTCTGTTTTTTGTTTCAGATTTCAGCATCCGCAGTATTTTGCTTTTAGGCTCTGATTCAGTCTTTGAAAGCCGCACTCACTGTTATTGAGGCTGCACTTGGTCCCGCCCAGGTTTCTGGAGCAGCAGGTGGTGCGCATGCTCTGTTCTTATGGGCCCGGGGTGGGGGGCTGATGACGATGGACCAGATTCACCTGCGCGATGCATTCTGGTTAACTCTATCAGCCATTAAGCCACAATGAGATAACTTAGAAAATGGCCATTAGGTGCTTAGCACATAAAGTCATTTCAGAAACAACTATCTGCTGCAATGGAATCCAAAGATAAGTTCATAAGTTCATAAGATATAGGAACAGAATTAGCCCATTCGGCCCATTGAGTGCATTCCACCATTCAATCATGGCTGATATGCTCCTCATCCTCAGTTTCCTGCCTTCTCCCCATAACGCTTCAACCCATTACCAATTAAAAATCTGTCTAACTCCTCCTTAACTTTACTCACTGTCCCAGCATCCACAGCACTTTGGGGTAGCAAATTCCACAGATTCACCACCCTTTGGGAGAAGTAGTTTCTCCTCAACTCTGTTTAAGATTTGCTACCCCTTATCCTAGAATGCCCCACCAGCAGAAGCATCCACTCCATGCCTACTTTATTCATACCTTTTATCATCTTATGTACCTCAATTTGGTCTCACCTCTTTCTTCTAAATTCCAGAGAGTATCGGCCTAAACAGTTCAATCTCTCTTCATACAACAAACCCCTCATCTCTGGAATCAATCAAGTGAACCGCCTCTGAACTGCCTCCAATGCAACTACATCTTTTCTCAAATAAGGGGACCAAAACTGTGCACAATACTCCAGATGCGGTCTCACCAATGCCTTGTATAGTTGCAACAATACTCCCTTCCCTTTATATTCTATTCCTTTATCTATAAATGCCAACATTCCATTTGCTTTCTTTATTATCTGCTGTACCTGCATGCTAGTTTTCTGTGACTCATGAATGAAGACACCCAGATCCCTCTGCACCAGAGCACCCCGAAGTCTGTCCCCATTCAGATAAGATGTGCTGCTTAGGTTGATTGGCCATACTGAATTGCCTCTTAGTGTTAGGGGGATTAGAGAGGTAAATGCATGGAATTACAGCAATAGGGCCTGGGTGGGATTGTTGTCAGTGCAGGCTCGATGGGCTAAATGGCCTCCTCCTGCACTGTAGTGACTCTATGATTCTTTGATTCATTATTCTGGGTGAATTAATTAAAAAAGGATCAAAACGTCTTTCCCTCAAACCTGTTTCTTTATTTTGTGATTAAAGTGATACAATGCCCCCTTCTTTGGCCGATAGGCACCAGTACACAAGCGATTTTGATTTTTGATTTATTATTACATATATTAGTAGACAGTGAAAAGTATTGTTTCAGGCACACTATACAGACAAAGCATACCATTCATAGAGAAGGAAAGGAGAGAGTGCAGAATGTAGTGTTACAGTCATAGCTAGGGTATAGAGAAAGATGGGAAATTATCAGGGATTCAATAAAAGGGAGGGTAGACTCACACAGCATCAATTAATGACAAATAACAAAGCACACTCCATTTTGAAAGTCATAACGTCATCTGTTGAGAATTTGCTGCCACTCCAGCCAGGTCATTTCCCCCCAAGTATTGCAGTACAGGCCTGAATGTTCCTTGAGGCTGTAGAGATACAAAGCTTTCTGCACTTATTTGTTGTTTTTCCCTTCTCACAGATGTTGCCTGACCTGCTGAGTATTTGCAACATTTTCTATATTAATGTCACCCTCATATTTCGAGATGTTTTTCCTTCCGCCAGTGTGACTGAGCTTGTGTTTCTGCACTCTACAAAGTGGATGGAGAGTTGTGATGCAGCTTTGGTAGTATTGTAGTTGCAGTGGACCAGATATGAAGATTTAGTAAAGTTGTGGGATGGAGCATTACTTATTCATAGAAACATAGAAGATAGGAGCAGGAGGAGGCCATTTGGCCCCTCAAGCCTGCTCTGCCATTCATTACGACCATGTCTGATCACCCAACTCAATAGCCTAATCCTGCTTTTTCCCCATAACCTTTGATTCCATTCACCCCAAGTGCTATATCCAACTGCCTCTTGAACACATCCAATGTTTTGGCATCAACTACTTCCTGTGGTAATGAATTCCACAGGCTCACCACTCTTTGGGTGAAGAAATGTTTCCTCACCTCTGTCCTAGATGGTGTACCGTAAATCCTTAGACTGTAACCCCTGGTTCTGGACTCCCCCACCATCGGGAACATCCTCCCTGCATCTATCCTGTCTCGTCCTGTTAGAATTTTATGAGTCTCTATGACATCCCACCTCATTCGTCTGAACTCCAACAAAAACAATCCTAATCTAGTCAATCTCTCCTCATACATCAGTCCCGCCATCCCCAGAGTCAGCCTGATAAACCTTCCCTGCACTCCCTCGAAAGCAAGAACGTCCTTCCTCAGAAAAGGAGCCCAAAACTGCACACAATACTCTCGGTCTCGGCCTCATTAAGACCCTGTATAATTGCAACAAATCCCTGCTCCTGTACTCAAAACCTCTCGCAATGAAGGCCAACATACCATTTGCCTTCTTTACCACCTGCTGCACCTGCATGCTTACGTTCACTGACTGGTGCACAAGGACACCCATGTCCCACTGCACACTCCCCTCCCCCAATTTACAGCCATTCAGATAGTAATCTGCCTTCTTGTTTTTTCCAGCATAATCGCTGACAACTTTTGAAAGAAAGTTATTATCTAACAAAATAAAACCTTCTACCCATTCAGTACTTGAAACTACGAGTCAGGGGAAAGAGAAAACGCAGCCCCCCACTACCAGAAATTTTGCAGTCAAGTATCCCGCATACGAAAACAGGTCAGGCAGCTGCAGCAGAAAGAGAGAGAAACAAAGTTCAGTATTTGATCTTCCAAATAATGCAATAAAATCAGCTTGCAATAAAACACTTACTGACATTCACTGATTAATGGTAACCATAGCTCCCACAACTCTCCACGCTCCAGGTAGTTGGCAGGAAGGACTGGAAGGCCGTGTTGTCTGTGGGCTTCAGGTTATACAGTCCGGTATAAAAGGATTTGCTAATCCTCAAAATGTTAAAACACGATGACTTTACTGAGCCATCTTCTTCCTTCAGGCTGCTGATCACAGAGGTCTCTCTGTGCATCCTTTGGAAGAAGAAATGACAGGACATCTCATCCTGCTCCACGGAGCAGACTCTGGACCGGAAAATTATCTTGGAAGCTTCCGAGGCAAAGAATGAAGCTCGTTGGCCCTTCACCTCCTGGAGAACCTCCTTGACATTGACCCCAATCAACTGCAGCCGGAGCAGATTCTGCATGCTTTTCTGGAGTCAGGACATTTCTCTCCATCTCTTTCTCTCCCCTCCTGAACACCTTTGAGGATCAAAAACCTCTTGATGTTTTCTTTTGGTGCCTTCCACCAGAGCGATGGAGACTCAAAGAGGGGTTTCACAGTTCTTCAAACTGTGTAATCCCTCTTGAGTTCCTCGACGCTCTCTGGGGTCAATAGCTTTACATTCAGCTTCCACCTTCCCCTGCCAAAACTCTGGTCCTCCTGTAGGTGGCATTTGACAAGTAGGAGGCACTGGTCAGTGAAGAACACCGGCCTGACGTCTGTGGATCTGACCATGAAAGCTCGGGACACAAACAGGAAGTCTATCCTGGAGTGGGAAGACCTATCTGACCGTGACCATGTATATCTATACTGTGCTCCATCAGCAGGGTTGCTGAAGATGTCGTGCAGCTTTGCAACCTTTACAGTTTCCATCAGGAGTCTGGATGCTGCACCCAGTCTGCTGTCAGCCCTGCTTGATCATCCAGCCGTATCAATGATGCAGCTGAAGATACCGCCCAGAATGACTGGCCTGGAAGTTGCCTGCAGCAGTGGAAACTGCTGAAGGACTGCAAGCTGCTCGCCACTCTGGGACAGGGCACATACTTTAATTAATGTGAAGCATTCTTGTCCAGTATGTCTGCAACGAGGAGGTGCACCCCCCCCCCCCCCCCCCCCCACCACCACCACCACCTCCTTCACTTCGGACATGGTGAAATCGCCCCCTTGCAGCAGAATACCCAAGCCTGAGGAACGTGAGTCATTTCCTCCTGACCAGATTGATCATCTCTGGGGCTAACAATGTAATCATTGCCTGTAGGAGCTGAGGTGCGGTATTGCACACTCCTGCAGAAACAGCAGATCAGCTTTGACATTGGCAAGGTAATCCATGGTAGCCACACATCGCCCAGTGGATTTAACACTACACACATTAATCTTATCCCCATTTTAACATGTTTTGTCACTTACCAGACCTGTTGTCTTTGACAGTTCCAGTCCTTTGGTCAGCTCCTGCATGCCCATAGCATCCGCAAATGGTTTCACTTTGGATGGGCTGAACAAATTGTCTTGAATTCCCCCATTGGGATTGCTCCATCCAGGTGGTATCAGTCCCTCTGTGGGAACCAGCTCTCCCGATGGTCCCCCTCCAGGGGCTTTGCTGCTTCAGATTTCCCAGAGCTGGGATGTGCTGGACTCTTCACCTTAGGTTTGGGGTGCTATGGCCATCTCATTGGTTCCATTGTTCTGGAGCTCAGGGGTCTGCTGCTCCAAGTCCCTGGAGTTTTGTCTCTTCTTTAGACGTCCACTTTCCTCCTCATCTGAAATGCAACCAATTCTGTCATCTAAGTCAGATGAGAGTGGTCTCTTGCTGCTTACTTGGAGGGTTACATTGTCTTTTCTCCATTCTTCCTTCTCCTCACCAGCTGCTAATCCCCCTCCGGCTCCAGAACATCAGAACCAACAAGATAATAAGCACACCTCAACCCCAAGGTAAAGAGTCCAGCACATCCTAGCTCCAGGAGATCAGGAGCAGCAATGCCCCTGGAGAGTGAATCAAAGGGAGAGACATAGGAACATAGGAATTAGGAGCAGAAGTAGGCAAATTCAGCCCTTCGAGCTTATCCCGCCATTCAATCAGACCATGGCTGATCTCTCCCTGGTCTCAAATCCACCTCCTTACCTGTTCCTCATATCCCTCTTTCCCTTTAATTCAAAATATGCCTATCTCCCTCGTGAAACCATTCAACGATTCAGATTCCACCATGCTATGAGGCAGTGAGTTCCACAATTTCACCACCCTCTGCGAGAAGTAGTTCCTCCTCATCTCAGTTTTAAATCTACCACCTCGTAACCTATACCTGTGGCTTCTTGTTCCAGCTTGCTCCATAAGAGGAAACATTTGGTCTATATCTACTTTATCAATCGCGTTTTAAATTTTATATACCTCGATCAGATCCCCTCTCATCCTTCTAAACTCCAGCAAGTATAAGTCCAAACTGTTTAATCTCTACTCATACATCAATGCCTTTATCCCCAGGATCAATCTTGTGAACCTCCCTTGAACTGCCTCCAATGCTACCACATCCTTCCTCAAATAAGAAGACCAAAACTGGACACAAAACTCCAGATGTGATCTCACCAACTCCAATTACAATTGCAACAGTTCTCTATTTTTATACTCCAGTCCTTTTGCAATAAATGCCAACATCCCATTTGCCTTTTTTATAACATGCTGCACCTGCATACCGACTTTCTGTGATTCATGAACATAGATATCCAGATCCCTCTGCCTGAACGCATTTTGAATCTGTTTTCCATTTAGGAAATAATTTGCCTTTTTCTTTTTTCTGCCAAAATGGATAACGTCACACTTATCCACATTAAACTCCATCTGCCAAATTTTGGCCCATTCTCCTACCCTATCTATATCAGTCTGTAAAATCTTTGTATCCTCTTCACTGCCTATTTTAGCATCATCCTCAATTTTTGTTATGTTACACTCTGTCACTGCTTGCAGGTCATTTATATAGATTATAAACAGTTGAGATCTGAGGACTGACCCCTGTGGCACCCCCACTAGCTACACTTTACCAGCCAGAAAAGGAGTAATTTATCCTAACCCTCTGCTTTCTGTCAGTCAGCCAATCCGCAATCCAATCCAGTACTTTACCCTCAATCCCCTGTGATCTCACCTTCTGGATCAGTCTTTTATGCGGCACCTTGACAAACGCCCTCTGGACTTCTGGATATACCACATCCATAGACTCGCCACTATCCCCCTTGCCGGTTATGTCCTCAAAGAACTCAAGCAAGTTTGTCAAGCATGACTTTCCTTTCATAAAATAATGCTGACAATGGTGGATTGAAATTGCCTTTCCAAATGCTCAGTCATCTCCCCACGAATGATTGATTCTAGCGACTTCCCCACCACAGAGGTCAGGCTAACTGGCCTATAGTTTTCTACTTTTTGCCTCTTCCCCTTTTTGAAAATGGGTGTCACATTAGCATGTTTCCAATCCAGAATCCAAGGAATTTTGAAATATCACAACCAGTGCATCTACTATCTCTGCTGCCACCTCCTTTAATACCCAAGGGTGCAGGCCATCAGGTTCCAGAGACTTATCTGCCTTCAATCTCATTAGTTTATTCAATACCCTCTCCCTAGTGAGAGGGTATTGCACCAAGTTCCTCTGCATTAATAACAGTTTTTGGAAAACTTTCATTATTCCCCACCATGAAGACAGAGGCAAAATATTGGTTCAGCGCCTCCACCATCTCTGTGTTTCCTATTAATACCTCACCAGCATCGTCCTCCAAAGGGCCAACATTTACTTTAGCTATTCTCTTCCTCTTTATCTCATAGTGTCATAGAGTCAAAGAGGTTTACAGCATGGAAACAGGCCCTTCGGCCCGACTTGTCCATGCCGCCCTTTTTTAAAAAAAAAACCCTAAGCTAATCCCAATTGCCCGCATTTGGCCCATACCCCTCTATACCCATCGTACCCATGTAACTATCTAAATACTTTTTAAAAGATAAAATTGTACCCGCCTCTACTACTACCTCTGGCAGCTTGTTCCAGACACTCACCACCCTCGGTGTGAAAACATTGCCCCTCTGGACACTTTTGTATCTCTCCCCTCTCACCTTAAACCTATGCCCTCTAGTTTTAGACTCCCCTACCTTTGGGAAAAGATATTGACTATCTACCTTGTCTATGCCCCTCATTATTTTATAGACCTCTATACGGTCACCCCCCCCAGCCTCCTACACTCCAAAGAAAAAAGTCCAGTCTATTCAGCCTCTCCTTGTAACTCAATCCATCAAGTCCCGGTAGCATCCTAGTAAATCTTTTTTGCACTCTTTCTAGTTTAATAATATCCTTTTTATAATAGGGTGACCAGAATTGCACACAATATTCCAAGTGTGGCCTTACCAATGTCTTGTACAACTTTAACAAGATGTCCCAACTCCTGTATTCAATGTTCTGACCGATGAAACCAAGCATGCCGAATGCCTTCTTCACCACTCTGTCCACCTGTGACTCCACTTTCAAGGAGCTATGATCACTTTGTTCTGTAACTCTCCCCAATGCCCTACCATTAACTGAGTAAGTCCTGCCCTGGTTCAATCTACCAAAATGCATTACCTTGCATTTGTCTAAATTAAACTCCATCTGCCATTCGTCAGCCCACTGACCCAATTGATCAAGATCCCGCTGCAATTGGAGATAACCTTCCTCACTGTCCACCATGCCACCAATCTTGGTGTCATCTGCAAACTTACTAGACATGCCCCCTATATTCTCATCCAAATCATTAATATCAATGACAAATAACAGTGGGCCCAGCACTGATCCCTGAGGCACACCGCTGGTCACAGGCCTCCAGTTTGAAAAACAACTCTCTACAACCACCCTCTGGCTTCTGTCATGAAGCCAATTTTGTATCCATTTAGATACCTCACACTGGATCCCGTGAGATTTAACTTTATGCAACAACCTACCATGTGGTACCTTGTCAAAGGCCTTGCTAAAGTCCATGCAGACAACATCAGCTGCACTGCCCTCACCTACCTTCTTGGTTACCCCTTCAAAAAACTCAATCAAATTTGTGAGACATGATTTTCCACTCACAAAACCATGCTGACTGTCCCTAATCAGTCCTTGCATCTCTAAATGCCTGTAGATCCTGTCTCTCAAAATACCTTCCAACAATTTACCCACCACAGTTGTGAGGCTCACTGGCCTGTCGTTCCTAGGCTTTTCCCTGCAGCCCTTTTTAAACAAAGGCACAACATTTGCCACTCTCCAATCTTCAGGCACCTCACCCATGACTATCGATGATTCAAATATCTCGGCTAGGGGACCCGCAATTTCCTCCCTAGCCTCCCACAACGTCCTGGGATATACCTCATCAGGTCCTACAAATTTATCTACCTTGATGCGCTTGTATCTTTGTTACCTTTGGCATCTGTGTTTATGTTGACTGCTATTTTCCTTATGTAGTTCACCTTAGCTCTTTTGATTCTATTTTTAGTCGCTTTTTGCTGAACCTTAAAGTACTCCCAATCCTCCTGCTCGCCATAACTTTTGCAATTTGGTATGCCCGAGTTTTTGCCTTTATTTCCTCTTTGTCTAGCCTGGAATGTTTTCTTCCTTTTACAATTCCTCTTCCTCTCAGGAATATACTTTAATTGAGAAGTATTCAATATCTCCCTGAACATCCACTATTGTTCCTCAACTGTCCTGCCCTCAATTATTTGTGCCCAGTTTACTTGGGCCAACTCTTTCCTTTGATTTGATTTCATTTGATTTGATTTATTATTGTCATATAACTTAGTATACAGTGAAATGTATTGTTTCTTGCCTGCTAAACAGGCAAAGCATACCGGACATAGAGAAGGAAAGGAAACAGTGCAGAATTGTTAGTACAGTGTTACAGTCATAGCTAGCATGTAGAGAAAGGTCGGCTTAATGCGAAGTAGATCCATTTAAAAGTCTAATGGCAGCAGGGAAAAGCTGTTCATGAGTCGGCTGGTACGTGTCCTCAGACTTTTGTATCTTTTTCCCGATGAAAGAAAGCGGAAGAGAGTAATTCTGTCAGGGAGTCTTTAATTATGCTGGCTAATTTTCCAAAGCAGCTGGAAGTGTAGATGGAGTCAATGGTTGGGAGGCTGGTTTGAGTGATGGACTGGGCTTCGTTCACGACCCTTTGTATTTTCTTCTTGGACAGAGCAGGAGCCATATCAAGCTGTGATATAACCAGCTTGTGGTTATTCAGGTCTCTCTTCTCCTCGAACACTTTCAGGAATTTGATTCAGGAAGCAACATTCTTGAAAGTCACATCAAAATATCCAGCACTGGGGAAGATCTGCAGACTGTAGACATCTGCAGTTTCAAATCTGCAGGAATCCAAAAGAATCCTCTGAACAAATGAGGCACCGTCAAAGGGTGCACCTCTTTCATTGTTTTTCATTGCTACCCTAATGGTGTTATTTACCCCCTGGTTTGGGGCTCGACTGGTTGCAGCCATCACCTCTTCCTGTTAAGGGGAACAAGCGACCACTGAAAAGCCTCTAACACCATGGGCTAGAGGGTAAGAAGCCACCAGTGAAACCAGAGGAGCTTTTCAGAGAGAGAGGGAGCATCTTGTAGGCTTCTATTTTTCAACAGCCCCCTCCTGCAATTCACTTTAAAAACTGAAAATGAAAGATAAACCTGTCTTCCTTCTACAAGTCTATCTTTCATTTTCAGTTTTTAAAGTGAATTGCTGGAGGGGGCTGTTGAAAAATAGAAGCCTACAAGATGCTCCATCTCTCTCCAAAAAGCTTCTCTGGAACTTTCATGACTGTTATCCAAATCAGAGCAAGTATATCTGTAATTGCTAACTATATTAAAAGTATGTTTAAGTCTATAAGTGAAACATTGCTTTATTGGAACTGAAATTAATATTGTTTCCTTTCGTTTTAATTATTGTTCAACTGTTAAAAGTTAAGCTACTTCATTTTGTTTGAGTTATGTTGTGAATAAAGCTTGTTTTGATTTTTATAAAGAACGCTAATTTGTCACACCTGGAGCAAAGCATCCTATCCTCACATTTATGTCAAAGTAGAAAAAATGTTGGGGTGTAGTCCAGCTTCATAATGTACCTTGAGGTTCTGGTCCGTCACCCTAACAGTTCCTGGAAGAGACAGTAAACAGCTTCAAAACCAAAACATATTTCAGAGAAATCTTTTTTGGGAAGTTTGTAAGCTGGCCCAGATTTTAGATTTTATTTTAATAGTTTTAGTGTGTTTGTTTAACGTGGCCATTATATATTAATATCATGTGAGCAGGAATGAAGCCATGTTGATGTTAAATGTTTACAACAAACTAACACAAAACAGTTTTATGAAGCAGTCACTGAGCAGCAACAGTTTGATCACATTAGAAGGAATTACCTCAATTACTCTGATAATTGAAGGATAAGTAATTAATAATCAGTCATTGATTAGCAGTAGGTATTTAGCAGTGAATTTATGTTATTTCTGCATTTCTCCATTAGCTTTTCTTATGTTTTTTATTTATGGGATGTGGCCATCACTGGTTAGGCCAACATATATTGTCTATCCATAATTGCCTTTGAGAAAGTGGCGGTGAGCCTTTGTGAACCACTGCGGACATGTGGTGTAAGTACACCTACACTGCTGTTAAAGAGGGAGTTCCAGGGTTTTAACCCAGTGACAGTGAAGGAACAATGATATATTTCCAAGTTAGGATGGTGAGTTACTTGGAGGGGAACTTCCAGATAGTCATGTTCCCAAGTATCTGCTGCAATTGTCCTTCTAGATGGTAGTGGTTATGTGTTTGGAAGGTGCTGCCTAAGGAGTCTTGGTGAGTTCCTGCAGTGTATCTGGCAGATGGGGCACACAGCTGTCACTGTGCATCAGTGGTGGAGGCAGTGAATGTTTGTGGAAGGGGTGCCAATTAAGCAGGTTGTTTTGTCCTGGATGATGTTAATCCTGAATCATAGAATAGAAACCCTACAGTACAGAAAGAGGCCATTCGGCCCATCGAGTCTGCACCGACCACAATCCCACCCAGGCCCTACCCCCATATCCCTACATATTTTACCCACTAATCCCTCTAACCTACGCATCTCAGGACACTAAGGGGCAATTTTAGCATGGCCAATCAACCTAACCCGCACATCTCTGGACTGTGGGAGGAAACCGGAGCACCCGGAGGAAACCCACGCAGACACGAGGAGAATGTGCAAACTCCACACAGACAGTGACCCAAGCCAGGAATCGAACCCAGGTCCCTGGAGCTGTGAAGCAGCAGTGCTAACCACTGTGCTACCGTGCCGCCCTCTTGAGTATCCTCAGGTAAGTGGAGAGTATTCCATCTCACTCCTGACTTGTGCCTTAGAGATACAGGCTTCGGGAATGAGAATTGAAGTGCTGTAACAACTAGGAGAGAAATGGTATAAGTCTTCGCCTCCCTCCCTATCAGGAACACACACTGTCTTTGATCGTTCGAGTTTTTCTTAATAAATGGGGCTCCTGTAAAGACATTCAAGATAAGAGACACAGCTTAAAGGAAAGCATTGTTCTAAGTTTAATTAGCTGGAACCAATGGAGTTAACTCATCACATTATTGACAATTAGCCATTTCCAAAAACTTGGTTCAGGTGAGCTTACAACATCTATTGAGTATAAAAAAGGGGGTTGCAGGAACCATCTTTCAGTCCCATCAAGTGTGGTGGAACAGGTTTAGATCTTCCGGGGGAGTTCAGTGTCTTTCTATCAGCGCAAAGGTCATTTCCAACAAGGTTCAGACTACTAAATGTGATTAGTCCTGGGATTAATTCTCTGTCACTCAATAGCCCAGGAAAGTGTGGTGTTGCTCTGAGGCAGTGACGTATTCTCTGTCAGTTGCTTTCCGAAGAAGGCGTGGAGTTTCTCGGAGACAGTGATAGATTCTCTGTCAGGGTTTTGTTGTCCATCTCTTGTGCACTGATAGTAGAGTGTGGAGTTTGTAGTCTCGTTGATACTTTCCCTATATTCTGCCTCTATTAGTTAGCTGATAAGTTTCTAAAATTTGTGCATAATCAATAAACTTTGATACTATTTACTGATGTGGTATCTGGGTCATTGTTTGATAGTTACATCCCCATCGAATTCAAACAGTTTGAAAAAAGGAATCTGAGTTCCAGTGTTAGGCTGTGCACAACTAAATTAAACCAAATCTAAAATATCAAAATACTCCTTGTAAAATGCACAGTATTATGAACATTCAAACACACATTCAAATTAAGAGGAGTAGGCCACTCAGCCCCTTGAGCCTGTTCCTGCCATTCAATAAGATCATGACTGATCTGATTGTAACTTCAAACCCACATTGCTGCCTGCCCCCAATAACCTTTCATCCCCTTATCAATAATCAATCTACCTCAGTCTTAAAAATAATCAGAGACTCTACTTCCACTGCTTTTTGAGGAAGAGAGTTCCAAAGACTCACTAATCCAAGTTTAAAAAAAACTCATTTCTGTCTTAAATATGAGTGTTTCTTTATTTTTAAACAGTGGTCCCTAGTTCTAGATTTTCCCACAAGGAAACATCCTCTCCACATCCACCCTGTCAATACCCCTCAAGAACTTATATGTTCCCATCTCAGTATCTTAGCACTGGTGTTGTTGTCTCTAGCTGTTTGACGTGAGTGAAAGCTGCTTCTTATTCTGTGAACATCCTTTGCAGTTGAGGTTCACATTCTGATGACAGATGATTAAAACTTGGTTAGGTAGCTCCCTGTGGTTCACTGATGTTCCGGGTTTTCCAACAACTGTGTAAAGGCTTTATTACAGAACTTAGACTGAGAGGATAACTTCACTGTGTGAGTGTGTTGATGGACCAGGAGATACACTCACACTGTGGAAGCCTTGCCACACACCTCACACTTAAATGATATCTGTGAGGATCCACTGGTGCTTCAGTAGATCAGAGCAGTGGGTGAAAGCCTGATTACAAACATCACATCTGAAAAATTTCCCGATGTGCGAGTCCTCTGGTGTCGCAGGAGGGACAAAGTCATGAAAGCTTCTTCACAAACTTTAACCTCGAAGGGTTATTTCCTGGTGTGATTCCTCTGATGGACCTGGAGGTTCCATGATCGCGAGAATGATTTCTTGCACAACTCGCAGGTGAACGGTTTCTCCCCGGTGTGAATGAGTTGGTGTCTGCGGAGATCCGATGACAATGAGAATGATTTGTCACACACCTCACATGTGAATGGTTTTCCCCCAGTGTGAATGAGTTGATGTCTGCGGAGATTTGATGAGTCAGAGAATCGTTTATCGCACACATCGCACGTGAATGGTTTGTCCCCTCTATGAATGCGTTGGTGTACACGGAGATGAAATGATCGTGAAAATGATTTGATACACACCTCACATGTGAATGGCTTCTCGCCTGTGTGAATGTGTTGGTGCATGAGGAGGGTCGATGACTGCGAGAACGATTTGTGGCACACTTCACATTTGAATGGTTTTTCTCCTGTGTGAATGAGCCGGTGATTCACCAGGCCTGATAACTGTGCAAAGCCCTTGTTACACACCACACAAATGAAAGGTTTCTCCCCGGTGTGAATGCGTCGGTGATTCATGAACGTCGATGGGTAAGTGAAGGCTCGGTCACAAACATCACATTTCAATGGTTTCTCTTCCATGAAGCTGTCCTTGTGTTAACAATGGTCTCTATAGTGCAACCTTGTGTCTTAGATCTTATGAGCCTGTGGAGCCCTCATCATACACCTCACACTTGAACAGTGTCTCACCTGTAGGAATGAGTCAGTGGTTCATGAGTCTCGATGAATGATTGAAGCTCTCACCACACTTGGAGACCACTCACACTTCTTCCCAGCCTCACCCTGACTGATCACCCACAGCCGAACCTTCAAAACGGTTTGTTCTGATGGAAGGTTCCACACCACTGATCAGTTTCAGATTTGATGATATGTCAAAGCTCCCCTGACTTGACCGATTTCCAGATCACAGTTTCACTGTCCAAACTCCTCTGTGTTCAGCAATGCTGTGAAGGGACTAGATGTCTTCCTATAGTTGTGTAGCTGTTCCTTGGGTGATGGTCAAGATCTATCTGCGTTGTCTAGCCTCTCTGTATTCTCTGGTGTAGTACAGTGCAATCCTTCTGTAAAACAGGAAAAAGAAACATGATCTACATAGAAGCATGGAATGCCTACAGTGCAGAAAGAGGCCATTTGGTCCATTTGAGTCTGCACAAACGTGCCAAAAGAGCATCTTAACCATGCCCACCTCCACGCCCTGTCCCCGTAACCTTGCACATTTACCATGGCTAAGTCCCCCTAAACTACATATCTTTGAGCACTAAAGGGGCAATTTAGCATGGCCAATCCATCTAACTTGCACACCTTTGTACTGTGGGAGGAATTACACAGTAAGAAGTCTCACAACACCAGGTTAAAGTCCAACAGGTTTATTTGGTAGCAAATACCCAATTACACTCAGACATGGAGTGAATGTGCAAACTCCACACAGTCACCCAGAATTGAAATCGAGCCCCAGTCCCTAGCGCTGTGAGGCAGCAGTGCTAACCACTGTGCCTCCCCTTTTTTCCTCCACTCCCTCAACTTTGCTGAAGGGGCTCACTGCTCAGTTTTTTTATACTTTCAAAGGAATTGGGTGCCGCTGGCTAGGCCAATATTATCTGCTCATCCCTAATTATCCTCAAGAAGATGGTGGGGAGTTACTTTCTTGATTCACTGCAGGCCATGCGATGGAGGTAAACCCAGTGCAATGGAGAGAAAACATGGGCCCTAGTTTTTCAGCTGTGCCCAGGTCCCTTATCTCTACCCCCTTTAAACCTGCTCCTAATAAGAACATAAGAAATAGGAGCAGGAGTAGGCCATCTAGCCCCTCGAGCCTGCCCCGCCATTCAATAAGATCATGGCTGATCTGACGTGGATCAGTACCACTTACCCGCCTGATCCCCATAACCCTTAATTCCCTTACCGATCAGGAATCCATCCATCCGCGCTTTAAACATATTCAGCGAGGTAGCCTCCACCACCTCAGTGGGCAGAGAATTCCAGAGATTCACCACCCTCTGGGAGAAGAAGTTCCTCCTCAACTCTGTCTTAAACCGACCCCCCTTTATTTTGAGGCTGTGTCCTCTAGTTTTTACTTCCTTACTAAGTGGAAAGAATCTCTCCGCCTCCACCCTATCCAGCCCCCGCATTATCTTATAAGTCTCCATAAGATCCCCCCTCATCCTTCTAAACTCCAACGAGTACAAACCCAATCTCCTCAGCCTCTCCTCATAATCCAAACCCCTCATCTCCGGTATCAACCTGGTGAACCTTCTCTGCACTCCCTCCAATGCCAATATATCCTTCCTCATATAAGGGGACCAATACTGCACACAGTATTCCAGCTGCGGCCTCACCAATGCCCTGTACAGGTGCATCAAGACATCCCTGCTTTTATATTCTATCCCCCTCGCAATATAGGCCAACATCCCATTTGCCTTCTTGATCACCTGTTGTACCTGCAGACTGGGCTTTTGCGTCTCATGCACAAGGACCCCCAGGTCCCTTTGCACGGTAGCATGTTTTAATTTGTTTCCATTGAGATAGTAATCCCATTTGTTATTATTTCCTCCAAAGTGTATAACCTCGCATTTATCAACGTTATACTCCATTTGCCATATCCTCGCCCACTCACTCAGCCTGTCCAAATCTCTCTGCAGATCTTCTCCGTCCTCCACACGATTCACTTTTCCACTTATCTTTGTGTCGTCTGCAAACTTCGTTACCCTACACTCCGTCCCCTCCTCCAGATCATCTATATAAATGGTAAACAGTTGCGGCCCGAGTACCGATCCCTGTGGCACGCCACTAGTTACCTTCCTCCAACCGGAAAAACACCCATTTATTCCGACTCTTTGCTTCCTGTCGGATAGCCAGTCCCCAATCCACTTTAACACACTACCCCCAACTCCGTGTGCCCTAACCTTCTTCAGTAGCCTTTTATGGGGCACCTTATCAAACGCCTTTTGGAAATCCAAAAACACCGCATCCACCGGTTCTCCTCCATCAACCGCCCTAGTCACATCTTCATAAAAATCCAACATGTTCGTCAAGCACGACTTTCCCCTCATGAATCCATGCTGCGTCTGATTGATCGAACCATTTCTATCCAGATGCCCTGCTATCTCCTCTTTAATAATGGATTCCAGCATTTTCCCTACTACAGACGTTAAGCTGACCGGCCTATAGTTACCCGCCTTTTGTCTCCTTCCTTTTTTAAACAGCGGCGTAACATTAGCCGTTTTCCAATCAACCGGCACTACCCCAGAATGCAACGAGTTTTGATAAATAATCACTAACGCATCCACTATTACCTCTGACATTTCTTTCAATACCCTGGGATGCATTCCATCCGGACCCGGGGACTTATCCACCTTCAGTCCCATTAGTCTACCCAGCACTGCCTCTCTGGTAACATTAATTGTATTAAGTATTTCTCCTGCTGCCAACCCTCTATCGTTAATATTTGGCAAACTATTTGTGTCCTCCACCGTGAAGACCGACACAAAAAACTTATTTAAAGACTCAGCCATATCCTCATTTCCCACTATTAACTCCCCCCTCTCATCCTCCAAGGGTCCAACATTCACTCTAGCCACTCTATTCCTTTTTATATATTTATAAAAACTTTTACTATCATTTTTTATATTAATTGCTAGCCTAGCTTCATAGTCTATCCTTCCTTTCTTTATCGCTTTCTTAGTCTCTCTTTGTTGTTTCTTAAATTTTTCCCAATCACTTGTTTCTCCACTATTTTTGGCCACTCTGTACGCAGCTGTTTTTATTTTAATACTCTCCTTTATTTCCTTCGTTATCCACGGCTGGTTCTCCCTTTTCTTACAATCCTTGTTTTTTGCTGGAATATATTTTTGCTGAGAACTGAAAAGGATCTCCTTAAAAATCCTCCACTGTTCCTCAGCTATCCTACCTGCCAGCCTGCTCTCCCAGTCTACCTTAGCCAATTCATCCCTCATCCTATCATATTTCCCTCTGTTCAAACAGAGGACACTGGTTTGGGACCAAACTTTCTCCTCTTCCATCTGAATCAGAAATTCGACCATATTGTGGTCACTAGACCCAAGAGGGTCCTTCACAATAAGATCCTTAATTCTACCTACCTCGTTACACAATACCAGATCCAAAATAGCTCGTTCCCTCGTCGGTTCCGTAACATGCTGTTCAAGGAAACTATCCCGACAGCATTCTAAGAACTCTTCCTCCATTCCACCCTTACCGACTTGAGTCTGCCAGTCAATGTGCATGTTGAAGTCCCCCATGATTATTGCCGTTCCGTTTTTACACGCATCCCTTATCTGCTTGTTTATAGCCCTCCCTACCTCAACATTATTATTTGGGGGCCTATATACCACACCTACTAGTGTCTTTCTCCCTCTACTATTCCTCATCTCTACCCATAATGATTCCACGTTTTGTTCCTCAGAGCCTATGTCATCCCTCAGTACTACCCTGATATTATCTCTTATTAATAGCACGACCCCACCACCTTTTCCTTCCTGTCTATTCTTCCTAAACGCCTGATACCCCTGGATATTCATCTCCCGGTCCTGGTCACCTTTCAGCCACGTTTCTGTAATGGCCACTAGATCGTACCCACTCGTGCTGATTTGCACCATCAACTCATTTACCTTGTTCCGAATGCTTCGTGCATTCCTCACATCCTTCAGGCAACCAAAATTGTGAACCATAGTCAGTGCGGTCAAACTGGTTGAAATAGCTTTAGAAAAACCTCTTGTACTTTGTACATCTATTTATAAAGTCCATTGGAAGTTCAGGTTTTACATTATACACTTTATAACCACGACTTGTCAGACAATTCCACACAACTTGGCATGGTAGTTGTTCTATAAGGTTAAATCTCTCAGAATCCAGGATGAGGTAGCCAATTGGATACAAAATTGGCTTGATGGCAGAAGATGGTTGTACAGGATTGTTTTTCAACTGAAAGCCTGTGACCAGCGGTGTGCCTCAGGGATCAGTGTTGGGTCCACTGTTATTTGTTGTTTACATTAATGATTTGGATGAGAATTTATGGGGTATGGTTAGTAAGTTTGCAGATGACACCAAGATTGCTGGCATGGTGAACAGTGAAGAAGGTTATCTAGGATTGCAACAGGATCTTGATCTATTGGGCCAGTGGGCCAATGAATGGCAGATAGAGTTTAATTTAGATAGATGTAAGTTGGTGCATTTTGGTAGATCGAAATCAGGCAGGACCTAGTCAGTTAATGGTAGGGCGTTGGGGAAAGCTATAGAACAAAGAATACAAGTTCATCACTCCTTGAAAGTCACAGGTGAACAGGGTAGTGAAGAAGGCATTTGGCATGCTTGGTTTCATTGGTCAGAACATTGAATACAGAAGTTGGGACATTGTTGAAGTTGTACAAGACATTGATAAGGCCACACTTGGAATACTGTGTACAATTCTGGTCACCCTATTATAGAAAGGATATTATTAAACTAGAAAGAGTGCAGAAAAGATTTACTAGGATGCTACCGGGACTTGATGATTTGATTTAGGAGAGGCTGGATAGACTGGGACATTTTTCTCCTGGAGCATAGGAGGCTCAGGGGTGATCTTAGAGAGGTCTATAAAATAGAGAGGCATAGATTAGGTAGATAGTCAACATCTTTTTTTCCAAAGGTAGAGGAGTCTAAAACTAGAGGCCATATGTTTAAGGTGAGAGGGGAGAGATACAAACGGGTCAAGAAGGGCAATTTTTTCACTCAGAGGGTGGTAAGTGTCTGGAACAAGCTGCCAGAGGTAGTAGTAGAGAAGGGTACAATTTTGTCTTTTAAAAAACATTTAGACAATTATAAGGGTAAGATGGGTAAAGAGGAATATGGGCCAAACAATTAGTCCATTGGGACTAGTTTAGTGGTAAAAACTGGGCAGCATGGACAAGTTGAACCAAAGGGCCTGTTTCCATGCCGTAAAACCTCTATGACTTTATTTGAATTAAGAAATCAGCTCTTTAAACCTGGCCCTATCCAGACCGCAACATCTAAAAGACTTAAACCTCAAGTGCCTCAAACAACAATCCCATGTCCAGGTTCAATATTGAAACTAACAGTGACAAATTCCTGGTTTCACTTCCAAGTTTAAACATTACAAAACCTTCCCACCAAGTAGTGTTAACAATTCACCTGTAATAATGAGCTATTTATGTCCACACAAGTGAGGTTTAAATGACAGAAAAATTACACTTTGCACTGAGTGATAAATATTCTCTAATTTCAAATTGTAACTATCTATCATTTAAATGCCCAACATGGGATATATAATAGGAGAATAAAGTACTGCAAAATGCTGGAAATCTGAAATATAGTAAGAGTTTTAACAACACCAGGTTAAAGTCCAACAGGTTTATTTGGTAGCAAATACCATTAGCTGCTGGACATTTCCACTCTATCTGACGAAGGAGCAGCGCTCCGAAAGCTAATGGCATATGCTACCAAATAAACCTGTTGGACTTTAACCTGGTGTTGTTAAAACTCTTACTGTGTTCACCCCAGTCCAACACCGGCATCTCCACATCAATCTGGAATATAAACAGATAATGCTGGAAATACTCAGCAGCCGGGCAACGTCTGTGGAGAGAGAAGCAGAGTCAATGCTTCAGGTCCATGATCTGCACTCATTCTGACAAAGACTCACTGATCTCTGCCTCTGTGCATACAAACCACCAGACATACTGAACACTTCCAAACACCTCCCCTTTCCATTGGAGTAAAAATAACCTTTTTCACCAGCTCAGCTGCCTGGGATCTGGTTTTCAACAATATAGTGAACAAAAAAAATTACAATGTTAAAATATGAAGTGCACATGCACTTCCCCGGAGGTGGGGGGGCTTTTGTCAGGGTGAACCAAACAGACACACTGGGGAACTCTCTCCCAGACGGAGGATGACTGGGTGGGGAAAGGGACACACGGAGGACTCGCTCACTGACTTTGTCTCCAATCAGCTCTGGGCAGCAGCAACATCTGCCAATCAGAAGCTCAGCAAGACAAAAGCAATTAGCCAATCTGACACCACCCACTCAGCCAATCATTGTATGCTGGTCTGCAGAGAATCAACCATTGGTCAAGTAGCCTGTCAATCAGGACATACTCTGCACCCGGTTGGCTGTTGCCAAGACCATCCTGCTTGACAGTTAGCTCGGCCAATGGGCGCAGCCCTGATGATGAGCAACAAGCTACCCCGCCCCTCACCCAGACCCACATTCTCATTCAGCAATGACCCATCAACAAAACTCAGCCTGTAAATCAGAAGGGAAATGCTTGCAATAAACACACTCAATATCCAACACACAGCTCCAATCAAACAGCTCAGCACAAAGCACCGAGTAAACAGGTCTCTCAGCTGGATCTTCTCACACAGCATAAGGGGCATTTCCACACCTGATTCCCCACAGGAATTATTATAAATTCTGCTCCTTCACTCACCATCTCCTCACTTGGTTTTCAGTCCCTACAGGAAGTGAAGCAGCTGTGAAAGAGGAAGAGGAGGGAATGGGCAGAGTGGGTGGGCTCTCTGATTGATGTCTCTCACAGCCAATCCAAATATTTCTGGAGTAACATGAGTTTCCTGAAGCTTGGGAAACTGACCGGTGAAACGGAGGCGACTTTGAGCAGCAGATCGGGGGGGGATTTAAACTTGTCATTGCCCCAACTGAATAAAACCTTACTTATTGCAGTTGTTGGCTCATTCCCCTGGTAAATCAAAAAAAGGCTGGAAATTTTCAGCAGATCTGGCAGCATCTATAAGGAGAGAAAAGAGCTGCTCTGATGCTACCAGACCTGTTGAGATTTTACAGCATTTTCTCTTTTGGTTTCAGATTCCAGCATCCGCAGTAACTTGCTTTTATTCCCCTGGTAAATATTTGACAGAGATTTCTCGTGTGGGAATAGCATTCTTCATCCTCGGAGGCTTCCAAACTGACAACGTCAGTGTGGGATGTATAGCCTCGGATGTGTTTGATCAGAAGAGGAAGACCAACAGCATCCAAGGGTGTGGTCACATGGAGCGGTGCGAGCCACACACGCACAGAAGAGTAGGGTACTGACAGAGGAAAAAAGAGATGAGATTGAGTCAGTGCTTGGGGAGTGACGTTGTATATTGAGTGTGATTCCATGCTCTGGATTTAACTGTGTGCTCGGAGAGTAACACTGTGACTTGGAAATTGTCTCGAGGGAAACTCTGAGGAAATAGAACAAGAGACCTGGATATATTGGAGTGAGTGTGCGACAGTGTTAAAGAATTTCAAAATATTCTGGGATTTAAAACACTAATAAAAACTACTAGAACTAAGTAGATTAACTTTGGGATAAGAATCACAGACTGCCTTAAATATATTGCAGAAGGTACTGTCTACATATAAACACATAATGTGGAGATGCCGGCGTTGGACTGGGGTAAACACAGTAAGAAGTTTAACAACACCAGGTTAAAGTCCAACAGGTTTATTTGGTAGCAAAAGCCACACAAGCTTTCGGAGCTCTAAGCCCCTTCTTCAGGTGAGTGGGAATTCTGTTCACAAACAGAGCTTATAAAGACACAGACTCAATTTACATGAATAATGGTTGGAATGCGAATACTTACAACTAATCAAGTCTTTAAGAAACAAAACAATGTGAGTGGAGAGAGCATCAAGACAGGCTAAAAAGATGTGTATTGTCTCCAGACAAGACAGCCAGTGAAACTCTGCAGGTCCACGCAACTGTGGGAGTTACAAATAGTGTGACAGGACCTGCAGAGTTTCACTGGCTGTCTTGTCTGGAGACAATACACATCTTTTTAGCCTGTCTTGATGCTCTCTCCACTCACATTGTTTTGTTTCTTAAAGACTTGATTAGTTGTAAGTATTCGCATTCCAACCATTATACATGTAAATAGAGTCTGTGTCTTTATAAGCTCTGTTTGTGAACAGAATTCCCACTCACCTGAAGAAGGGGCTTAGAGCTCCGAAAGCTTGTGTGGCTTTTGCTACCAAATAAACCTGTTGGACTTTAACCTGGTGTTGTTAAACTTCTTACTGTATAAACACATAACCAGTTAAAAGATGTAAACATATATTTTGGATTTAAAAAGGTATTTCGGATGTACTCTTTGGCCAAAATGCAGACTGCCCCGAGGCATAATGGGATGGGAGCTAGCTAAGAATCACATTTTTTTGAACAATGCAGTCACCGAGTACAACTTTATCAGTATAGGTCAGAGAAAGTACAGATTCCCAGACTCGAAAATGAATAAGATTATTCATTTTTACTGGATAAAGATCGCTCACCAGATCAGTGGGAACAGGAACTTTTGACTATGATTTGCATAAATTAGGTGGATTAGCCATGCTAAATTGCCCCTTAGTGTCCTGGGATGTGTAGGTTAGAGGGATTAGTGGGGTAAACGTGTGGGGTTGTGGGGATAGGACCTGAGGTGAGATTATTGTCGGTGCAGACTCGATGGGCCAAATGGCCTCCTTCTGCACTGTAGGATTCTATAATATAATCTATGATATAATAGAAGTTAAGAGACGGGGTGGGGGAGTGGGGCGTGGGTGGTTACCTTTGAATTCTATGATTAGCATTATAGAAGTTGCTAGGAGACAAAGAGGGTCGGAGTTCCAAATTTTACAGACCAATGAATTCCCATGATATCAGAGGGCAGGATGCAGTTGACTAAAGTATATGATATTTATTAACAATGATTGAACCAACAATTGTACCGAAGATGATTGATTCATACCTGATAGGGAATAACCAGGAGGTGGGAAAAGTGAATTTGGAAATGGTGACGAACATAATGTAATTCAAGGGACGTGTTGGACTGCCCAATGCTATCTCTTCCCAGTTTACGTTGGTCAATAAAGAATGTCTTTCACCGGGATATTGCTGTGTTGAGAGTCTTTGTATTAGCTACGTTTTGGCAATGCTTAGTCTCAGAAAATAAACCCTGTCTACAGGCAGTCAGAATGGAGGGGTTGGGGAAGGGCCACAGTGCTGGTGAGTGAGTGTTCTTTCCAGATAAAATGAACATCCCCAACATCCAGTTTTGTTTCTGATGAAAGTCACCTTAAGCTGAAACACTGATTTTACAGCCTCGCTCATCCTGAAACCATAAAATTCCACCCGAGGTCAACGGACCTTCCCATTGTCTGCCTCTCACCCGCTCTGATTCCGGTTGTGGGTGGGGTGGTAAAATTCCAGCGATTAACATTCTTTCTCTCCAGATTGATCTGCTGAGTATTTCCAACATTTTTTGTTTTGATTCTACTTATTAAAGCACAGAAACAGACCATTCGGCCCATCTGCTTCCTACAAGTACTTATTCTCCACATGAGCTTTGGCCTTATCTATTTTATTTCACCATCAGCAGATCTTTCTATTCTTTTCTTCCCCATCTACTTATCTGGCTTCCCATCAAATACATCAAAACTATCTGCCTCAACCATTTGCTGTGGGAGCAAGTTCCACATTCGAATCATTCATTGGGAAAGAAATTTCATTGGGTTAATTAATGACCATCTTATATTTCTGGCCCCTACTTTTGGACTGTCAATGGGAATTAGTGGCACAGTAGTATTGTCATGGGATCAGTAATCCTGTGACTTGGGGCAAGATCTGGTAACCAGGGTTCAAGTCCCACTACAGCAAAGGGTGGCACAGAGTTCAGCACTGTTGCCTCACAGTGCCAGGGACCTGGATTCAAATCTGGCCTTGGGTGGCTGTGTGGAGTTGGTACATTCTCCCGGTGTCTGTGTGGGTTTCCTCGGGTGCTCCAGTTTCCTCCCAAGTCCAAACATGCAGATTAGGTTGATTGGCCAATGCTGAATTTCCCCTTAGTGTCCCAGGTTATGTAGGTTACGGCGATTAGCAGGGTAAATACAGAGAGTTATGGGGTAAGAGTCAGTGTAGACTCGATCTGCTGAATGGTCTCTTTCTGCACTGTTGGGATTCAATAGGATTCTATGAAATTTTAATTCAATTTTTTAAAATCTGGAATTAAAGTCTAATGATGACATTGAAACCATTGTTGACTGTTATGAAAACCCATCTGGTTCACTAATGGCCTTTAGGGTAGGAAATCTGCTGTCCTTGCCTGGCCTGGCCTAAATATCATTCCAGCTCTACAGCAAAATGGTTGACTCTCAAATAGCCTCTGAAATGGAAGGCAGTTAGGGACAGATATTAAACGTTGGCCCATCCAGACACACACATCCTGTAAAAATGAATTTAAAGAAAACTCAATCTTCTCAGTTTACCCCTAAATTCTCCATTTAATAATTCATCATTTAAAGATTTGTGATATCCTTCCTCAGCCTTCTCTGTT